>NC_080179.1:41879976-42479976 GCF_950295315.1 Erinaceus europaeus
CATCCCCACTGGAAACTGCAGTAGTTCTCCCAAGGTCACTGGTATATGTTGACTTTATATCTATGACTATCTATGTACATCTATATTTGAAAAAAAGTTTATTTATTCATTGAATGAACTTTGTGTTCTTGTCAAATATTGCCTCAAGCCCCTCTTCTTCTTCTTCCTCCTCCTCTTCCTTCTCCTCTTCCTCCCTCTCTTCCGCCTCCATTTTTTCCTCCTTTTTCTTCTTCTCTCCTCCTACTCACAAAAGCACTCCTCAGCTTGGTTTATGGTGTTGTGGGAGATTAAGCCTGGGATTTCAGAACCTCAGAATTTAAGTTTCTTTGTACAACCATTATACTATCTTTGCTGGCCCCTTGTCAAAAATCAATTGACTATAAATATATAGATTTGTTTCTTTTAAATATATAGTTGTGACTATTCAAACTATCTTGTAAATCTGTTGGAGAGTGGGCCAACTATCCAGAAAGTCCAGGCCATTGTTTCTATGAGAATCTGAGTGGGTAGACCCCTGGCCTTCACCCCAACAGGTCAAGAATTTATGACCTGTTGGAATTTATGATGGTTGGACCCCGGGACATGGGTACCTTTCTACACATGCCACTCTCCTCCCCCTCTTTAAACAAAAGCCATGAATTACTGTGTGTGGCTAACTTTAAAACCCTGTAAACATCCTGACTGCTCAGCTGACACCCTTTCCCCCCACCCTAAAGTTCCTGCAATTTACCTCCAGAGAAATATCATTGTGAAGCTTGTGATCAAAACCTGTATGGTAACATTTTACTTTTAATCAAATAGTCTGTAGGTGAAAATGTGACTATGCATTGTGTTGCTCAGTGTTTTTGTTAATAATTATTTCAACCCCCACCTCCCAAACTATGGGCATATCTACTTGCTTTTATTCCCACAATAACAAGATTCCCCTCTGAGGCCTCTCCCTGAGCTGTTTGAGTCTGACATGGCTTCTTCCTCTTCACACACAGCACCCCCAACATGCAGAGTCACCCTGGGAATCCCAGGGGGCTCCTCTGACGCTTTGCCACCAGTGGCCAGGGAGGTAGAAGACCCAGAGCGACAGCCTGCATAAATCCATAGTAATTTGGGAAGTATTTTTTCTATTTGTGTCCACAAACATAATTGAAATTTTGAATTGGGGTTGCACTGGTTGTCTATATTCTTGGGAAGAATTGCCTTCCTAACAGGGCTTTATCTTCCTAGCCACACCAGTGTTTATCTCAGTTTAGCTTATTTTACATTCAGCAATACATTATAATTACCATGTTGCATATATTTCATCTTTTTCTCTTTTTTTGTTATCACCTTCATGCTCAAACTGACATTTTTTTTCTTTTTAAACAGAGAGAGAGAGAGAGAGAAAGGGAGAGACAGAGCACTCACCAAAGCTTCCTGCAGTGTGATTTGGGCTGGGCTCAAACCTTGGTAACAAGTAAAGCAAGAAAGCCCACTATCTAAGTTAATTGTTTTGCTGGTCATCAACTCTTGATTAATATAATTCCTAATTATTTTATTATCATATGAATTATATAAATATTGATAAATGAATTATAGCTATATAATAATATCTGAGTGTTACCATCAATTCATTTTCTTAATTTCCTTCTTGGGTTGTTTATTGCATCTATAGAGAAATGCAACTGATTTGACTGTGATAATCTTCCCCCCTTCAGTATTAATATATATATTTTAGTTCTAGAAATTGTGTTTGTATTTACTTTTATTTTCATGATGTGAGATCATGTCATCTGCAAAGTGGAAATAGTTTTACTTACTGTTTTACAATTTCAATAATGTTAACTTGTTATACTTCTATAATTACTAGGGATAAATCTTTCAGTAAATGTTGAATAGGTGTTGAAACAGGTATATATTATTTCTTCCTAATTTTTTCTGACATTAAAAATATTTATAAAATGGAAATACTGACAAGACTATAGGATAATATGAGTACAATTCCATACAATTCCCACCACCAGAACTCTGTATCCCATCTCCTTCCTTCAAAGTTTCCCTATTATTTATCCCACTGGGAATGTGGACCCAGGATCATTATGGGGTGCAGAAGGTGGAAGGTCTTCCTAATTTTAGAGGGAAAAATTTTAGTCTTTTGCAATTGAACATGCCACAAGCTGTGGGATATTTTTAAATGTCCTTCAGTGTGTTTTCAGTTTCTTTCTATTTCTTGTCTATAATTTAAGAACATTGAATTGTGTCAAGTTATTTTTTTCATAGTTAACTGTCAATACTATTATTTCTTTTTCATGCTTCCTTCTGGTAGTGTTTATCTTACATGTACTATTATACTGAGTCAACCTTTCATTGCTGGATTAATCATGCCCAATTAGAATTTTTTTCATTATGTATAATTAATTTAGTTATATACTCCTTTTGGACTTGCCATGCTCATATTTGTTTAGGATTTTATATCTATGATGGTCATGAGTCTACAATTTTCTTTTCTTCCTCTTTTCTATTATCCCTGTCCCTTCTTCCTTTTTTTCCAAATCATTTTACTGGGAAAATAATAGCTTTCAAGACAACTGTTACCACATGGGTATGATGTTTCATCTCCTCATGGTAGATATCTGCACACAGTTCCTACCAACAGCCTTAGTTTCTCTTCATCAGTTTGAAGTAAGTCCCCAATACCCTCTCCACTCCCTTACCCCTTTCTCCTATGACCTAGTCCTTTGTTTAGCTGAGTTCAGCAGATGTATAGGTACCTGTTCAATTATTTTTTTCTTCTATTGACTTCTTCTGGTCCTGGTATCAAGATTATCCTGGCCCCATAGGATGAGCTGAAAAGCAGGCTTATCCTTTTACCTTTGAAAAGATTTTGAGATGGACTGGTATTTGTTCTTTGCATGCTTATTACCCTTTACCACTAAGGTCATATGATTCTACATGTTATTTTATTGGAAGGCTTGTTATGACTGATTCAATTCCTTTACTTGTATGTCTCTTCTGTTTTTCTATTTCTTCTTGAGCCCATTTAGTAGCTTGCATGTTTCTAGGAATTTGTTAAATTCACCAGGGTTTTCTCATTCAGTGTGCATTTACATTTTCTGAGTTGGTATAGCAGCCTAAGATATGTTTGCTCACTATTTGTATAGAATATCTTTTTCAATTATTGATTTTGTCTATAGTTTATTTAAGTTAGTCTCTGCTAAATGGCATGCCATTCAATCACACTATTTTATATACCTGTGACTCTCTCTTAAGACTTCTGATTTACAGTGTATTTAATATTTATTTTTAATATCTGATGTTTCCATTTATTATTCATTCACATAGAACAGCACTGCTTTCAGTCAAAGTTCAGGGCACCGGTATGCCGAGCTAGCTTCACGGTGAGAGACAGACGACCAGCGACACACGGCTGAGTGGAGTAGCAGTATTTCTTTATTCACGAGTTAACAGTTCAAAAAACTAATCTAATCTAATCACCACACAATTCTGTCCTGCTCTCTATCCTCCGGCGGCAGCGTCAGGAACCAAGGAAGTATGTAGGATAAGGGGCAGGGAGAAGCAAGAAGCGAAAAGCCAAGGACTAAACCAAAATCTCCTGGAGGCAGGGGGAGTGAGACCAAACCAATGTATCAGAATGACTATGTAAATAGACCACAATGTCAAGCAATGTAACAGACGGGGTCCCAGAAGCAGAACTAGAAGCATACCAACAATTCCCCCTTTTCTTTTTAACTAATTGACCATAGTATCAGGAGTGTGGGGTGAACAGAAACCTATATCCTACAGGTATTTAAAAAAAAAAAACTGGCACAAACATGGAGGAACAAGCAAGCGAGCAACAAGAACCAACGTGATGCCAAGGGAAGGCCTGAGGGGCGAGTCTCTTGCCTCTGTAGGCTTCTCTTAACAAGCTAAAGGTCATTTTCTGCCTCTGTGGGCCTCTCTTGCCTCGACAGGCATGTCCTGCCTCTGTGGGCATTACCTAGAAAGGAGGGGGGGTATGGCCTATAGAGTCCCAAGGCAGCTGGCTGCAGTCAGTCTTTGAGAAACCCAGCAGTGTAAAGGGAAGCTGTTATAAAGTTGTGTACCAGTAAGTCCGATAGAAGCTCCAGTTCAAAGCAGATGTCTACAGAATAAATGCCAGGGGGTGGAACATTGCATGAGGAAGGTCATCAGCTGGAATTCTGCTTTTCTGTAGAGAACTTGACAGCTGCAATTTAGTTACTTGTAAAAAAAAAAAACGTAACAAGTTGGAAGTTTACTATAATTGATAACTCGATGATTATAATTGGTTTAAGTATCTTTATAAATTTGGAAGGTCTTTCTCATTTCCTTTTAAGGCTCCTTAACCAATTTAAGCACAATAAAATGTGGTAAGGCAAAGAACCATTATTAGAGCCTCAAGCATGAGAATCATTAACATAATCATTGTGCAATCTAATGTTGTTAATTAAGAAGGTATTTGAGAGCTTTACATATCAATAACGTCTTATTTTACCTTTTGTTACATCTGTACAAGATGGAGACACACCCTAGATGTGTGCAGGATTTTTAGACCAAATTTAGTTAAAATATATTGATTTTTAACTAATTTTTACCTCAGATTTAAATGTAAGTTAATTTTACCTTTATGAGAATTATGTTGAAAACCTTTTTCATTTAACTTTGCCTAGTAAGAATGTAGACTTAAAGTTACATTTCTAACCTTAAAGTTAATGTTTACCAAACTTCAAACACACACATAAACACGGTCTTCAATACACAAGGAAAAAAACTTTTGTTACGAAGACATGTCATTTTAAACATTAATTTAGATCTGTACTGTCTTAGTTGTTCGGGGGTGCATTGTCTGGCAGTGGCCTCTTGCCCAACTTCACCTCCAGGATGTGCAGGGTGCGATCCATGCATTGATGTCTGCATATTCTAGCTCCTCTGCCTTCAGAGCTGAGCTGGGGATCTCAGCCAGGGGGCCCAGTCCCGGCAGGGAACCCATGGTCTCTGGGTGGTCAGGGATCTGCTCAGACTTCATAGCAAGAGGGAGGGAGGGCTGACCATGCAGAAGGCACAGGCCAAGGTCCCCCAGGGCAGGGTCCAGGATGGGCTGCAGCCCTGCCCACCATGCCTGCAGCCCTGCTCCCAGCAGCCGAGCAGCATGGAGGGAGTGCACGCCCAGTGTCCCGTGCCCCGCGGTAGCAAGCAGGCTCCTGCGGGCGGGCAGCGAGTGGAAACCAGGGTGTGGCCCAGAACAAAATGTTCCAGAAACAGAGAAACTGTCTCATGAAGAAAGGGCAGAGGCCTTTGGAAACCTCTTCATAAGTAGAAAAGCAGTCCATAGTGGAAAGGTAGCCAAATGTCTTCATTTATCTGGGGGATGAGCAGGTCATGCTCCACGTTGGGCGCCATATGTCAGTCAAGTTCAGGGTGCCAGTATGCTGGGCTAGCTTCATGGCAGGAGACAGACGACTGGTAACACACGGCTGAGTGGATAAGCAGTATTTCTTTATTCATGAGCAAAAGGTTAAAAAAACTAATCTACTCTAATCACCACATAATTCTGTCCTGCCTCTCTCTCCTCCGGCAGCAGCGTCAGAAACCAAGGAAGTATGTGGGATAAGGGGCGGAGAGAAGCAAGAAGTGCGAAAAGGCAAGAACTAAACCAAAATCTCCTGGAGGCAGGGGGAGTGAGACCAAAACAATGTAACAGAATGACCATGTAAATAGACCACAACATCAAGCAATGTAACAGAGGGGCTCCCAGAAGCAGAACTAGAAGCATACCAACACATTGCCAGATATTTTTTCTTTTAATGGGAAATAACTGAGGCAAAACATTATACTGATTTCTGACATGTTTAGGTATATGTATAGATTACAAAATGAAAAGGTGTCATGATGATATATGTCTCTACATGATATATATGTAGGCATAACCTACCTTATATATGAACACGTGTGTGTATGATTTTTGTTGACCTATGATATTTAGGCAATTTTATATTTATATTAATTTTATATTATATTTGAGTTGAAGATAATCGAACATATTCTTAAGGGGATGTGGTAAACATTCAGACAATAGACTCCTCTTTTGGATAATCCCTTATAAAGTATGGAGTGTCTCCTACATCCAAAATAGAGTCTCCACTTTCCCTCAGTGAATTTTATAAAGAACCATGAAAGGGGGCTGGGCAGTGGCGCACCAGGTTAAAGGCACATAGGATGAAGCTCAAGGGCCCACACAAGGATCTTGGCTCGAGCCCCCAGCTTCCCACCTGCAGGGGTGTCACTTCACAAGTGATGAAGCAGGTCTGCAGTTGTCTATCTCTCTCTCTCTCTCTCTCTCTCTCTCTCCTATAGAACAACTAAAAAAAAAAAAAACAGTTTGTTGGAAGTTAAATTTTCCTAAGATGTCTGGTGCCTGGCTTTGGAACAGCTCAGATTATACAATTTTGTTGTTGTTGTTTGTTTGTTTTTACTGAATGAAAAGAAGTATCAATGGAATGGAAAGGTTGAAAATAAAAGGTTTTATTTTTCATAATTTCAAATATCATATTCATAGTCAAAGGACTTGCTGATACATTTACTTCAGAAATCTTCACATATTCCTGTGGGGAAGGTAAGTGTTTTTATTCCAATTTTACAGATGAAAAACTTGAAACCTCAGGTTAAGTGACTTGCTTGCAGCAGCACTGGGAGCCAATGTCAAGAGCAGACTTTCAGCATCCATGTTTGATTGCTCAGCCCACTCGACCACGAATATAAGTATAACACAAATGTTTAGAAAATGGTTTTAACTGCTCTTAGGAGCAGAAACATTCTTAACTGTGTTCTGGGTCAGAACAGACTTTCCAAATAACCTGAGGAACATGAAATAGTGAAGCTGGCTGCTATATTTAACAGAGGGTGTTACTATTGTATAAACTGTTAGGTTAATTTATTTATTATTTATATTGTTAGGCATCTGTTCAACACACTTAGCAAAAGATAAACAAGTAGCAAATAATTAAGTATTACAAAAATTACAGAAAAAATTGCAGATTTTTTTCACTTCTTCTTTTTTAAAGAAGAGATGCAGAAGACTGACACACAAATTGTTTTCAGCATTCCAATTATCAACACCAGGAAGTGGCACAGTGAGATAAAGCCTTACATTTTCAAGTGTGAAATCCTAAATTCACTCAATGTTCATCATCCCATGTGCCAGAGTGATGATGCTCTAGTTCTCTCTCACTCTCTTATTAATGAATAAGTAAATAATTAATAATAAACTAGAGAAATACAAATTAAAGCCAGGTGAGAAAATCCCTGGGTATTTTGAAGGCTTAAAAAAGCTACTATATCAACAAAGTTACTGAAACTAGTTTATTTCTAGATTCTTCCATGAAGAAATATAAGTGGTGTCTCTGTAGCTCTGTCTTTCTTCTTAGGACCATACTTTATTCAAGTCCTAAGGATACATTCTCTGTCCCACAAGTTTATATGTTTATATTGGCTGAACTGTCTCATTTGATTATTCCAATAATAGAAATCTAGAGAACTCTGAGAGAAAAAGTGATTAGAATATATTAGACAGAGGTTAGTACAAGCACAAAATTAATAGATTAAAACTTGAGAATTATAACTTGGTGAAAATTCTGAGTGAATGGAAGGTGTTGCAGCTTTAAGAAATTTCTTAGACCAAAGAGGTACCTGTAAAAATCACAGCTAATAAGGAGAAGACAAACTGTGGTGCCTCCTTCCATGTTGACAACATGCTAGAGTTATCTCCCATTAAATAATCATAATCAACCTCTTAGTGTGTTTTCTTGTTTAAAATATTTTTTTACTTGTTATTGGGTAGAGATTGAGAGAAATTGAGGGGGGGGTAGGTAAGGAAAGAGACAGAGAGACATGTGCAGCTCTGCTTCACACTTGTGGGACAGGGACTTGAACTCAAGACCTTGCACACTCTAATGTGTGCTCTTAAACAGGTGCATAATCAACTGGCCCCTTCAGTGTGTTTTGTTAATACCATAGTAAATAATCAAGCGAGTGACAATATGAGAAACCTCAGGGGCAGGCTTTAGTAATTCACAAATATTTCATCTACAGCATCCTGACATCTTGTCCAGAATATGAAGTGAAGGAAAATACTAGTCAAAATACCCAGTCCACTACCTTTCTCTAAACACAGCTTTCAAATTTAATCAGTCAGCACAGTGCAAACTGGACAGAGCAATCCTCTTTACCAGCCCCTTACAATTTGCATCTCTGAGCAGGTAATTATCATATGACCAGCCATAACCTGGCTTCTGAATCTCATCTTGAAGTTGATACTGGACCTACTTTGAAGAGTCTCTTTTTGACCCCCCTTTAGCTCTAAAGAGAATACCTTTAGAAGTCAAAAGTATGCTTCTGTCTAGTTCATTATTAACTGTGCTCGCTTCCCATTTGCTCTCTGTGCTTTTACTATTTGAGGAAACTTGATCTTTGACATGAATTTATAGTAGGTGTTGGAAAAACATTATGTGATGCAGCTAAAGTATTAGCTCTCTGTAGAAATTGCAGCCATAGATGCTTGAAGGATGGTAAACTTTCTAATTCCAAACAAATTTCAAATACATACATGTTAGAAACTATTCTTTACTGAATACTGTGTGTGGTGTTAGAACCTTATGTGGTGGGACAGGTCCATACAATTGTAAAGCTGACTGCAGTTGTCCGTAAGCTTTGTGTTTTTCCTTTTTGTTTTTGTGTCTTATGCTCCAACTGTGAGTGAGATAATCCTGTCTTTGTCCTCCTCTTTTTTCCTTTTCTCACTTAACACAACTTCTTAAGTTCCATCCAAAATGAGACAAAAGAGAGAACTTTATCATTTTAAGAGCTGTGTACTATTCTGTTGTGTATATATACAATTTTCTTATCTACTTTTCAGCCACTTATCATTTTGGTTATTTCCAAGTTTGGGCTATTAACTTCTATGAACATAGATACACATAACAAATTACTTTTTTAAAAGTACACAACAACTGTACCACAGAAAGATATATTACAAAATTCAAAATGTGGCTTGTGAGATAGCTTGAATAGATAGCTCACTGTTAGAGAGCACAGCTTCATGATGGCCTTGAGCTAGAGGCCCAGATTACCATGTAGGAATTTCAGAAGTGGTGGGATAGTATTTGAATATCTCCCCATCTTCATTTACTGCTTATGCCTCTGCATCATCTAATATCTAGAAGAAATAAAAAGTCTGCCAAGAGTGGTGGAATTGTGCAGATAAGATGCTCCTGCAAAGTCTTCCAAATATGTTTCAATCAGAGAAAGAAGATAATCATGACATTTATAACAGGATGGACAGACCTTGAGAATATGAAGAGGAAAGAGGAAAAAGGGAAGGATATTTGGAAGTAGAAATAGATATAGGTGTGACTTAGAAATAAAGAGAAGGTAGGACCATAAAAGATGAGCAATTATATATAAATATAGATAGTTATACAAATAACAGTCAATGCATATCCGTGACCTTAGAGAACTACAGCAGTTTCCAAGGGAGTGGATGAGGATGCAGAACTTTGATGGTGGGAACTATGTGGAATTATTATCTCATAAATTTTTTAAAGATTTCATTTATTTATTAATGAGAAAGATAGAAGAGAAAGAGAAAGAACCAGACATCTTTCTGGTACATGTGCTGCCAGGGCTTGAACTCAGGACCTCATGCTTAAGAGTCCAATGCTTTATCCACTGAGCCACCTCCCGGACTACTTATCTCATAATTTTGAAAATCAATAAAAAATCACTAATAAAATAAAAATAAATTTTAAAAACTATCCTTTACTAATGACAGAGATTAGGAGTTGTGCAGTTGGTGCTTAGAAATCATGTCATTTCTCAAGAGATGTGAATTTAAGACAGAGAAACTTCACAAATTATAAAAGACATTTCAGCTTGATGTTATAATATACCCTGGGGTTACCATATTCGGGTTTGCTTCCATGATACTTATGTTCCTCTGGCATCAGTGCTTAATGGTTACCTCTTTATTTCCTGTGAAAAGATCAGTCTAGTCCACAACTATGGGACTGGCTCTTTGCAAGTTAGTTGTATGAATGTTTTCTGCCTTTGTCTCCTTACAATTACACTATAAGGTCAACATCATAGTAATTTTAGAAAGGAGGGCCCTGAGGTTAGATGGCTAAAAGAATTTGACCAGGGTTGCACAGGGAATAAGTTGTAAAACAGGAACTTGTATTAAAACTAGTTTTCTCCAAGGCTTTATCTTATGTGTCTTGTCTTAGAATTCCAAGTTACCATGTGGTTTCTCAGCAAGAGTAAATGTGGGCACAATTACAATGCGAGTTAGACATTATTTATTCATTTGCCATGGAAGGCTATGTTGATGACATAGGCCTGATGAAAAAAGGCAGTGCAACAGCAACCGAGGGAACTGAGATTCAGTTTTAGTTTGTTTGTGCACATTTACTCTTTGTTTTATTTTATTTTTTACTCTTCATTTTAATATTATCTTCAAAATCATTTTATAGATGTTTGTTTATAAGGGAATTTACAGCCAGTTTTCATGTTCTACTTTATTACTAATAAAGCCAAGCAAGTAATTTCAATTTCAAGTATGCAGTGCAACTTGTTAGTTTAAAAAAAAGATTGTGTGTGTGTGTAGCCTAGGTTTTTTATTGATTGCTGCCTTGTAAACTCAATGTTTCTACTGAAGTAAAATAATGTAATTGTGTTATAAAACTACCTTTCTGTGCTAAAAATCTTTAATACATTTAACTATATAAAATGAGTCATTATATATATATGAAAATACCTCGTTCTATCTTTGTTCAGCTCATAAATGTCATTTTGAAAGTGGATATATTATTTTAAGAAAACTAGAATTGAATTTTACTCTGAGAGAACACACTAGTTCAGCGTATCTGAAAAGTGGAGAGTTATTCTGCGTATCACAGAAGCAGACCCCTTGACTCTGGAGGTCTTGTAGTATTGCACATCACCTCAGGAGCAAAAAAAAGTAGCTCCAAAGCAAAGGGAAGAAAAAGATGGTTAGGATCCTGTTCAATCTCTAATTTTACTCCAGTCTTGAAACAAAAACCAGTGTTTTGTTGCATCTTATAAAATAAAAATATCATTTGTTCCCACACTACTAAGGAAGATTGTACATACATTAAAGACTATTGAAGATAGATTAAATTCAGAAATAAAACCAACATAGGAAGCACTAATGTCAGTCAGCTAATGATGGTGGTCAAAGCACAATGATTGCCACCTAAGAATTTTCCACTTCAAACAGATTCGGAGACTCAGCTTTTGGCTCACTTACATTTGAATAAAACCAATTCAAAATTCATCTTCCTGTGTGATCACCAGTTGCTATATCTGGAATTGGTAGCAGGACCTACAAAAGCCCTTTCAGCCACCATAGCTCTCAGCTGATTTTTTTTTTTTTTTTTGATGACCTTCAGCTAAGAAGTGAAAGGTTCAGTCCTTGGCCACTTTATAACAGACACAAACATAAGCATTAGAAACTCAGTACTAGATTTTTCAGTTGTTGTTATTTCAGATTCTTTTCATTCATACAGATCACAGGCATACTGTTTTCTGTTTAATTTTCACTAGTAACTTAAACGTGATTAACAAGATTATAAGATAACAGGGGCACAATTCCTTACAGTTCCCACTACCAGAATTCTGTATCCCATTCCCTCCACTGGAAGACTTCCTGTCTTTGTTTACTGTTTTGATGCAGTGATTCAGAGATGCACAGACCTCTAATTTCTCAGAGTTTTCTATGTATTTTAGTAGCTTTATTATTTAAATTTAGGATCTACAAAGAGAGAGACAGAGATTGAATCTATAAAATCAAACTGACATGTGGCTATAAGCTTAGATTTTGTGAGAAAAGTCCTTCTGTAATGTAGCTTATTAAAAAAAAAAAAAGTTTAGACTGTTTCGCATCCCATCCTCCCCTTCCTCCTCCCCAGTGATGCTGAGCATCCACCTTACTGTCCACCCAGAGATTTTCACTTTGGTGCCCTACTCCAAATTCAGTCATATCCTGCTTTGAGGTTCTCTTTCTGTTCTTCTTTCTCAACTTCTGTTTATGAGTGGGATCATCACATACTCATCTTTGTCTTTCTGACTTAGCTCACTTAACATAATTCCTTCTAGCACCATCCAAGATGGGTCAGAATGGTGGGTTCATTGTTCTTAATAGCTGCATAGTATTTCATTTGTATATATACCACAGCTTTTTCAGCCATTCATATGTTGTTGGGCACCTGGTTTGCTTCCAGGTTTTAGCTATTACAAATCGTGCTGCTACGAACATAGGTGTGCACATATCTTTTTCATTGGTTGTTATGGAGTCCTTGGGGTATATCTCTAGGAGACGAATTACTGGGTCACATGGAAGGTCCATGTCTAGCCTTGTAAGAGTGCTCCAGACTGCTTGCATCCCTATTAACTTCTAGTCATATAAATCACTATTTAATTAATATGAGAAGGGAAGAAGTGATTGAATGTCTCAAACTTTTTGATGCACAGACCATAAGCTAAGTCTTTGAAATATTGACCCTCTTAAAAGTTTAGACCAGGAGAACAGAAGTAACTGGTGGCATTACTCTGTAAGACACAGTTATATACAAATAATGTCAAAGGACATAAATTAAAGTGATGTTGTGTATGATACAGCAAATACTATCAATAAGATTTTCAAAGTGAACCCAATTGCCCAATAATTTGTTTATAGCAATAACTATCTATTTATATTCTTAAACTCTAAGTAGGAACCTCTTGCTTCCTCTATAGAGCCTATATTCCCCCCAGTCCTGGAACTTTCTAAGGTGGGTTTCACTTTCCTGTATGCATCTCTCAATTCATACCAAATGATATTGCATCTGCTGACCACAACCTAATCAATTCAAGGAGTACCAACCACCTCGGCATGCTTCACTTCAGACTATGTCCAGAGACATCAGGCGTGGAACGTCAGCCCTTCAGCCTCATTATTGGGTGAGACCTTTCTTTTCTCACAGGATTCTCTAATTCCATTTTGGGTGGTTCACCTCCTAACAAAGTCCCAAAACATAGATATAGACCAGGTCCCATGAGCTAGAGCATATGTTCACATGTATGCATAAATTAGGGCAAAATATATACGTGAAAGCAAAAGTGCACAATAGTCTACAGTGAGTCAATATATGCAGCAAGCAAGTAGAAAGACCTAAAAAGACACCATAATGTTCCTTATGAAATCATTTCCACTTAGACTTAGATAACCTCCTCACCTACTTCCTATTACACTTTCCCTCAGTCACACCAAAGCTAACTTTATCAAAGTAAGGGCTACAAAAGCTGAATAAGGGTAAGAGACTGGCATACTTTAACGATGGCTTTTTAGTCGCTATCAGGCCACTCCATCAGCTGGGGCCCTAGTCGGGGAATCCTGAGATTCCCAAACGGGCCTAGACCTGGAATAAATCCCTCTCTCCATCTTTACCTGTCATCTCTATCAGAAACAGCACAATAAACCCCTCTGTGGGCCTCCATAGGACCTTGAACTTAGCATGGATCAACAAGAGTAGAGGATGTTCCATCTTCGTAAAGGAGGTTATGACAATATACTCTATGTTTCATCTGAGGAAGATGGGTTCTCAAATTGGGGCATCTTGGAATGTTCCTACTCATGACCACAGAATGTGAGTTCAGATCTACAGGGATCATAGACAACACAGCTGAGCCCCAGATCATATCATATCAATGGAGTTTATAGTCAACAATATTTATACATATTTCCATATTTGGGAGCTACTCTTTTCCCTGATCCTGCTTTCTGGTCCTTTTTCCAGCCATGACAACATCTCCCCAGACTTGGGCTTACCTGCATATCAGATGTCAGGCTCAGAAAAAAACAAACAAACAAACACAAGTACAGTCATGGGCCCTTTGGAATATAACCAAAACATGCCTACTAACTACCTACAAAACAGAGAACCCCCCCCCCAATCTTCATCTGCATTATTCCAGCCTTTAAGTTCATGATTAGTCAACAATTTGTTTAGCTTTATATGTTAACTTTTCTTTCAGCCACAAGGCTCTAGAAGCTACCGTGATGCCAATTGGACTTCCCTGGGCAGACAATCCCACCAATGTTTCCTGGAGACCCACTTGCTCTCTAAGGAAAGATGGGGACAGGCTAGGAGTATGGATAGACATTTCAATGCCCATGTTCAGCAGGGAAGCAATTACAGAAGCCAGACCTTCCACCTTCTGCACATCATACTGTCCGTTGGTCCATACTCCAGAGGGATAAAGAATAGGAAAGCTATAAGGGAAGGAGTTCTGGTGGTGGGAATTGTGTCTAGTTGTACCCTCTTATCCTATGGTTTCTGTCAGTGTTTCCTTTTTATAAATAAATTTTTTTTAAAAGTTTAAATACTATCTAGCAAATATGTTATTAGAAATTTCTTAATCACACTAGAGATGAGAGAAGCAGAAGGGGGAGGTAATATAATGTATGACATGTTAAATAATTAACAGTATAAAAATGTACCAAGACATTTATATGAGGTATTATAGATTATGTTTAGGATAACTTCCTTGAGATATTTTTTTCATTCATTCATTATTTATTTATTTATTTATTTATTATTATATTGTCTTTTTGAATTTATTTATAAAATAGAAATATTGACAAGGCCATAGCTTTCCTATTCTTTATCCCTCTGGGAGCATGGACCCAGAATCATTATGGGGGTGCAGAAGGTGGAAGGTCTGGCTTCTGTAATTGTTTCTCTGCTTAACATGGATGTTGACTGGTGGATCCATACTTCCAGACTGTCTCTCTCTTTCCCTAGTGGGGCAAGGCAAACAAAAACTCACAGGATCGTGTTTATTTTCTAAATAATCATCTCCCCCAAATATTGATAGAGTCAATATCTATGGTCTGATCTATTGATAACGGAGATCATATCTGTTACATTTTATAATATGATCTTTCCCAGAAGGAATAAATGCATGGACTATCTCCATTCATTTTGAAAATAAGTTTCTTCTTTTCTTAAACTGACCAGTTTTTATCATTCATTAACAGTTCTATTTGGGAAGGGAACTTAGTTCCATCTCACACTTAGCCTAAATGACCAGTCTTACTACCTTTTTTTTTTTTTTTTTTGGACACTATGGCCACTATGGCCACTAGGGTTCTGACTGGGGCTTGGTGTCAGCATTAAAATCTCACTGCTGTCAGGAACCATATATATTTTTTTCTATTTTATTATATAGGACAGAGAGAAATTGAGATGGGAGATAGTGATAGAAAGAGAGAGCAAAAGATAGACACCTGCAGAACTGCTTCACTTCTCCCTGCAGGTGGGAAGTGGGGCTTGAACTTGGGTGCTTGGTAATATGTGTGCTTAACCGGTAATATGTGAGCTCAGATTTCTTACTTACTCTCTTTTGCTTTGACTTCTCAAACTATTAGGAGATCAAGAAAATACTATGCCAGACACCAGTAGTATCAGTAAACCCAGTCTTGGTGTTGCTTAGAGAAGTACATGACAACTGAAGGAGGTTAATAAATGCCTCCTCATTATGTTATAAGATTTCACTGTGATAATAACTATAAAACATTAGTAATAAGGAAAGTGTCAAAGAAACAATGCTTTCTTAATTATATTAAGTAGCAATTGAACAATTCTGCTAAGAATTAGGGACCAAAATGAAGTTACTGATGAATATCATAAAATGATGGGTATTTAAAGACATATCAATGATATTTCTGTATTTTACTGCAGACCTGTTACCTCACACCTCTGGGATTTCACCACTGCTACAACTTCTTCATTTATAGAGGAAAAAAGAGAAGAGTCTTTCCCAGATACCATGGCACCTCCCATGTGGTGCTGAGTGCACACCAAGGTATATGCTTGACCCAGGGATATACCTGTATGGCTCATAAGCACACTTTCCAAATAATCATAAAGACAACAGTTTCGTGTAGTGATAGCTGGCTTGATGCTGTGTAGAGCTGTGAACTTGGGGAACAGATCAAATCCAGATTTTCAATGTAATACATTGTGGCACTGAGTTAGTAAGAAATATCTTCCCCACCTGCAGGGTGGTCACTTCACAGGCAGTGAAGCAGGTCTGCAGATGTCTATCTTTCTCTCCCCCTCTCTGCCTTCCCCTCTTCTCTCCATTTCTCTCCATCCTATCCAACTATGATAACAGAAACAATAATAACTACAACAATAAAAAAAGAAAATTTTCTGATTATTTATGTAACCTTTGGAAAACTGAAATAATAGTACTATACTACAACTATTACAGATAAAATAAGGTATTTGAAACCATATCAACCTTTAGTGCAAGGAACATTGTGAACCCTCAATAAGCATTAATTTCTCTATCAATTAAGATAATGCTTTGTCACATGGAGGAAGAGCATAATGGTTATGCAGAGACTCTTTCGCCTGCGGTTTTGATGCCCGAGGTTCAGTCCCCCACACTACCATAAACCAGAGGTGAGCAGTGCTCTGTTAAACATGAAATTGTTTAAAAAATAATAATTGGGGAGTCGGGCTGTAGTGCAGCGGGCTAAGCACAGGTGGCGCAAAGCACAAGGACCGGCATAAGGATCCCGGTTCGAACCCCGGCTCCCCACCTGCAGGGAAGTCGCTTCACAGGCGATGAAGCAGATCTGCAGGTGTCTATCTTTCTCTCCTCCTCTCTGTCTTCCCCTCCCTCTCTCCATTTCTCTCTGTCCTATCCAACAACGACAACAACAATAATAACTACAACAATAAAACAACAAGGGCAACAAAAGGGAATAAATAAATAAAATGAATATTTTTAAAAAGATATAATAATAATAATAATAATAATAATAATAATAATAATAATAATTGGCCATTGGGTAGAATCCTACGGTTGTGTGACTAGTGATCCTGTAATCCTTTACAGTGATTTTGTTGCACCATTAATAAAAAAAAAATAATGAATCTTTTTGTTTCTTTTTCCTTTATTCCTCCTATAATGAAAATTGTCCAATTGATGAACATTGCATGGGTCATTTATAATTCATCTCTTTACCATGTTTGTTTTCTGTCCTACTGTAGATTCTCTCAACTCTCACTATTGCCACATATAGTGGCAAACAAGCTAAAATATCTATTGAATATCTAACAAGCTAAAATATCTATTGAAATTCTAAACCATTAGCTGGAAGGCCAGACTTTTTATCAGAGACCCAAGAACTCAGTGAAATGATGCACATTTAAATTATATCTGCCTGCTGCTTGCAGTTTCAAAACATCTGCTGAGATTACAGATGTCTAATGCGTCATTTAACTGTTTTCTTATTCATGTGCATACCCTTAAAACTGTTAGGTTTTATGAATTTAATTACAATAAGCTTTTTTCCTATAAAATTAATTTGCATGTTTTTCTACTGTAGATATTGTTTAAATCTAACCAGTACTTCTGCTTTTTATATTTTGTCTTGAAAAAAATATCTTCATTCGATCAGATTTGATTAGGGATGTGTTAGGGGAAGATGAGAGTGAGTGTATCCTGAACCCCATTTTCACCACTACTGTCTATGGTCTTTTTGACTTTGTCAAAGATTTCCCCTATGAGAGGAAGGGAGTCTGAGGGAGCACTAGGAAACAGTAGGGAGAGTTTTAAAAGAACAACTGAAGAGGAAATTATATGTGGCTTAGAAAAAAGGAAGCTTGTGGGGTCCTTAGAAGTTTCACCTGGAGGAAAGGGCCAATAGAAGAGTAAGGTCATTGAAACAGATCCATGATGAGGTCATTCCAGGTAGACAGATCATAACAAATGGGTCCAATTTAGTAAAAATTTCACCAATATGCCTGAATGACCCATCCATCTACATGTACATTTTCATTTTCCTCAATAAAGTTGACATTGTCTGAGTCTGTGGCCTCCCCAATTATTTGTGGAACAGATAAATCAATAATTTCAGAAGAAATATATACTCTGAAAATTATCTGCCTCTAATTATGTATTGGAATTAATTCTTCTGTTTGCTATGCTGTTTAAATAGAAAACACTTCTATTATCAACTAGGTTGATGCAAACCATCTAGTCTCTGTAGGTTCCTCATTGATTTTTACTCATCTATTTCATTTGTTTCTCTGAGCTATATTAGGAAAAAAAGAAACAAGATAGAGGGACTGGCAAGATAGAGGGATGCTTTGGTGCTGGCAAGATAGAGGGACGCTTTGGTGCTGTAGTGTCTTTCTGCCTCTCTCTATTTGTATCCTTTTGTTTGAAAAAGACTGTTAAAGCCACAGGCTGTTATTTTTTTGAGGGCTAAACCAATATTTTTTTTTAAAGAAGAAAATAGAAGCCGTCAAATCAATGAGCATGATATTATTATGGTTTAACTGTATGAGGTTTCCATTATTTATCATATATCTGCACACATTTGTATGTACATCTATAAAATAAATAAAAACATATTTAAAACAATCTTATATGTTTAAGAGAACATACATATATATTTTCTTAAACATATAAGATTGCTTTAAATTAAAATATATATATTGGGACAGGGTAGTGGCACACACATTACTATGTGCAAGGACCCAGGTTTGAGTTCCTGCTCCAAGGGTGTTTTTAGTTTTTATTCCACTGTGACCAAAAGGATACTTGGTAGATTTCAATATTCTTATGCTTCAATATGGGATATGTCTTTTTTTTTTTAATCTGATTTCAAAGTTCTTTTTTTATTGGAGGAGTTAATGGTTCATAATCAATAGTAAAATACAGTAGTTGGCATGTGTAATATTTCTGTTTTTTAAAATCTATTTTTGTGAACATTTCATAAATATTAAACCTTTCTGTTGGCTAAATAACACCATATATGCCTACTAATCACAAGTGGTTCATCTCCTTAGTGAAGTATGTTATGTGCTTATTGGTTTTCTTCATGGATGACATTTGCTTTGTTAATTATGGGCCTTTAAAATTTCCTACCACTATTGCATTGCTGTGTATATCTTGCTACAACTCAGTCAGTAGTTGCTACATTTATATTTGATGCTTGTTCAGTTGGTGATTTTTTTTAATAAATAAATAAAATTTATTTATTGGGGAATTAACGTTTTACATTTGACAGTAAATAAAATAGTTTGTACATGCATAACATTTCCAAGTTTTCCATATAACAATACAACCCCTACTAGGTCCTCTTTGGACCTGTATTCTCCCCACCACACACCCCAGATTCTTTTACTTTGATGCAATACACAAATTCCAGTTCAGGTTCTACTTGTGTTTTCTGTTCTGATTTTATTTTTCAACTTCTGCCTGAGATTTAGATCATCCCATAATCATCCTTCTGTTTCTGAGTTATTTTACTTAACATGATTTTTTCAAGTTCCATCCAAAATGGGCTGAAAATGGTGAGGTCCCTGTTTCTAATATCTGAGTAGAATTCCATTGTGTATATATACCACAACTTACTCAACCACTCATCTGTTGTTGGAAACCTGGGCTGCTTCCTGGTTTCAGCTAATACAAATTGTGCTGCTAACAACACATGTGTATAAAGATCATTTTGGATGGGTGTGCTGGGTTCCTTAGGTTATATCCCCAGGAAAGGAATTGCAGGATCAAAGGGTAGGTCCATTTCTAGCCTTCTGAGAGTTCTCCAGACTATTCTCCACCGAGGTTGGACCAATTTAATTTCCCATCAGCAGTGCAGAAGGGCTTCTTTGACCCCACAACCTCTCTGGCATTTGCTGCTGCTGCCTTTCCTGATGCATACATTCTCACAGGAGTGAAGTGATATTTCATTGTTGTCTTTATTTGCATTTCTCAAATAATCAAAGACTTGGAGCATTTTTTCATGTGTTTCTCAGCATTTTGGATCTCTTCTGTGATGAATATTCTGTCCATGTCCTCTCTCCATTTTTGGATGGGATTATTTGTTTTCTTTTTGTTGAGTTTGACAAGCTCTTTATATATTTTGGTTACTAAACACTTGTCTGATGTATGGCATGTAAAGATCTTCTCCCATTTTGTAAGGGTGTTGGGATATTGTACAGATGTGGTTGAACATTGGCATGGCCCACAAACCACAATATTTCCATGTAAGTATTATTATTTACATATCAATCTTCTGCCTTGTTTGAAAATGACTCCTCCGCCACCATATTAAACCCTCAAGGTAGTGCCCTTCCACCAGCTAAAACCCTAGCAATCATTGCTACAGAAGCTTTCTACCTTCCCAGAGTGCCTTGTTTTCTCCTCCCCCTTTCCTAGCCAATCCTGTTCCGGACTTGCCACTTAAGGTATTTACCCTATAAAGCCCTCTGCTTTTCAGGTTTCACTCTCTTTCACTTCTGTGTCCTGACCTGTAGAAGAACTGGTGAGAATAGCAGGAGGCGGTCATTTTGCTAGCTCCATGTGGCCTAAACCCAGTGTGCACTGTGCACACATCCAACTCTGGAGCGTCCACTTGAATAAAGATTTGCGTTCCCGCTCAGCCACGAATTCCAGGTCTCTTCTCTCTCCTGTAACACACAACCAACATGAGGGGTCTCATGGTTTAGATAGTGGTTTCTTTTTCTGTGCAGAAGCTTTTCAATTTGATGTAGTCCCATAGGTTGATGCTTGCCTTAGTCTTCTTTGTAATTGGATTTGTTTCAAAGAAGTTATCTTTAAAATTTATATGGAAAAGAATTATGCCAATATTTTCCTCTAAGTATCTGATATTTTCTGGTCTAACATTCAAGTCCTTAATCCACTTGGAATTCACTTTTGTATTTGGTGAAATATAGTGGTTCAGTTTCGTTCTTCTGCATGTTTCAACCCATTTTTTCCAACACCATTTGTTGAAGAGAATCTGATTTCCCCATTTAACAGTCTGGGCACCTTTGTCAAAAATTATATGTCCATAGGTGTGGGAGTTTACTTCTGGGCTCTCAATTCTATTCCACTGGTCAATGTGTCTACTTATGTTCTGGTATCAAGCAGTTTTGATGACAATGGCCCTATAATACAGTTTGAGATATGGGAGTGTGATGACTCCAGTTCTGTTCTTTCTTCTCGAGATTGTTTTGGCTATTCTAGGTCTTTTCTGCTTCCAGAAAAAGATTGGTAGCATTGGTTCTATTCTCCTAAAAAATGTGGTTGGAATCTTGATGGGGATAGAATTAAATTTGTGGGGGTTGGGCTGTAGCGCAGTGGGTTAAGGGCAGGTGGCGCGAAGCGCAAGGCCTGTGTAAGGATCCCCATTCGAGTTCCAGGCTCCCCACCTGAAGGGGAGTCGCTTCACAGGCGGTTAAACAGGTCTGCAGGTGTCTATCTTTCTCTTCCCCTCTCTGTCTTCCCCTCCTCTCTCCATTTCTCTCTGTCCTATCCAACAACGAACAAGAACGACATCAACAATGGCAATAATAACCACAATGAGGCTACAACAAAAAGGTCAACAAAAGGGGGAAAAATAGCCTCCAGTAGTGGTGGATTCATGGTGCAGGGACCGAGCGCAGCAATAACCCTAGAGGGAAAAGAAAAAAAAATTAAATTTGTATATGGTTCTGGTAGTATATTCACTTTGATGATGTTATTTCTTCCAATCCATGACATGGAATATTTTTCCACTTCTTTGTGTTTTTTCAATTTCCTTGAGTAGTGACTCATCATTTTCAGTATACAAGTCTACCTTTTTTTAAGTTAGATTTATTCCTAGATATTTCTTTGTTTTTGTTGTGATAATAAAAAAAAATGATTTCTGAATTTCAACTTCTTCTAACTTAGTGTTTACATAGAAGAATACCACTGAATTTTACGTTAACTTTGTAGCCTGACACCTTACTAGATTGCCTTGATTACTTAGGTTATTCTATGTTAGGTTATTCTATGTATACGATCATGTCATCTGCAAGTAGGGAGAGCTTGACTTCTCTACTAATCTGTATCCATTTAATTCCTTGCTCCTGCCTGATGGCTATGGCAAGAACCCCCAGCACTATATTGAATAGTGTGGTGATTGTGTCTAATACCTGATCTGAGGGGAAATGCTTCCAGTTATTCACCATTGAGTATAATGTTGGCTGTAGGTCTGCTATATATACACTCCACAATAATCAGCAATTTTTTATCAATTCCCATTTTTTGTAGTGTTTTGAGCATAAAGGGATGTTGTATTTTGTCAAAGGCTTTCTCTGAATCTATTGATATGACCATGTGATTTTTGGTAATGCTTTTATTGATGTGGTGCTCACATTGATTGATATACATAACATTAAACCAAACTTGCATCACTGGGATAAACCCCATTTTGTCATGATGAACAATATTTTTAATATACTTCTGTATCCAGGTGGCTAGAATTCTGTTCAGTATTTTAGCATCTATGTTCATCAGAGATATTGGTATGTAGTTTTCTTTTTTGGTTGTTTCCCTGTCTGCTTTTGGTATCAAAAAGAGTGATGTTTGATTCATAGAAGCCAAGAAGGAAGTAGTATTCTAGCGTCCTCAATCTCCTGGAAGACTTTTAAAAGTAGAGGTATTAGTTCTTTGAAGGTTTTGTAGAAATTATTCGTAAAACCATTTGGTCCAGGACTTTTATTCTTGGGATGGTTTTTTGATAACCTTTTCAATTTCATTATCTGTGATGGGCCTGCTCATATTTTCTCTTCCCTCTTTGTTTAATTTTGGAAGTATGTAGGTATCTAGGAAATTGTCTGTGTCTTCCATGTTCTCTAGCTTGGTGGTATATAGTTTTTCATAGAAGCCTCACATGATATATTGAATTGCTGTGGTTTCTGTTGTGATATCTCCTCTTTCATTTACAGTCCAACTTATTTATGTCTTCTCCCTTTTTTGTTTTGTGAGTCTGCCTAAAGGTTTGTTGATTTTGTTCACTCTTGTGAAGAATCAACAATTACTTTTGCTGATCTTTTGTATGGTTTTCTTATTTTCAATGTTATTTATTTCTGCCCTAACTTTAGTTATTTCTGTCCTTCTGGCTGCTTTAGGGTATCTTTGTTCTTCTTCTTCTAGGTCTTTAAGATGTGCAATCAGGTTGTTTATTTGTGCTTTTTCTTGTTTTCTAATGTCTGCTTGTATGGTTATGAATTTCCCTTTCAGTACTGCCATAGCTGTGTCCCAAATATTTTGATAGCTTGTATCTTCATTTTCATCAAACTCTCAAAACATTTTGATTCCTTCTTTTATTTCCTCTTTGACCTAGTAGTTGTTAAGTTGTGTACTATTGAGCTTCCACATTTTCGGACTATTAGTAATCTTTTATTGATTGTTAGTGTTCGTTTAATTCCACTGTGGTCTGAGAAGTTGCTTGGGGTGATTTAAATGCTCTTGATTATGTTCATGCTGTCTTTGTGGCCTAACATATGGTCTATCCCTGAGAATGGTGCATGTGAACCTGAGTAAAATGTGTATTCCAATTTCTTGGGATGAATGACTCTGAAAATGTCCAGTAGTTCTAGTTTATCTAGCTCCTCATTTAGCTCCTTTATGTCTTTATTGATTTGATGCCTGGACAATCTGTCAAGTTGAGAAAGTGGGACGTTGAAGTCCCATACTATTACTGTGTTGCCATTAATATATTGCTGTAGTTCTTTCAGTAGATATTTGATGTATTTAGATGGCTTCTCCTGGGTGCATAGATATTAATAATTGTTGTGTACTCTTGATCCTCTGAGCATTAAGTAATGCCCATCCCTATCTTTTTGAATTTTACTCATTTTAGAGTCTATCGTGTCAAATAAGAGAATAGCTGTTCCTGCCCTTTTTGGGGGTCATTGGCTTATATGATAGTTTCCATCCTTTCACTTTGAGTCTGTGTTTGTCTTGTTAAGTGGGTTTCCTGTAGACAGTATATAGTTGGGTTGAGTTTTCTGATCCATCATCCTACTCTGTGCCTTTTAATAGGTTAATTCAGGCCATTGATATTTATTGATATCAAAGATAGAAGATATTTTAATGCCATTCTTGTAGATTTTTAGACTGTTCTGATATATGGCCTATTTGTGGTGGTCTGTTTATAGGAGATCTTTCAGAACCTGTTTCAGGGCAGGCTTGGTGATAGTTGATTCTTTCAACTGTTGCTTCTCTGAGAAGGTTTTTATGCCTCCATCTAGTGTGAATGAGCATCTAGCAGGATATAATAGTCTTGGTTGAAAGCTTTTCTCATTGAGCACTCGACTGATATCTTGCCATTCTCTTCTGGCCTATAGTGTTTGTGTGGAGAAGTCTGATGCTAATATTATGGGTTTTTCTCTGTAGGTGACTCTTTGTTTTTCTCTTGCAGCCTTCAGGATCCTTTCTTTATCCTTATTTCTTTCCATTTTAAATGATATGTCTTGGTGTCTTTGAATCTGTGTTATTTCTGTGATGGGCCCTTTGTGCTTCTTGACTTTTTATGTCTTTGATGTTATATAGACTAGAGACATTCTTAGCTATTATGTCTTGAAGAATGCTTCCTTCTCCTCCCTCTCTTTCTTCCTCTGGTAAGCCAATAATATGTATATTATATATTTTGAAGTTATCCCCTAGGTCTCTGTTGTTGTTTTCAGTAACTCTTAATCTCTTTTTGAGTTATCTTACTTCTTTTTTAGTTGTCTCTAATTTGTTCTTGAACTTGCTAATTCTGTCTTCAGCCTCATTTATTCTGTTCTCTCTCTCCTCTACTGTTTTCTGGAGTTCATCTATTTTGCTACCCTGTTCTGATATTGTTTTAGTTCATTCAGCTAGTTGTATTCTTAGCTCAGCAATTTCAGCATTCAGCTCTCTAATAACCTTGAGATAATTAGTGTTTTCTTCCAGAGTCTCATTTGTTGTTTCTGCATTTCTGATTACAGTTCTTTAAAAGTCTTTACTCACTCCTGTGATTAATTCCTTAACTAGTGTTTGGATGTTGACCTCGTTATTTTGTACTTCAACCTTGCGGGGGGGGGGGTGTTATCTGGACTCTTTTCCTGGTTCATTTCTCCAATATTTTCTCTTGTTGGTTTAACCATTCTATGTAGTACTTTATGAGGTCCCTCTCTTGGTACTTTTCAAATTACTGATCCTCTTTCCTGGATTGACTTTTGTCTAAGTAAGGTACTTAAAGGGTTTACAGTTGTGGAAACTGACAATTGTTTCAATATTATTTATTCCGAGTTATAGCACAGTGGCTTTAAAAGCCACTTTTGTTCATTTTCTTCCCTGTAGGCTATGGGGGCTGGAGGGCTTTTAAGGTATCTTAGTTTAATGGATGACTCCTGACCAAGAGATAAAGCAGGGTAGTGGATAGATAATACAGTGGTTACACAAAGAGTCTCTCACACCCCAAGTATCCAAAGCTCCAGGCACAATTCAACTTCTCTGCCAAACCAGGTAGCACTGCTGGCCCTGTGAGTTTCTAAACAAGTCTCCTTTATAGTCCATAGTTTTTGAGGCAATTATTCACTATGTTCTCATCAGGAGAACAATATGGGTAGGCTACCACTACACAGCCCCACCACTAGGTCACTAAGGTGTAGGTCTTCTCCTGAATTTCCTGGTCAGTTCTCTGTCCCAAGTTTTCAGCATTGGAACCCCCCCCCCCCCCCACCTACTGCCACTGCTCCAGCCTCTGAGGTCAGTATCAATGGAGAACCACAGTTGTATTAGGTGAGTCTTTGGGGAGTCCTCTCCTACCTTCAGCAGTCTTTTTTTGTTAAAACTGTCTGGATGTGGTGCCTCAATCGGTAAACTGCCAGTCTGTTACCAGCCACTTAATCTCTCCCTAGGCTCCTTTCTGTCCACAATCCACACATATTTGTACTCACTGGTGATTTGGTGGGTTCCTGAAGTAGTTCTAGTCCTGCCTTGTTGCAGTCCCAGATGATCTCCTTTGGTATTCCTGGTTGACCAGGGAGAGGAGAGGAGGAAAACACAGCCACTGTTGCTTAGTAGCCCCACCTTCCTCAGTTGGTGATATTGTTTACAAGTGTTAAATTAACTTTATTAATAAATTACTTAAATATTATAAATTATCTCTCCTTGTTTCTATTTACCCCTTTTTTAAAATTATCTTTATTTATTTATTTATTTGATAGAGACTGCCAGAAATTGAAACAGAAGGGGGTGATAGAAAGGGAGAGAGACAGAGACACCTGCAGCACTGTTTTACCACTTGCAAAGCTTTACCTCTGCAGGTGTGGACTGGGGGCTGGAACCTGGGTCTTTTTGCACTGTAACATGTGTGCTTAACCAGGTGTGCCACCACCTGGTCCCTCTATTTACCTCTTTTTTTTTGCATAAAATTTATCTTATTAGATACAAAAATGTCCATGACTCTTTAGGCTTTCATTTTTTTTTCTATTTTGAGCACATGTTTATCATTGGAAGTCCTATGCATTTCTTGTATTCAACAGACAATTTTACTTTATTGACTGACCCCTCTCACCAATTTGTGCCTTTGGAATGCTAAGTTCAGATCATTGACATTTAGTAAAGAAATGATTATATTGATATATTTTACTACTACTGTGTGGAGATTATTTCAGTTGTAAAATTTCCTTAAATATTCCTTTCAAGGTTGATTTTGTGGTGATGAATTTCTTAGCTATTGTCATTTGAAAATTTTGCCTTTAAGTCTGAATAATAGCCTAGCTAGGTAGACTATTCTTGGTTTGGAAGTATTGTTCATTTAATACTTAGAACAGAATCTGGCTATCCCTTCTTGATTACATAATTTCACATAAGAAATATGCTGATAGACTTATAGGGATTGTACTATATATGCTCTTTTGTCTTATGCTGTTTTCAAAATTTTCTATCTTTAATTACTTCCCATTTTAATGATAATGGTTTCTTTCTGTGCATCTATTTAAATTTACTTTTTTTTGGAGTTAATTCAGATTTATTCATTTGAATATACATATGATTGCTCCTTCAATTTTGGGAAGTACATAAGTTCTGCCTCTCTTCTTGATAAAAGCAAAGTTCATCTTGATATCTTTCCATAAGACTTTTATACTGTTTCCTCCTTTACCTCCTCCATATATATGTGTGTGTGTATTTATATATATATAATTATTATTAGTTATCTCTAATTTGTTCTCATTCATACTCCTCTGACTGTTATCATCCACCATTATGATTTTGACATCCACTATAGCATTTTTAGTTCATTCACTTTGTAATATGTACATCTAACTTGGTGTGCTATTCCCAACCCAAGTTAATTTACTTTGCTCTTCTCCATGATTTATATTTGAAAATTTCTCATTTTATGACCTTTTTAAGTTTTCTTTTTCTTTTATCTCTTCAATTCAATGTAAATTATTAATATTATTACTTTGAAGTTCTCAAGTGTGGCATTATGATGAAAGGAAACACACAAACCAGAGCATAGAATTGGAAAAGCTCAAGATAAATACTCATATATGTGCAATGATTTCATGCCAAAGGAGTGAAGACCATACAATGAGCAAGAGACAATTTTTACAATAAGTTGTGAAGGGAAAATTGGATACTAAAATGTAAAAGAATGCAAGTGAATCAACATCTTACACCATGAACTAAAGCTTATTCAAATGGATAACAGAAATGCACACTGAACCTGAAACCAAAAATGCATTAAAGAAAATACACATGCCCACACCTATGGACATCTAATCTTTGATAAGGGGGCCCAAAGGATTAAATGGAAAAAGGAGGCTCTCTTCAATAAATGAGACTTGAACTCATCCCCTATATAGCCTGTCCTTAGAGATTTTTCTCCACATTAGAGTCTATCCTTCCTTTATTTTCATGCTACTTTCTTTAGAAAAAAAGAAGAGCTAAGTATATTTTTTTTTACTTAAGAGATTATGGCTCAAGCCTTGGAAGGCGTTAGGAGGAAGATCAAGATTTCCCAGGCCAGAACTGAACAGGAGGTGCTTTTGACATGCTTATGACATGAAGTTAGCAAAAAGAAAATGAATGCATTAAGTTGGTAACTTTAGGCATTTTCTCTTTACCTTTTATAAATGAGAATAAAAGGAAAAAACACATTAAACTTTATGTAACAAAACATTTAAGAACTAATCATTTAAGCTTAGATTTTTCTGACTTCGATCTGTTAGTTCTGTCACTTTTTACTGAAGAGAACATTAAGAAAGTTTGGCCTTTCTTTTAAGTAAGTTGCTGGATTTGGTTTGGGTCCAAATTTGCTAATTCCCTGGCACTCATTTGGTTCTCCAGATGGCTCTGGTATGTCTTGGGATGCTCAGAGCAAAAGCAGTGGTCCCATGCTGCACGCAGGTGCACTGCTCTCCTTGGCAGGCTGCACAGCCCCAGATGCTGCATCAGGGAAGTGGGGATGCCTAGCCCTTTATTGCATTTGTGAGTGTCCCTGTTGCCTCAGGGTTATCATGTCTTCCAGGCAAGTCCCAGAGCAGACATGCTGGTTGGAGGAATATACCTTAAGGAAGAAAAATGAGTAATAAACTTAGAATGGTCGGCATGTTTCCCATTATCCGGTAAAGCCTTCCTTAACATCAGACACAGATGCTCCTAGATGTGGATTTTGGAGGTCTCAGGAAGATAACTGAAGTCAGGAAAAAAGATGGATTGTTTAGGCAACAAGAAGCATTTCTGAAAACAGTGTGCTCTTTTTAGGGAAGTTTGTGACCTGTGTGGCTGGAGACCATAGATTAAAGAAGAGGGAATTGAAGAAGGAAAGATTTAGCTGAGAACAAAAGCCAAGGAATAAATTCAGTGGTAAAAGAACCAAAAGTATGTGCAGTGAAATAATGGAGGTTTTTGGTTTTTTCTTCTAAAACTTGTGGCTGAGAACCAGTAAAATATTTTGAGGCAGGAGATTGATATAAACATTGTGAAAAGAAGGAAAAAAAATGGAATGAACTCGTGAAATGCAATGATGTTGGTTTTTCAAGTTTCTGAAGACAATATATGGAAAAAGAGTAAAACAGAAGAATAATGGGTTGTGCTATTATTCTGTATATACTATCTTTAAATTAATATTGACCATATTTTGTGCCAAATATATTTATATACAAAGTGAAAACAAATGATTTCTAAATGATTAGAGCTACAGCATCTTCATATGCTTTCATTTATGCTTTATATATCACAACTTAAATTATTGTTAAAGTTGTTTTATTCCTTTTGTCATAGTCTATTAAATGGCTCAGACATGCTAGTCTCTGCAACCTTGCACAGTGATAGTATAGTGAATATCTCATTTGTAGCAAATGAACAAAACTGTTTTTCTCAAATTCCTTCTAAACTTATATGAAGTTCTCACTTCATATACATAAGTAGATTTGAAATAGGATAGAGAAATTATGTGTTAATAGCTGAGTTTATTATATACTATGATTTATCTCCCAGTTCCTCTAATCTTGATCTTCTTAAATCATGTATAATTGTTGCCTCACCAACAGTCTGTATTGAATGCTCTAGTCTTATTAAGGAGAGAAAATGGAATGATAAATCAATGTAGTCACTGAAGTACTTTTGAAGTATAAGATAATTTGACTGGTCAAAATAATTATGAGTTTATTAAGTATCATTTGGTTAGCAATAAAATGAGTCACCATTGGGAGCCAGATGGTGACACACGTGGCTGAACACACATGTTACAATGCACAAGGACCCTGGTTCGAGCCCCTGGTCCTCACCTGCAGGGGGAAAGCTTCATGAGTAGTGAAGCAGGTCTGCAGGTGTCTCTCTCCCCTTCCCCCTTGATTTATGACTGTCTCTATCCAATAAATAAATAAAGATAATATTTAAAAAATGAGTATCACTGAACAAAGCAATCTTCTGGGAAAGGAAGAAACTTGCATAGTGTTTACACTGAGCTACAGTGGTTGAGCAAGCTAAGTTATCTACCCAAATCTGTCCTCTACTTCTATCAAGGAGTTATAACTGGGAAATGGTAATAAAACCACTAGGTTATGTGATATTCTTGAAGGTGTAACTTTATAACTTACTTGTAGCAATGTGTATGTGGAGGCCAAGGATCTACTTACAAGGATGACTAAATCTCCCCTGTGATCTCCAGATTTCTTTTTTTTTTTTTAATATTTTTTTATTTTATTTATTTATTCCCTTTTGTTGCCTTTGTTGTTTTATTGTTGTAGCTGTCGTTGTTGGATAGGACAGAGAGAAATGGAGAGAGAAGGGGAAGACAGAGAGGAGGAGAGAAAGAGAGACACCTGCAGACCTGCTTCACCGCCTGTGAAGCGACTCCCCTGCAGGTGGGGAGCCGGGGTTCGAACTGGGATCCTTATGCCGGTCCTTGTGCTTTGCGCCACCTGCGCTTAACCCGCTGCGCTACAGCCCGACTCCCGATCTCCAGATTTCAACTTGAACTGACTTAGAATATGAATGTGTGTGTGTGTGTGTGTGTGTGTGTGTGTGTGTGTGTGTGTGTATAACAACTTTATGAACTCTACCGACCATCTACATTTCATTCGGCACCCAAAAGTAGACTCGCTTTCTTTGTTTAATCAACCTACCTCCCAAATCCATTCTCTTCTGGTAACTACTATCCTATGGTGAGTCTATTTTGTTTGAGAACTATTTATTCATTATTTTCAAGGAATTTATTATTTTTACAGTTGTCAGTTTTCATTTACTGCTGATAGGAAGAGTGCTATTAATCTAACCTCAATATTTCTAGTAGATAATATGCTTCCTCTTTAGTCTATAATCATCGTATTCCTTATTTTTATTTCACATAGATATAGTTAAGTGTTGATTTCTATTATTCATTTCTGTATAAAGACATAATTTCATAATCTAAAAAGTATTTTTCCTTCCTTAAACCTGTAACCTTTCCAGGCATGGTTATCATTTAATTTTCTTCACTATCTTTTCTTAATATTCCCTTCTCTGATTCAGTATTCTAACAAACTTCTTACTATAATAATTTTTAGGCTCCTATAATCTTTTCTATAATTTTCCTTCTCCAAAGAAATCTCTTCATGTTACTTGTCTAAATCACTGAGATTAGCAAGTACCCTGAATGCACCTGCCATTGTAGGGCCAATACATTCCTATGAGCTTCTGGTTTTTCTTCATTTTTGATGCCTGGGTATTTATCTGAATATTTTTTGTTGTTTTTTTTTTAATATTTATTTATTCCCTTTTGTTGCCCTTTTTAATTGTTGTAATTATTGCTGTTTTTATTGTTGGAAAGGACAGAGAGAAATGGAGAGGGCAGGGGAAGACAGAGAGGGGGAGAGAAAGATAGACACCTGCAGACCTGCTTCACCGCCTGTGAAGGTACTCCCTTGTAGGTGGGGAGCTGGAGGCTCGAACCGGGCTCCTTCCACCAGTCCTTGTGCTTTGCGCCACGTGCGCCACTGTGCTACCACCTGACTCCCTATCTGAATGTTTTATAAATCTCAGTCACACTTACAGAATTGCCCTTGCTGTGTCATACCTGCAATAATGATCAGTTTTTTATACCCCCACACAAGTGAGCGCCTCAGTACATTTTCCTCTTCTAGTTTGGAAGAATGGAGGAAAGCACTGATGACTGCAGGGACGTGTGAAACTCTCACTGAAGAATGTATCTGAGTAAGCGTGAACCAGTGTAGCAAAGAGGTAGCATGCCGATTGTAACATGACATAGGTCTCTTCGTACATATGTGTATGAAGAGCTTGGTAGAATTGGTAGCGCGGTGTAGATGACAAACGCTTGCCAGATGGATTCCATTTCTCAAGTCAACTATTAGTGAACTATCATTTGTGAATATGCAAGGGGGGACATGTGTTTAAATCCTGAGAAAGGGAATGCATAAGAGTCATCTACTACGATTGAAAATGAAGATAACAGGGCAAAGTATTATTAGTCAGTACTGAAGATACATCTGAAATCTGCTATAATAATGTGAAACTCGGACAATTTGGAATAATAAAAACATAATCTATACTTGAATAATAAATATGTATAACATGTGAATAATACATTTATTTATATTATATATATGTGATTGTATATCCCCTTCATTGGTTCCATAAATTTGTATAAAACTATGTTTGTCAATGTGTTATCTGTAATGAAATTAACTCTGATCAGATGTGTGTGACAAGGGAAAAAGAGTCAAGAATCTATGTAACAAGGCAATTTTAGTGTAAACAACTGAATCTAGTCATAATGAATTTGAACTTGAGAGGACAGAAATGATAGCATGAAGAAATCAATGAGATCATTCACTGGATGAACATGACTGAAATTTTGTTTTACTTTATACAAATCATAACTGATATTTAGAAGTAGAGGAGGAGAGGTCTAAGATGACAGAGAAGGGATGATACATGTTTACTTTTTCACAATAATTTTATACATAAATATATATTAATTTACACAGAATGCTCAAGACCCAGGTCACCAGAGCCTCCATATAAATTATATAAAGGAAGTGCCCAAATAGATGAGAAAGAGAGAGCATTTTGTCAAAGATGAAAGCTCACTTTGGAGGTGAGGAGCTACAGTCTATAAGAGATAACTAAGGTATATGCTTTTACCTTGGGGGTGATACCTAGCACTGCAAACCAAAAACTACAATCTAGCATAGCTGATGAGCCCAAGAAACCACTACATTGACAGCTGAAGGAAGTGGACACAAGAAATTCAGAAAAAAGTAGACACTAAGAATGAACCCTTATGGGTTGGGATATAGACTTGCCTAATGGGGCAAGCACATGACCAAAGTCCCAAGTTTGACTCAACACCACATGGAACAACATTAAAGTCACCAGGAAAATCTTTAGGAATAGTGGAGCAGTGATGTAATGTCTCTATTTCTCCCAGTGACACCCCCTTCACACACACACACTTACTTACACACACACACGCACACACACACACACACACTTGACACTTAACAAGACCACATGCATACCACTTCCCTGGGACCCCACACAGCTGTTTAACTATAACAATCACATCAGTTTTAGTTATATAAAATAGTTCAGGAAGTCAGATGCAGATATAGTTTAAGATAAATTATTGAATTATATAACATAATGCAATGTGGGCATACCCATTACTGTAGAATACCACATTAGAATGATTCACTTTTGGCGCGGGTAGATAGCATAATGGTTATGCAAAGAGACTCTCATGCCTGAGGCTCCAAAGTCCCAGGTTCAAGCCCCCGCACCACCATAAGCCAGAGCTGAGCAGTGCTCTGGTGAAAAAAAAAAAAATGATTCACTTTTTTTTTTCCTTCCCAAATAACATTACTGGGTGGTTAATGGTTTACAGTACTTTTGTTGACACATGGGTCCAATTTCTTATCTGAAAAGCACACTCAGCACCAACGTAGCTTGCTTTCCAACCATCATGCACCAGAATCCCAAGACCTTCTCCGCCACTTCCTTTCCTCTCACTCCCCAGATTCATTTACTTTGGTGCAGTGAACCCACTTCAACTTTCATGTTGTGCTTGTTTCTGCCCTTGTTTCTTAAGTTCCATGTGTGAGTGAGATCATCTGGTTTAAACTTTTAATTGAATGAAAAGAAACTTCTAGGAGAAATAAAGCTTACTTATTCATCTTTGTGAAGACAAACTAATATATCTAAATTGCATTTTATTTGGTAGACTTAAAATGAATGTTAGTAAGTTTTTCATCTAGATCTTACATTTATAATTTGTACAAGTTAGCCTCCATGTCTATCTTTCAAAAGAGAAGGACAAATATCAAATGACCTCACTTACTAGCAGGACTTAATAAAGTAGGGACAGGGAGAGAGAGCACAAAGTAAAGCATGGATTGGACATGGTGTATTGCACCAAAACAAAGGACCCTGGGAAGGGAGGGGAAAGACACTAGGAAGAAAATTTTAGGGGTCTATTACATAATGAAATTGTATGCCAATGTCAGTGATTGCAGTGTAAAGCATTAACCCCCTCAAATATATATATATATAGTTGATGGAAGGGCCATGTTGAATCCTCATCACATCTTCGTATTTTACCAATGCAAATTCTTCAATAACAGAATCATGGCTCAAAAAATTTTATAATATTTAGCCTATAAAAAGGGGTAAATAGCAGCGGGTTAGGCGTTTGTGGCACAAAGCGGAAGGAACCTTGGAAGGATAATGGTTGGAGCCCTGGGCTCCCCACCTGCAGGGGAGTCACTTCACAGGCAGTGAAGCAGGTCTGCAGGTGTCTGTCTTTCTCTCCCCCTGTCTGTCTTCCCCTCCTCTCTCCATTTCTCTCTGTCCTATCCAACAATGATGACATCAACAACAATAATAACTACAACAACAATGGAAAAAGGGCAACAAAAAGGAAATAAATAAATAAATAAATAAGAAAATAAAGAATTTTTTTAAAGGGGTAAATATTACAATATGGTCCGTTTCACTAAGAAATCCTCATGGATTTCCATGTTTTTTTGGCATCTGTTTCACACTTCAGTAGAGCATGTTAAGTACCTTTCAAATGTCCCGAGCCTCTGGGACCTTAGATTGGGAAAGATTCTTCTTCAGAGACCCAACAGATTTCCATTACCAGCTGTGTTGCAATAAGGAAACTGCTGCTTTAGAATGGATGTGAGGTTTTCAAACCTTTTTCTTAGGTACCCCCCAGTTGTGAGAACTGAAATTTATTTCTGACTCACTGCGGATATGAAAAGAAATTAGTGCTTGAGGGCAACAAATCGGGAACACAGAATGAAAACCCCTCTTGGTCTACAGGGAACAAATTACACTGGGTACATCAACAATTCAGATTTAGTCCTTAAATGTTAAGAACTGAACAGTTGGAATCACTGGAGAGTTAAAAAAAAATGTCACTAATAATAACACGATTGGGATTGAAAGAAACCCAGTGGTTTACAAAAAGTGTAATGCTTTCAAAATGTTACCACGTGGAAATTCAAGTTGTGAAGCTGTAATACTTAAAATACTTAAGCCAAAGCATTATTTTACTGTAGTGACAGCTTTCACCTTTCTTGGCAGCCAAAATTGCTGCCCGAGGCAATCACCTAGCTGTTAAGAAGTTCCAGTTTCTCACACCTGTTGTCCGTTCTAATTTAAGGAGCCTAAGTCTGGACTGAAACTTCGGCTATACCTTGGTGTGGAGCTCTTCCCACAGGTGGTGAATTTGCATTTTATTTAGGATGCCGTTGCTAAGAATAGAAGCTGCTTCTTGAGCCTTCTAACATTTGCCTTCATGGAAAAGATTCTATTAAAGTCATAACTACTTGTTTGCTTTAATTCTTTGGGCAGCTGTGAAATTATGTGTCTGTGTAGATATGAGTATTTGCTGACAAGTATATTTTTATTCCTGTTAATCCTGGGAGGGCAAATGTCTTTCTGATTATTGTTAAGGACCCATAATTACAAATATATCTGTATGTTTTGAGAATTTTCTACCACATGATGTAAGTCACCACTTTCAGTTATCTCCTGGAGTGCACATCTCTCCATAAAGCAGGCTAATATTACCATTAAGCTGTTAGAAATTGTAAATATTTATATTTCTTGTACATTGTATAGGTTAAAAAATTAGTTAGTAGTGGTTATCATTGGGGAGTAGGGACCTAAAACTTTGGTGGTGAAAGTGATATGAAACTATACCCATATCACCATATAATCTTATAACCCATTAATAAAAATGAATCAAAACTCAAAATAAAATTTTAAAGTAAAAAAAAAATTCCTAGTTAATTTCAAGTCATAAAGTAAATTTGTATATCTGATCTATTTATAATTGCTTCCTACATGAACAAAAGTCAAATTTCACCCATATGGATAAAAACAGAAAATTTGGGAGTCGGGCAGTAGTGCAGCAGGTTAAGCGCAGGTGGCACAAAGTGCAAGGACTGGCTTAAGGATCCTGATTTGAGCCCCCGGCTCCCCACCTGCAGGGGAGTCACTTCATACGTGGTAAATCAGGTCTGTAGGTGTCTATCTTTCTCTCCCTTTCTCTGTCTTCCCCTCCTCTCTCCATTTCTCTTTCTCCTGTCCAACAATGACAACATCAATAACTACAACAATAAAACAATAACGGCAGCAAAAGGGAATAGATAAATAAATATAAAAAAGAACAAATAGTATATTCTTTTTTTTTCCCTCTCTGGATTCCTTCAAGAGCAAGTGTCACCACTAATAAGTTTTCTAAAATGTTGGCAAGTAGAAAAGTCAGAACTTAGAAAGACCTTGGGTTCATGCCTTACAGGAGGTTGCATGACATGGCCTCATCTTCTTCAAGGTTACAGCTTTCCTGAAAAAGCCACAACATAAAGCTTAATCTTTACCAAAGCTCTATAGTTCCTTTAAAACCCAGAGGTGGCATTCACAAGAGCTTCTACTGTAGATAAGACACATCTATCCTAGGAGCTAGCTATAGCCTTCATAAAATAAAGTTCAAGAAATAAACACTTTTAACTTATTAAGGAAATTGGTAACAAAGACAGAAGCAGAGAATAAAAGATAAAAAGATAAAGTAAAATCTAAGTCTATAAGAGGTAAAATAAATGAGCACTTATTTCACTAATAAAATTATTAAGATTTTTTATTTTTTGCCTCCAGAGTTATTGCCTGGGCTCAGTCCCTGCACCACGAATCTATTGCTCCTGGTGACCATTTTTCCCCTTTTGTTGCCCTTGTTGTTTTATCATTGTTGTGGTTATTATTATTGTTGTTGTTGTAGTTGGATAGGACAGAGAGAAATTGAGAGAGGAGGGGAAGACAGAGAAGGGGAGATAAAGACAGACACCTGCAGACCTGCTTCACTGCTTGTGAAGAGACTCCCCTACAGGTGGGGAGCTCGGGCTCAAACCTTGATCCTTAAGCAGGTCCTTGCACTTCCCGCCATGTGCACTTAACCCACAGCACTGCAGCCCAACTCCCTAAATTTTTAAGATTTTTAAGACATTCTAAAAGTAAGCCCAGAAAAAAAACTGACAGATAAGTAAAAGCATGTTGAATATGTTCAGGAGATACTAACTTAGTCTCTTTTCCCAAAGTAGCAGGAAACAGACTGAACTGGACATGATGTGTATGTCCATAGGGCATAATCATTGGCATTATCTGATATCTATAGCTTATAGCATTAAAAAATAAAACAACTTTCCATATCCTTTAACTTGGATATTGTATTCTGAATACTGTGGTTTTTGTTTTGTTTTGTTTTCATAGAAGTTTTTCTATTTCTTGTTCCACTTCCAGGGTTCCAACTAGCTTTTGGAATTCTTCATATGTGTTTAACATTTGATGACCTTCAGTTTTCTTTCTTTCTCTCTTTCTTTCTTTCTTTCTTTCTTTCTTTCTTTCTTTCTTTCTTTCTTTCTATCAAGTAAATTAAGAACTGCTGTTAAACAGCACAAGAAGTCTCACAGTTGGTAAAGAGCTGAACTTGCATGCAAATGGTTGAGCATTTGAGCCCTGGCATTGTGCGTGTCAGTGGTACTCTCTCCTTTCTTTCTTTCTTTCTTTCTTTCTTTCTTTCTTTCTTTCTTTCTTTCTTTCTTTCTTTCTTTCTTTCTGAAAGCATTAACATAAATAAATAAATAAATAAATAAATAAATATTAAGAAGGAACTACTTGTACATGCAGAAATGTGTACAACACTAATCACAAGAGCATTATGTTTAATTAAAGAAGCCAGACATAAGTCATAGGCAGACATAGATCATCAAATGTGAACGTATAGTGAGAGAAATAAATAAGTCACTGTCAGAGCTGGGGTATAAAGAGAAAGAATGTTATGTAAGCAAAACTGAAATGTGGAGGTGTATGGAAATGCTTTACTTCACTTTTCTGATAATTTTTATTTGTTAAAACTCATTACACAATTAAACAATAAACTTCCAACTGGTGAATTTATTGTATGTAAATTAGACCTGAAATAGTGCTGATTCTTTAAGTGCCTGTGGTTTGTGTCTGTCTTCTTGTGCTATGCAGAAGGATTTCATTCTTTGTTTTGTCTGTTTATAACAAAAATGTTAGTAGAAAAAGTCATCAGTTTACCAATTGAGGCTTAATTAGCTTTATTAAAACTAGATATGATTATGGTCACTAACTTTGAAATGCTGATTTCTTCAAGCACTAAAACGGAAAGAAAAAAATGAAGCTACATTATTTGAAATTTTACATGTAGTGTCATGAGAATCTTGTGGGAAAAGTCACTAGATGTATTTAATATTCTCCTTTACGTAATTGGTATTTTGTAGTGAATCCAAAAGGAGTTCAGTTGTGACTTGCTTCTGAATAAGTGCTATTTTCATATAGGTCTGTCTTTGTTTTATAGTGCTTTTTTATTAATAGGTTTTTTTTGTGTGTACACCAAGAAATGAATAAAATCAAGTTTCTGTAATCCATCTAAAAGCAAGGCAGCAACGCCCCTCTTGATGTGGCAATGCTGGATGTAAATTGCAAGTTTCCTCCTCCAGCTCTTCTGTTTCCTTAGAAAGGCTGGCTTCCCCGTGTTGGTTATTAGCAGCAACTGTCTTTGGCTTGATCCCAGGTGCAGAAAACAGATGATGACTTGGACTGACAACATTTCCATTTCCTTGGTGAGGATCACTGATGAAGTGCCTTTAATCATTTATGAGTAGGATTTATTTGCTGTTTGCTGCAAACGGTTTGACTCTACTAGGTTTGACAGCTTTCCGACATTCTGCAAACAGCTGCAACAATAGACAATGTCATTTACAAATGAGGCACATGCAATATGAACAAAGCAAGGATACACTCTAAGTACTATGATAATGGAATGCCAAGTTATATGAAAAACAAGATCGAAATGAGATTGCATCACCTTGTAGGAGAGGCGAATTCCTAGACAGAGGGAAGTATTGGTAAAATGCATTACTTTTAATCATGTAAACACAGAGTTTCCTGATATGGGGGTTCTGAAGAAAGTGTAGTATTTTAGCTTTCCTATTGCAGCTGTGGTCACTTTTCACTACTGACTGTACACCTTCCACTTTGGGTTGTTTCTCCCACCATGCTTTGATTTTCCTGACAGCAAATGCTCCTCTTACATATCTTGATAGTATCATTTACAAATGAGGCACATGCACTGTGAACAAAACAACAGAAACAAATTCTATTGTCAAGCACAGAGGGGATTTGTTTGTTTTTACATATTAAAACATACTAAACAACACACTATATACATTCTTTTTTTCTGTTTTTTTTAACTTTTTAAGTATTCATTTAATGATTTTTTCCATGTCACAGTTTTAATATCATGAAATACAAATACGTTGAACAAGTATACTTTTCACTACATGGAGATGGAGTAAGACATGTTTTCACCCAGTCCCCATCGCCGCCTTGCTGGTTGTCACAGGGAGTCACTACTATTCTTATAAGGCTTGACCAAAAGACAAAGCTCACCATTCATTTGACAACTTTAGACTTTTTTTTTTTAATTCTTATTGTAAGTTGTTTTTTATTTATTTATTTTTTTATAAAAAGGAATCATTGACTAAACCATAGGATAAGAGGGGTACAACTTCACACAATTCTCACCACCAACTCTGTATCCCATCCCCTGTAGGGAAATTGTGAGGATGTGGTAAAGCCTGGCAGGGCTTTACCTGAGGGGTGAATCTATCCTGCCAGTCTCTTTCTCTACCTAGAGGTTGAGCAAGGAGAGACAGGAGACCCCCCAAAGGTTTGCCTTGTCTTATCAGACTCCCTGCCTCACAAAGCACCCTGCATTTTTCTGCCTCCAGGAGCCCGGCATTCCTTAAAACATTAAGCCAGCTCCCCCTGTTCCACTCTGCATTCCTTGATATGATGGCCCATCTTTGTATTATCTACAAATCAATCTCCTGCTTTGTCTAACAAATGACTTAAGGTCTCCACCCTATCCCCCCACCCATTCTGCTCATTTAATATACTCTTTTTCTACCCTCAAGACTGCAGGGTAATGTTAATCCTACCAGTTAAACCCCTAGCAAAAATTGCTAAGGAAGTCCATACCATTTCCAGCCTCCTTTCACCTTTCTCTGCCCCTTTCCTAACCATGTATGGTATTGTCAAGCCACTTCCACTTCTGACTTGTCTCTTCCCTTTTCCGGCCTGGGGAAAAGCGGGCAGACAGGGAGGCTAATGCCAGCCTTTGTGGTTTGTACCACGTGGCTTAACCAGGTGTGCTACCACCCAACTCTGGGGCACTCGGATGAATAAAGATTTGAATTGCCTCGCTGCCATGAGCTTGGTTCCTGGGTCATCTCTCTCTCTTGCGTTGCTAGTCTGACAATACCCTCCTCCGATAGCTTTCCTACTATTTAACCCTCTGGGAGTATGCACCCAAGGTCACTGAGGGATTCAGATGGTTAGAAGAAGAAAGACAGGCTGGGAGTATGGATCGACCTGTCAATGCCCAGGTTCAGTGGGTAAGCAATTACAGAAGCCAGACCTTCAAACTGCAGACTTCTATTACCATATTTTTCCTATTCAGCTGCTTTGGAGAACTGTTAAGAAATAAGAAATCGCCTTAGCTAAGGGTAATTTTCTTATTTTGTGTTGGCCATGATCTCGTTCTGCCGGCATTCCAAAGACACTGAACATTTAGATTGGGCAAGAAAAAAGGTTGTCAACAGCCCCTTACTATTTTCTGACAGGCACAGAATATTCTATTTATATAAAACATATAATGAAAACAGAGGACCAGAAAGCTTCAAGTGCACTTAAAGACAAAAGCTGTATCTTAGTTTGATCACATCAAATGAGAATACATCCACCAATAAGAAAAACTATGCTGCAGTGTCCAAACTCAGATTCCAGTCTACCTCACAGGGTTTTGGCCATTCCAGCTAAGACCTTTATTATGAAAAACTAAAATTAAACAAAAAAGCAGCATTTACTTTGTTGAAAATGTGAAAAAAAACAATAATACTGTCAATTTTATAAAATATTTAAAACAAATTTTTATAAATAAAATAATGTTTATATTTTTAAAAGTCTTAACTATCATCCTTGCTGTTTAAAAACTATTCAAAATCATGTCAACTTTAATATATGAACTTTGGAATACTTAAAGATGCTTGGAAAACTGAACCACGTTCTTAAATTGTCACAATTATGCTTTGTTCTTGTGAAATAAAATGTTCGCCAATTTTATGGAGGAAGGCAAGTGGCCCACTGTCCCTGCATTTCAGTAAACCTAGGGGACTAGAAAAGTGGCCAATCAGGACAAATCTTTCCGCTAACTAAAATGAATGCACTTGTATTTTGGCAGTCTGGATTGGGTGTGGAATGTGGCTAATCCACCCCATCCTTTGTTTTACCCGATTGGTGTAGCTTCTAACTAATTAGTTACCTTGTAACTAATTGAAATTTATCTTATCTAAAACCACCCTGTAACCAATTAAGCACTCCCGCCCAGCTTGAAAGGTATATTAACTGCTTTTTAAATCTGGCCAGTGATCTGGCTTGGCAGGAGTCCACTGGATTCAACTGGTGTAGTAAAGTATCACCCTGGCTTCCACACAATTTTGGTCTCATACTCATTCTTCAGATCTGCTATACCTTGAGCTGGAACACCTAAAGCTGTATCACTCTTAAGTTGTAACACTCAGAGTTGTAATACTTGCATCCTCGGATATATTTTTTCTGTAACACTTAATAGAATCATCTTTGTTTCCTCCTTTTTACTTCCCAATTATAAACCCTGGCCATATAGACTTCTGTGGTGGTAAATTGATTTCAAAGAAAGCCAAGGTCTTATTCCAAAGAGTCAAGATTCTTTGTAGCACTTGATAAGTTATTTTCCAATAATGCCTGAGCTTCTTCAATATGACATTAAAAATGTTTTATTTCTATTTATTGGTTAGATACAGCCAAAATCAAGAGGGTAGGGGGAGATGATAGATGATAGATAGATGATTGATAGATAGATGATAGATAGATAGATAGATAGATAGATAGATAGATAGATAGATAGATAGACAGGGAGACCTGCAGCCCTACTTCACCACTTGCAAAGCATTCCCCCTGCAGGTGGGGACCAGTGGCTCCAACCTGGATCCTTGCACATTGTAATATGTTTGCTAAGTCAAGTGCACCACCACCTAGCCCCTATATCAATGTTTTTAAACTTTATACATACATGGATTTCTTTAAAGTTATACATATTTAAACATGCCTGTAGCTTTAAAATGTAAATGTACTATATAGGTTTAATATTGCTACTACAATTACTAATTATTTATTTGCTTCCAGATTTATCACTGGAGCTTGTTGCCTACAAAAGAACTCCACTGCTCCTCCCCCTTTTATTTCTTTACAGGCAGAGACAGAGGAAAAAAAGGAGAAGAAAAACAGAGATGTGTCTAGCACTGTTCTACCACTTGAGAAGTTTTCTCCGTCTACGTTGGACCTGGGGCTTGAACCTAGGTCTTTATGCAAAGCAACACTCTACTTAGTGCACCACCACTCAGTCCCATATTAATATTATTTTCTTACTATAGCTTTGCTCATCTCTGTCTTATGGTGTAGTGATGGGGACTGAACCTTGGATGTCTAAGCCTTAGATGCAAACATCTAGAAAAAAATGAGTATGAATAGATGTCACTCATAGTTGGAAACTCCAGGATAACACTTAGACTAGTTGTGGACTGTTGCAGCAAAGTGCAGAGCTTTAAAGAGTTGGAAGGGGCCTGAGGCGGTGTGGGAGACCTAGCCCATGCTAGTGAAGGAGCTGGCCTTTGATGACAGGTGTTGGTGTACTGAGATACCTAGTAGAGGCATGCAAACTCAAAGACACCTGCAGACCCTTGTGTGGGTCCTTGTGCTTAGTACTACGTGCACTTAACCCACTGCACCACTGCTCAGTCCCCTTTAATGTTTGGTTTCATTTTAATGTGCATTCATTTTGAGACCATTATCTCAAAGTAATACATCTACAGTTACAACTCTTTTGAGCAGTTTATTTCAAGTGTATATAGATAGCTGAAAACACATATCAAAAAGTATAAAAATTTTATAAACAATGTAAAATGTCAATATACATTTCAATGCATAAGGTAATCAGTGTCACTCTTATGATAGTAAAAAACAATTTAATAATTTAAAGCACGCTATTATAAGACTTTATGGCAAAATCTTATTTTATCTTAATATTCAATTTTCATTCATTTTCACCACTGATAATTAATTTTTAATAATGATACCATTTTTGGAATTTTTATATTGTAAAAGGTAGTGCACATGTATTTTTGTTGAATCCTTACAACTAGATGTAATAACTAATTCCATGTAACAAAATTTGATATTACATAACTTCCTCAATGGCATACACTTGCCCTCTAAAATCTCTGTAGCCTCCTTGTCTTATACTTACATTTTGGTTGAGTCCAAGTGATGTTTACATGAAATGGGATGAAAATGAAAAATGAAGGACTGCCATAATTACACAAGTATGGAAGCTTTCAAGTCACAATAGTCTGACCACTGCAATGGTCCTAAATGCTAGAAACTATATCTATATGGCAATATACCTGTGTAACTATTCAAAATATACATAAACAAACAGAAAAACTAGTCTCTTGAAATTTGACAGCAGAGCTTTTGTCTTCACTCAGATAATCTTTAAAATATTTCACCATCTATTCAGTAAAAAGTAACATTGAATCTCAAACTCAACTAGCAGGGATTTTTGACAAGAAAACGCACTGATGCCTCTACCATTCTGAAGAGATACTTACTGATTCTCATGTAAGTTAGAAAAGCTGGGCAAAGGACCCATCAATGTGCCCTAAAGCCCCACTTCCCCAGAGCCCTTCCCCACTACGGAAAGAGAGAGACAGGCTGGGAGTATGGATCAAACTGTCAACGCCCATGGTCAGTGGGGAAGCAATTATTGAAGCCAAAGCTTCCACCTTCTGCATCCCATAATGACCTTGGGTCCATACTCCCAGAGGGATAAAGAATAGGAAAGCTATCAGGAAAGAGGATGGGATATGGAGTTCTGGTGGTGGAAACTGTGTGGAGTTGTACCCCTCTTATCCTATGGTTTTGTCAGTGTTTCCTTTTTGTGAATAAAAATTTAAAAAAAGTTATTCTTAGATGCATTAGAAGTGCATTTATGATAGCTTTTTAAATGTTTTCTTTTCATGTTTTTTAAGTCTTAAGATCAGTTATTGGTCTGCCTTGCTTATTATATAATCCCAATACTACAGAACCCAGCAAACAGAATAATTTTAATAAAATTTTTTAGTTTCATTTTATCAATTGCAGTACCCAGTGAAGTTTGTTCTCTGAATAAATTTCTGCCAGTTCTCTAAAGAAGAGATACACAGGCCATGCCATCAGCTAGGGCCCTAGTCAGGGAGTCCTGAGATTCCCAAATAGACATGATAGGCCTAGACCCCGAATAAACCCCTATCTCCATAGTTACTGGTCATCTCTATCAGGAACAACAAAACAGACCCCTTTGTGGGCCCCCATAGGACCTTGCCCTCAACTAGGATCAAGAACTGTAGAGAATGTTCCATCCTCTGATTGGGAGGCTGGACAACTTATTCTAGGCTACACCTGAGGAAGATGGGTCCTGATATTGGGGAAGCTTGGAATGTTTCTACTCATGACCACAAAAGGTGAGGTCAAATCTATAGGGATGCAGAGGTCACATAGGCTCCAAAGCAGATATGGGCCCCACATCACATCAAGTCAAAGGGGTTTATAGGCAACAATATTTATACATCTTTCCCATATTTGGGAGCTACTCTCTTCCCTGATCCGGCTTTCTGGTCCTTTTCCCAGCCATGACATCATCTTGGATCCACCTGCATATCAGATTTCAGGTTCAGGGGGAAAAAAAAGAATAAAAAACTAGTATAGCCACAGGTCCTTTGGAATATAACTAAATATGCCTACTAGCTATCTACAGAATGGAACACCCCCCCCCCCAACTCTTCATCTGCAATACTCCAGCCTTAGGTTCGCAATTAGTCAACAACTTGTTTGGCTTTGTATGTTAACTCTCTTTTCAGCCACCAGGTTCCAGATGCTACCATGAGGCCAACCAGAGGTCCCTGGACAGACAACCCCACCAATGTGTCCTGGAGCTCTGATTCCCCAAAACCTCATTCCACTAGGGAAAGAGGGAGGCAGGCTGGGAGTATGGATCGACCTGCCAACACCCATGCTCAACAGGGGAGCAATTGCAGAAGCCAGACCTTCCATTTTCTGCATCCCACAATGACCTTGGGTCCATACTCCCAGAATAGGAAAGCTATCAAGGTGGGGATTGGATATGGAATTCTGTTGGTGGGAATTGTGTGGAGTTGTACTCCTCTTATCCTATGGTTTTGTCAGTGTTTACTTTTTATAAATAAATTTTAAAAAAGAAGAGATACACGGAGGTCCACAGACATATGCAGAAATGCTCCAATTCACTCATCACCAGGTATATGTAGATTAAAACCACACAGGGTATCACCTCACACCTGTGAGAATGGCCTTCAGCAACAAAACAGGAGAAGGTAAGTGTTGTAGAGGATGTGGAGAGAAAGGAACTCTATCACACTGCTGATGGGAGTGAAACTGGTGCTACTACCATGGAGAACAGTGTGGAGAATCCTTAAACAAATACAAATGGAAATGCTTTATGATCCAGCAGTTCTGCTCTTATCCAAAAGAGATAATAACACTAATTCAAAGGAATATATGTAACCCCCTGTTCATAGTTGCAATATTTACAATAGGAAAAATATGGAAGCAACCAAAATGTCCTAAAACAGATAACTAGAGAAAAAGGTTATGAGACATATACTAAGTGGAGCACTATTCAGCAATAAAAAAAAAATGGTTTTACATCCTTTGAGATAAAATGGATGGGACTCCAGAAGATTATGCTTAATGAAGTAAGCAAGAAGTTAAATTCAACTACAGCATGGTTTCATTCACATATAGAATTTAGAACTGAATTCATGGAGTTGAAACAAATAAACAAAAAGCCAACCTGTATTTAGATTGTGGAAAACTATAGTTGTGATCTAGCGGGGTGGGCACAGAGCACAGAGTGTTGTGAAATGTGTCAAATTATAAACCTATTAATTTTTAAAAAATAAGTAAATTCAAGGGCTGACTGTATAATCATCAATAAGAGATCTTGTAGTAAATTTCAAGGTCATGATCCAAGAAACAGTGCAGTAGTGACAGTGAGGGCTCTGTAGCCAACTATATGTAGACAAACTTCTTTGTTCTTATCAGGACTGGAACCCTTAAGTATCAAATGAGATGGATGCTTCCTATGTGACCAACCAACAGTAAGAGCAAAGAGGTAGAACTAGTCCTCTATGAACTCAGTTTCTTTTCCAATACTCCAAAACCCTTTGAAAGCCTAACTGGACATCACCTTGAATTAAGAATGTAAACAAAATAAAAAGTTTTAAGCAGAGGCTTGGTTGGAGATATGCACAGGGGATGAGTGTCGTGTCCCTGTTGTAGTGCAGCCCTGGACCTCCTGAAAAACTGTCCTTTCATTGTAAGATGTTGGTCATCTCTGAATATACATTAGAGAAAAATTCCCTTCCCTTCTAAATGTGCCAAATGCCTTAGGCAAGTTTCTCCACTTAAGCAGGACCTTCACCCATAGAACCTGCACATAATGACAATATCATCATTCTTGGTAAAGTTGAGTTAGTCACAAAAACCCCTCATGCACTCTGAAAATATTAAACACAGCATAAATGTTAAGAAATATTAATTATAATGACATTGGTGAAAATTGGAGTCAGCCTTTAGTTCTAGGAGAAAAAGACAATGATTATAAACCATTATCTTCTGGTAAGTAATTTTCTATCCTTCATTGTCAAAACCTGGGTAAGGTCTGTAATAAGATTACCATGTAATAAAGGTTAAAAGGAAGGAATCTAAAAAGTTGAATAACTGAATTATGTTACCAAGTAGCACTGTTGAAACACTGTAAATTAAGATGATAAAAGATGAATAAGTGGCCTCAACCTCAGACACTCTTCATCTAATCATTTTATATCTACTGCAGGAACAGCTTTGAATCTTGGACATTCTGCTACCTGCTGAGTGTTTAATAATCAACAAGGTGGGCACTTCACAGAGCTTGTGTGAATAGACAAAGTGTTAACTCTCACTTGTTGGCTTCATTGATCTTTAGACTTCCCATATATATCTTATGGAGATATTTTCTTTCCCTACCCATTGAACAAAGATGGGATTAGGTTAAAAAAAAAAAAAGGAAATAAAAAAATCAAAGGTAAAAATATTCATAACTTGCCATAAAATGAACATACTGGTATGCACAGTTGGGACTTGGAGTAACTCTTTCTCTGCCAATAGAATTAATACAGAAGGCTAATAAACATGATATTTGATATGTTTTCTTCTCTGTTTTTGTACTTGTTTTGTAATTAGTTTTCAAAAGATCATAATTTCATTTGTTCTTCAAAACCAAAATCCATGGAAAGTCTAGAACTCCAAATAAATTACGGAGTAAATAAATTGAAAATAAAATAATAAACAGACAAAGCAGCAAAGCAGTCAGCCAATAGGGACAACTAATCCACACATCTTTGTTTTTCACTTGGGATTTAAATAATCATAATGCTATAGGGAGACTAAAAGGATTTATATGTGTAGAAAAAGTTGAATTAAATCTGTTAATATCAATACTAAAAATAAATAAATAAGGAATTACCAAATAAATCTTAGGTAGGGTGAGGGAAATGAAAACCTCACAAGAATCACATTTTTCATTTGATTCGTGTGACTTTATATGACGGAATGGTGCTTTTATATCTCTCACTATCTAACATAAAAATACAAATTAATTTTTTTAAGTTTGGAGGGCTGATGCAATTTAGCAGTCTTTCTTTTCTGAGGCTGTGAAGATCCAGGTTCAATATCCTATAACACCATGAGCCAGAGCTGAGTTAAATAATAATAATAATAATAATAATAATTGTTCCAAATGCTCCTAGTACTTTTAAGTTGCATTTTCTCCCACCCCTTCTTTCCTCCCTTTCCCTCTCCCTCTCTGAGGCTCAGTGCCTACAGAGGCAAAATAAATATAAATAAATAAATCAATAATATAAATTTTAAAAAGTTCATATGCACTTGCTATTTTAAAACAACAACAACAGCAATAATAATATTCTAGCCAAACTCAAAATGGTTTTTGTGGCACTTTTTTGTAGAATGAATTTTAGTAAGTAAATGAAAATGAGTATTTGCTTTCTTTGTATTCAGGTCTAAAAGTCGTAGAGAATTATGAACTACTAGGAAAATTAGTGTCACTATGAACTCATGGTCAACAACTTCAGAAGGTTCTCACTGCATGTCACAATTGTAATATTACTCCCTGTAGGAAGTTGGGCGGTAGCACAGTGGGTTAAGCCCACGTGATGCAATGCACAAGGACAGCTGTATGGATCCTGGTTCAGGCACCTGGCTCCCCACCTGCAGGGGAGTCACTTCACAAGCAGTGAAGCAGGTATGCAGGTGTCTTTCTCTCCCCTTCTGCCTTCCCCTCCTCTCTCCATTTCTGTATGTCCTATCTAACAACAACAACATCAATAACAACAATAACTACAACAATAAAAAACAAGAGCAACAAAAGGGAAAATAAATAAATATTTAAAAAATTATTTCTCCCTTTAAACTTAATTTCTGGCTCTCCTCAAAAATCTCTAACTTTTCTCCCACATTTAAACTTTCAAGACTTCTTAGTTTCTTATCTCCCACAATGTGGGTTCAGACGGGTTGGGATACAGTGATAATATAGGCTCCTATGCTAAGTGTGAATATACATGGGGCCTATGTCAGATCAATGGGTTTTACTGTGAACAATATTCATATACTTTCCCCATATTTTGGAGCTACTCTGTGCTCTGATCCCGCTTTCTAGTCCTGTTTCTAACTCTGACAATACTTTCAGCCCACCTGCATGTTAGCTGTCAGGCTCAGGCAAAAATCTGTAAAGCCAGCCCCTTGGAATATACCTAAATAGACTTCCCAGGTTCTTCCGACATGAAGATCCCAAATCCTATCTGCTATATACTTACCCTTATATTCCTGCTTACTAAAATATTTGTTCTGCTTTATATCTTAATACTTTTCAGCCACCAATTTGCAGATGCTTCAATGATGCCAACCTGACTTCCTCACCAATGTATCCAATAACTCCACCTCTCCAGATCCCTACCTCCAAAAGGAATAGAAAGCTGGATCAGGGAAGAGAGTAGCTCTCAAATATGGGGAAAGTGTATAAATATTGATAACTGAAAACCCCTTCAATTTGTTCTGGGGCCCATACTTAGCACAGGAGCCTATGTAACCTCTGCATCCCTGTAAGTCTAAGCTCACATTCTGTGGTGATGGCTAGGAACATCACAGGATGCACTAATTTCAGGAGTCATCTTCCTTGAGTAGTAGGTAGAGTATGTTTCCCAACCTCCCTTCAGAGGATGGAACATTCTCTACCGTTGTTGATCGACATTGAGTGCAAGGAACTATAGGGGCTCTCCAAGGGGTCCATTATGTTTTCCTGATGGAGATGACCAGTGAGAGTGTCGAGAGGAATGTATTAGAGGTCTAGGCCCATCATGTCTGTGTGGTAATCCCAGGACTCCCTGACTAGGGTTCCAAGTGATGGGGTGTCCTGGTAGTGACAAAAGAGTTTTCATTAAAATAAGCCAGTCTCTTGCCCTTATCCAGCTTTTATACTTCTTGCTTTGTCTGACAAGGTTGGTTAGCTTTGGATTGACTGAGCAAAGTGAAATAGGAAGTAGTTGAGGAGGGTATCTAGGTATAAGTAGAAATTATTTGATTAAGTCCTTTATGGTGTCTTTTTTAGGTGTTTCTACTTGCTTGCTGCATTTATTGACTTACTATTTTACTATTACTTACTTACAAACTATTGTGCACTTTTGTTTTAAAGTAGATAATTTTCTCTAATTTATGGATACATGTGTACATATGACCTATGTCATGGGCCCTGGTCTATATCTAGGCTTGAGGCTTTGTTAGGAAATGCACTACTGGAAATGGAATTAAGGAGTCCTGTGAGCTAGGAAAGGTCTCATGCATGTTACCTGTCAGACTCAGGCAAAAACTAGTAAAGTCATGGGCCCCTTGGAATGTACCTAAAATAGACCTATGAGCTTTTTCCAAAACAGAGAGTCCCATATCATCATCTGCAATATTCCAGCCTTTAGGTTCATGATTAATAAACAATTTGTTCTGCTTTATAGCTTAACTATTTTTCAGCCACCAGGTTCCAGATGCTACCATGATGTCAACCATAATTCCCTGGGCAGACAGCTCCACCAATGTGTCCTAAAGCCCCACTTCCATAGAGTTTCACCCCACTAGGGAAAGAGAGAGACAGGCTGGAAGTAAAGACCAACCTGCCAATGCCCATATTTTAGAGGGAAGCAATTACAGAGGCCAGACCATCCACCTTCTGAATCCCATAATGACTCTGGGACCATACTCCCAGACGGATAAAGAATAAGAAAGCTATCAGGGGAGGGGATGAGATACAAATTTCTGGTGGTGGAAATTGTGTGTAAATGTACCCTTCTTATCCTATGGTCTTGTCAATATTTCCAGAAAGCTGTGGTATATATACACAATGGAATACTATGCAGCTATCAAGAACAATGAACCCACCTTCTCTGACCCATCTTGGACAGAGCTAGAAGGAATTATGTTAAGTGAACTAAGTCAGAAAGATAAAGATGAGTATGGGATTATCCCACTCATCAACAGAAGTTGAGTAAGAAGATCTGAAAGGGAAACTAAAAGCAGGACCTGATCAAATTGTAAGTAGGGCACCAAAGTAAAAACCCTGTGGTGAGGGGTAGACATGCAGTTTCCTGGGCCAGTGGGGGGTGGGAGTAGGTGGGAGGGATGGTTCATAGTCTTTTGGTGGTGGGAATGGTGTTTATGTACACTCCTAGCAAAATGTAGACATATAAATCAGTAGTTGATTAATATGAGAGGGGGAAAATCAATTGTATGTCTCAAAGTTTTTCAAAACACAAACTGAATTTTTTTAATATATAGGCTGTTGATATGCAGGCTCTCTCAAAAGCCTAGACCAAGTAGATTAGAAGCATCCAATAGCACAGCTATATACAAGATACTGGGTACTGTACAGCAAACCATAACAAAAGGACTTTTCAAAGTTAACCCAATTACCAAATAATGTGATGATAACATTAACTATTGATTGTCTTTTTGAACCCTAAGAAAGCAGGAACCTCACATCTCCACTATAGAGCCCCTACTAACCCCAGTCCTGGAACCCTTGGATAGGGCCCACTTTCCCGTATGCATCTCCCAATCCATACCAAATAATATTGCATCTGCCGACCACAACCTAACCAATGCAACGATTGCCACCTCAACATGCTTCACCTCAGATGGTGTCCAGAGACTTCACGTGTGGAATGACAACCCTTCAGCTTCATGACTCGGGTGAGACCTTTCCTTTTATAGTACACTCTAATTCCATCTCAGGTGGTTCACTTTCTAACAAAGTCCCATAAGCTAGATATATACCAGTTTCTGTGAGAGAGAGCTTATGTTCACACGTATCCATAAACTACTGCAAAATATATACCTGAAAGCAGAAGTACACTAGAGTTTGCAGTGAGTAACCCCCTAACACTTCCTCTCCACTATTCCAAGCTTTGGGTCCATGATTGCCGGGATAGCCTGAGGGTACTTCTTCCCAAACTAGTGCTCTCTGGGTTGGAGAGAACTCAACTGGAGCCGATCTAGGCTGCTGCGTGGGAGAGGGATCAGGAACTCGTGCTGCACCAACTTTGCAGGAGATACACTCTGGAACTCTTGGAGCCGGAAAGCAATTTCCAAGTGTCTTTAATCAGAAGAGCAGCTGTTTTTATACTCTCCAAGTAGGGTGGAAACAGGATGTGATATAGAGAGGGTGGAGAGTAAAGTGACTGGTGAAAATCAGAGTGTGACAAGGAGGGGGCGGAACAGGCGAGAATCCTATCACTGAACCACCAATGCCCTGGAGGGAGTGCTTTATGTAAATGTAAAAGTGATTTATGTAAATAGACCAAAGCTTTGAATGGGTTCAGTAAACCCCTATATAGGCATATGGTTAAGCAGAAGCCAGGGGGAGCTGGCATACTACCCAACATCTCCCCCTTTCTTCTTAACTATTTGCCATAGTATCAGGAGTGTGGGGCACTTTGTGAGGCAGGGAGACTGATAAGAGGCACACCTTTTTTTGGGGTTCTACTGTCCCTCCTTGCTCAACCTCCCCGTGGAGAGAGAGACTAACAGGATTGACACACCCCTCAGGCTCAAGCCCTTCCAAGCTCAACCATATCCTCATAATTCCCCAACATCTTCCTCTTACTTAATGGCCATATATAACTGGGTCAATGTCTGTAAAAGGCTTCATCTCTGTCAGGGGAATAGCAGTGTAGGGGTGAACAGAAACCTGTTGGGAAGAAAGCAGAATGATAGTGTGTAAGTGTCTTCAAAAAGAACTAGCACAAGACGGAGGGATAAGTAAGAGTAGCAAGAGACAGAGTGAGCCTGATGGGTGGAGGAGTGGGGGCCTGATAAGCCGAGGGGCTACAGGGGTGATCTGGCATTGCAAAATCCCAAGTCAGCTGGCGGAAAGTTCTATGAACTGCTACAGTCATTCTTCAAGAAGTCCAGCAGTATAAAAGGAGTGTCCAGCAAGTTCTATAGAAGCATCAGTCCAATGTCAACGGCCAGGAAATAAATGCCACACGTCTATCTTGATGGAGGAGGACGGCCACTGGAACTTTTCTTCTCTGTAGAGAGTGACCTGGAACCGCCAAAACATGGTGGGCGAAACAGAAGCAGGAAGAGCAGACACCGATGGTTGAGAGAAAGGCAGTAGGAAAGTCTTGTCCTTTGGAGTCTGTGAATCAGGTTCTCCAGATTGTGTCAGGTCTCATCATGGGTTTCGGGGGATGGCTGTAATTGTGGGTGATGTCAGAGGTCAGGGGTCCAAGATGGATTTCTGGGGATTCTATATGAGCAGATGCTTCTTTATGCGAAGGCTTGTCATAGCTGTAGTCAATTACTTATGAGAAAAAAATTTGTAACAAATTAGAAGTTTACTACAATTGATAACTCAATGATTATAATTGGTTTAGGTATCTTTATAATTTCGTGTAAAGGTCATCTTATGTGACCTCATGTAGCAGTCTTTATATAGCAAAATTTTCATACCGAATTTAAGTCACATATATTGATTCTTAACTATTTTTACATTGGGTTTTTAAGCAAACTCAGGTTACTAGAGTTAACACATTTTAGTGACAATTTTTTTTTTGGTACATTTACAATATCGGATTGATGCCAAATTTGTTGTGGATTAATTTCCACAAGATAGCTTACAGGACATTTTTGGGGGCCCTCCAAAAATGTCCTGTATAGAGGATTTGTATTTTAACTTAGGAGATGATGAATTGTCACATTGAATATTTAGAGTTTTACCTTAAACACTCAGTTACTTAAATGAATTGATTTTACCTCTTCTCGTAAAAATGTAGCTTCGAAGTTACAATTTAACTGTTAAGTTAATGTTTACCAAACTTGAAACACGCATATTAAACATATAGTTTATAACACACAGGAGAAGAAAAACTTGTAAATAAGATATATAATTTCAAATGCGAATTTAGATCTACTGTCATAGTTGAACCATCTTTACTCACACAGTTTAAGACTAAACATTTCATATTTATATCAAGACTTAAAAAAAAATCAAAAAGGGGAATGAACAATTTTTGGACTGTTTCTGGACGTCTCCAGAAACCATGGTTGCATCCAGCCGTTTTATATAAAGTCAGTTAACTTTCAGAGTACTCTGAGAACAATGGGTCATACAAAAATTTTGGTCACTCAACTCACTCAATTTTTTTTTTCACTCACTCACTCACTCACTCACAAAACACAACTGGCCAGTCATAGCATAAGACATTCATTCGGGGGGGGAAGAGTTCTGTGAATCAGATTTTTTTTTTATTCTGCCATGCTGTATTATGGATCCTGGGGTGCATCCTGTAGCCAGTCCTCTTGCAGCCAGTCTTCTTGCAGTGTTTCTTGTTCTTCAGGGATATCAGCGCCGTCATGTGGGTATTGCCAGACATGGCAGGCAGGAACCCAAGCAGGCTTGGAATAATTTTGTGGAAAAATGCATGCGAAACCCCTCCCCAAAGTCAACAGGGGGTCAGGTCCTTTCCAAATTTTATCAAGTGGGTCTTTCCATTTGACTTTAATAGCTGGGAGGGTGGGTGGTGTTTGCCAATGAAAAATTATAGGAGGTTGGTCTGAGTTTTTGTAAATATTAAAGAGATTTAATGTAGTTAAGGCTTTTGCCAGCTGGATATTAGGGGGTACATTTCCCCTTTTTCTTTATTTAATTGAGCCTTAAGAGTTTGATGGGCCCTCTCAACAATGCCTTGTCCCTGTGGATTATACGGAATGCCTGTAGTATGAGTAATGTTCCAGAGGGAACAAAAATCTTTAAATTGTTTGCTGGTAAAAGCAGGTCCATTATCCGTTTTAAGTTGAAGATGTAAGCCCATTACAACAAAACAGGAGAGCATATGGCTTATAAGCTTTTTTGAGTTTTCTCTAGTCTGAGCTGTAGCCCACATAAACTTAGAGAAGGTATCAATTGAGACGAACACATATTTTTGTTTGCCAAAGTTAGGTATGTGGGTAACATCAATTTGCCAAAAAGCGTTGGCTTTTAAACCTCGAGGATTAACCCCCAGAGTCTGAATAGCAAGTGTTTTGATTAGACCTGCACAGGAGGAACATGTAGCAAGAATACATTTTAACTGTGGCAGAGGAATATCAGGAAATCGAGCTCGAAGACCTTTAAGATTAACATGGGTTAGGGAATGAAAGTCAGCAGGATTAGAGACAGAGGCTAGGAGAATTCCTGTGGAGGCAAGGTGGTCAGCTGCAGCATTCCCTTCGGACAGGGGACCAGGAAGATGGCTGTGGGAACGTAGGTGCTGAACTTACAGTGGATGGGTTCGAGAACAGAGCATAGAGGCAATTTGAATTAAAAGAGGAGAAAGTGGGTTGTCATCAATTCTTATATAAGATCGAGCAAGCCATGAAAGTAAGTTAACAGTATACACACTGTCAGAAAAAAGGTTGAAGGATTCTGGTACAGCTTTTAATGCAAGGAAAACAGCATAAAGTTCTTTGTACTGAGGGGAATTATCAGGAAGTTCAGTAAAGAGAGGTTTGGGGTATTGCTGGTCTGGATAATATATAAGGGCAGCAGCTCCCTTTTTTCCACCATCAGTGAACACTGTAGGAGCAGAGGGGATGGGATCTCGAGAGCAAAGTTTAGGTACTATTAGAGGCAACAGAGGTAAAGAAGCTATCAAATTATTAGAGGGAAAATGATTATCTAATTGTCCTGGAAAACCCATTAAACTTATGGCAAAACGAGAATGGTGGCGTATGAGCTATTTTATATCAGTGAGAGAAAAGGGAAGAATGATTGAATCTGGTTCCCTTCCTAAGACCTGAACCGATCTGTTTCTTCCTTGGCGAAACATAAATGCTAAGGCATCAATCTCGGTAAGGAGTCTTGGAGCTCCACCTACTGGCGTATGAAGCCATTCGAGAACGCCATGATTCTGCCACAATGCCCCCACTACCGTGGGGGTGGAGTTAAAGATTAGAACATTTACTGGAGAGGAGGGGGAGAACTGAATGAGGTGCATGTCCTGGAGAGCCTGGTTAACTTTTTCCAGAGCCAAGGAGGCTTCGGGGGTTAATATACGCTTTGAGGAGGGCTGTTTGTTTCCTTTTAACAGATCGAACAGTGGTTGCAGGCAGCTCGTAGGCAGATAAAGATACTGCCTAAGCCAATTCAAATTTCCAAGAAAACTTTGTAAAGAAGCAAGAGTGAGATTAGAAGGAAAAGTAACACAAGGTTTTAAAGGACGAATCTGCATTAGGGAAATCTCTGAGCCTAAGAAAGATATTGGAGAGATTAGCTGTATCTTCTCAGGAGCTACATTAAGTCACTTCTCTTTAAGGCAGGGATTTGAAAATCATGTAGGGCGGAGAGATCTGTATCTAATTCTCCCCATATTAACACATCATTCATATAATGAAAAACCTTAAGGCCCTTATGAATATATGGAAAAAGGGAAGATTTAACAACCTCTTGACAAATAGTAGGACTATTAGCCATGCCCTGGGGCAGTACCACCCATTCAAATCTATCAGCAGGGCTGGCATTATTAATAGAAGGAACAGAGAAAGCAAAACATTTACAATCTTGTGGGTGTAAGGGAATAGAGAAAAAGCAATCCTGTATATCAATAGCTATGATTGGAATTCCTGTGGGAATTGAGGAAGCAAGAGGCAAACCCCTTTGGGGGGAGCCCCAAACCTGCATGGTTTTATTAACTGCATGAAGATCTTGGAGGAGGCGCCATTTTCCTGAGCGCTTTTTAATCACAAAGACTGGAGTATTCCATGGGCTCCGAGAATGACGAATGTGTCCCAAAGATAACTGCTCTTGGACGAGTTCGTTTAAAATTTCTAACTTCTCCCTAGGCAAAGGCCACTGTTCCACCCAGACAGGCACATTAGAAAGCCAGTCTAAACGGGGAGTTCTGTTACGAACAGTGGCAGTTAGTATTGGGTGTGCTGGTTGGGTCTAGCACTCTCACAGGAGTGAGTGTGGTGTCCTGCAGAGGTGTCTGAGGATATCACTACATCTAAAGATTCCAGCAAGTCTCTTCCCAATAAATTGGTGCTTATATCAGCTATTAAAGGCTGAAAGCATCCGGTAGTCCCTTCTGGATCTTCCCACACAAGGGAATCTCGTGTGCGGAATGCCTGAGTCAATCCTCCAACACCATGTAAGCGTGGTCCTGGGAGTAGTTCCCAACTCTGGGGAACCTCTGCTTGTCTTAATATTGTCTTATCTGCTCCGTGTCAATCAAACACTTAAAAGGAATATTACCAATCTTTACTGTCATAGTTGGGTGACCCCTTTCTAAAACAGGGGTGGTCCATAAAATCTCAGGCTCCGAATTCGAGCTGTTCTCTTGCTCCAGCCGGTTATTTCTATGCTGGAAGTTCCCACATACCGCGGGTTCCTCCTTCTGCTCACCCTCTGTTATTGTTACTTGGCGTGGTGGGTGTAGCGACGGATTGGGTCTCAAGCTGGGTTTCTGTTTGTGGAAGAAGGGCACAGCACCAAGCGGGTGACCTGCTTCCTTCCCCCTTGGGGGCGGGGCTAAGGGAAGCCCCATACCCAGTTTAAATCCCTGTTTACATTTGGCAGAGGTGTGCCATTCCTATGGAACCTTGACCAACAATCTCTCCTCCAGTGAAATCCTTTCTGGCATCTGGGACAAGGCATTCGTGGTCTCTGATTCCCTGTCTGGAGGCGGGGTTGCCCTGACTGGAGGTGGGGTTGCCCTGACTGGAGGCGGGGTCGCGGTCTATTTTCTGGACATTGGTTACACCAATGCCCTTGGCGACCGCACTTAAAGCAAGCCCCTTTTTGCTTATGTAAGGTAGCTGCATAGGCTTGTAACATAGGTCATTGAAAAGAGCTTGATCTGATATCCTGTATAGCTAGAATCCAAGTGTGTTCGTTTTTAAGAGTGATACAGGCCTGTCGAAAATGCGGAAGCATTCCATCCCAGACTATGGATCGCAGAAGGAGAAAACGAGCGTCAGGATTATAAATCTTCCTTTCCAAACTCGACTGGACCCTGGCAATGAATTTAGCGAGGGATTCATCAGGTTCTTGTTGCAGGGAGAGAATGGGGGCTGAGGCTGCTCCCATGGGTGGTGTTAATCGCTCCCATGCTTTTAATGCACACAGGCTTACTTGATCAAAATACCCCGGTGGAAACTTGGCTTCCGCCTGTTGAATCCCTGTTTCTAATTGGCCTGTTTCAAACAATGCATCAAAATTACCCTCTGGCTGATTTTGAATATTTTTCCGCGATTGTTGTAAACATTCGTCGCCAAAGAATGCCTCCCATTGCAGGAAGAGGGAGCCTGGGAGCGTAGCACGAGTCACATCCCTCCAATCTTGGGGGGTATTAAGGTTCTGAAGCAGGCCTTGTAAAATGGACCTGGTCCATGGGGCATGAACACCGTCATCCTTGATAGCCTGGCGTAGTTCCTTCAGGTCTGTGGTGGAATATGGATACCAGGCCTGAGGTTTTTGTCTATTGGGGGCAACATTGACCGGAAATGTGTGGACTTGCTCTGATAAGTGTGTAGCGGTAGGAGGAGTCACCGAAGTGGAAGCTTCTGGACAAGTGGCCAAAGAAGTGGTTTTGGAGGCTACAGGAGAATTCGGACATGTGTCTGTCAAAACAGGGGTGGGCGAAGAAGCAGCCTTGGAGGCAGCAGGAGGTTCCTGACACGTGTCTGCCAAAATGGGGGTGGCCGAAGAAGTGGCTGTGGAGTCCAAAGGGGAATTTGGACACGTGTCTGCCAAAATAGGGGCCTCAGGGCAAGATGCCAAAATAGGGGCCTCAGGGCAAGATGCAGAGGAATTAGCATGGGTCAAGATCACGACAGGCCTCTGCTTCTTCTTGTTTTTAATGTGCTGGTTAAGTTCTATGATCACTTCCTTTATCTCTTGGACCTCAGCCTCTAGGTCCTTAAGCCTTTTGAGAGGTTGCCCTATATATCCCTTAAAAGCTGCTATGATGATCAACAGGATATAAGGTGAAGCCCTGAGAAAAATGTCCCAGATATATAAAAATTGTATACTGGAAAAAGAATGCAGAATTTGGAAAATATTTTCCATGGTGGAGAGATCTCAGGAAAACAATAAGAAAGAAAAAAATCACAGTGCCTTAACACAATATTGCAGATACCCAAAAGGTGTGTACTTATCTAAGATGTCTTCTTGTAAATCTGCTGCTTACGTGTCCCTTTTCGGGCGCCAGATGCCGGGATAGCTTGAGGGTACTTCTTCCCAAACTAGTGCTCTCTGGGTTGGAGAGAACTCAACTGGAGCCGATCTAGGCTGCTGCGTGGGAGAGGGATCAGGAACTCGTGCCGCACCAACTTTTCAGGAGATACACTCTGGAACTCTTGGAGCCGGAAAGCAATTTCCAAGTGTCTTTAATCAGAAGAGCAGCTGTTTTTATACTCTCCAAGTAGGGTGGAAACAGGATGTGATATAGAGAGGGTGGAGAGTAAAGTGACTGGTGAAAATCAGAGTGTGACAAGGAGGGGGCGGAACAGGCGAGAATCCTATCACTGAACCACCAATGCCCTGGAGGGAGTGCTTTATGTAAATGTAAAAGTGATTTATGTAAATAGACCAAAGCTTTGAATGGGTTCAGTAAATCCCTATATAGGCATATGGTTAAGCAGAAGCCAGGGGGAGGTGGCATACTACCCAACACATGATTTCTCAACAATTTTTTTGGCTTCGTATGTTAACTCTCTTTTCAGTCACCAGGTTCCAGATGCCACCAGGATGCTGGCCAGGCTTCCCTGGATTGAAGACCCCACCAATGTGTCCTGGAGCTCTGCTTCCCCAGAGACACACCTTACTAAGGAAAGATAGAGGCAGACTGGGAGTATGGACCGACCAGTCAATGCCCATGTTCAGCAGGGAAGCAATTACAGAAGCCAGACCTTCTACCTTCTACAACCCACAATGACCCTGGGTCCATGCTCCCAGAGGGATAGAGAATGGGAAAGCTATCATGGGAGGGGGTGGGTTAAGGAGATTGGGTGGTGGGAATTGTGTGGAGTTGTACCCCTCCTACTTTATGGTTTTGTTAATTAATCCTTTCTTAAATAAAAATAAATAAATAAATAAAAATAAAACAAAACAAAAAAGAAACACACACAAAAAAATTTCCAAATACAAATCTCAAAATGAAGGGGAAAATGGTGTAGAGGAGTGGTGGAAGTATTGTACATGCACTAAGATTCAGAGATAACTGATGGCAATAAACAACTAGGGGATAGAGAATAAAATGAAGGAGGAAAAGGAGGAAGGTTAGAAGGAACAGGAGGAGGGAGAAAATGAGAAAAAAAAAGTCAGTTTTTCAATTTCGACCTTGCAGTCTCTTGAACGCAAATCTGCCTTGTTCAGTATAGTACATGTAGCAATCTGGCAGTTTATCTGAGGATGTCCCAGTCTATATGCTGAGTCTTTTTCTTTTTTTTTTTCTTTTTAGTTATCTGACTGGATGCCACAAGCTGGATTTGGAGACTTGAAAAATATTACTGGATGTATGTCTTATTCTATTGAATGCCTCTACACTAATAACAAGTCCTTCCATAAATGTTTTAATTCAAAATGACTATTTATAAACGCAATATCCACATATAAATATCTAACAGGACAACAGATCTGATCCCATATTAGCCTCCACTTATGTTTACATTTCAGTGTCAGGAGCAAATGACAGGCAACTGGGAGCTGACAGTCCACCAAATTAGAAATGTGAAGGGCACCACGTACAACCATAATTACACCACTGAACAGATATTATTCCTGAACTGGAGGAAATTACTGCATATTGCAGGTGATTATTTATGATCAGAACCTACAATCTGTCCCTCTGTGTTCTTTCATTCTCTGGGCAAAGGGAGGGTAGTGGTGCAAAAACTGAGGGATGGTGCAGAGATGTGGTAGGTATTTGAAAGCTGCCCAGTTGAAAAGAATTCAACATTTAATTGATTATTACCTCATATAATTTTCCCTTATCACCAATACATTTAATAACATGTCCCTGAATTTATTTTAAACAAATATTTCAGCTTATTCTTGCTTAAGAGAGATGAGAGAGAAAGAGAGAGAGAGAGAAAGAAGAGACCATGACACCAAAGCTTCCTTTAATGTGATGTATGGGCCAGATTTGAATCTGGGGTAAGCACAGAGCAGAGCTGCACACTATCCCAGTGAGCTATTTTGCCTGTGCACTTTTTAGGATTTTAAATAATAAATTATCACATACATATGGGGCTTATTCATTAAAACACACAGTAGAACATGTGCATTATATTGTATGTACTTTTTGAGATTAGGAACATGTCAAAATTACAAAGAAATGGACTAGTGTTCAGGCTAAAAACTGAAATAATCCTGCATCTCTGTAGGTTGAAAGGTGGTAATGTGCAAGAATGGCAACAATTACTAGAGATTACATCTGGAGAAGTGGAGGTTCAGAGGCTCTTCTTTCAGTGTACATGCATCTTAACAAAACACACATAATGAATTTGTGCCAATGATATCTTTTTGTTTGGGTCAAGGAGCTAGTTAGTTGGGCACCCAGTAGAGTGCATACATTACCATGGATAAGGACCCAGGTTCAAGTCCCCGATTCCCATCAGCAGGGTGGAAACTTCATGAGTGGTGAAGCAGGTCTGAAGGTGTCTCATGTTCTCTCCCTCTTTATCTCCCCACCCCTTTCAGTTCCTCTGATATAGCAAATTAAAAGACAGGTGGGGAGAGAGAGAGAGGAAGAAAGAAAGGGAGGAAGGAAGGAAGGAAGGAAGGAAGGAAGGAAAGAAAGAAAGGGAAGGAAGGAAGGAAGAAGAAGAAAGAAAGAAAGAAAGAAAGAAAGAAAGAAAGAAAGAAAGAAAGAAAGAAAGAAAGAAAATAAGGAAAGCATGGTCTCTGGCTTGCCATCAAGGCATGAAGCTCCAGCAATAATCCAGGCGGTAATAAAAGATTAAAAAAATAATCAAGTTGTTTGAATTAAGCCCAGGGGACAATTTCTGTTTTCTACAACTACTGAATGTGCTTATCATCAGTTCTGATGTTATGTGTTGTAACTATCCCCTTTCACTTAGTCTACCATCTCATCTGAGGTGCAATCAGTATCTGACTTTTATCGTTGAAATAAAAGAACATTTAGGGGAGAAACAAAGCGGTAATATAGCATAGTACTCAAATGGTTCAACTCTGAAGTCAGGTAGACCTGAGACCAGATGCTGTCACTGATTTATTCTATTGACATGTCAGTCAACATTTTCCTCTGTGAAATGGAAATAATTGCTGAACTAAAAAACAAAATAAAACAAAACAGAAAAAACATGATGATAGTCCAATGAAACAAAGAGCAAAAAGGATTCCATGCAGAATCAGAACCAAGTAGCTATGTTGCTAAATAATCTATTGAATTATGTTCTTTTCATAGTCACAGTGTTGCAAGTTCTTTTATCATTGGAAGATGTAATTTTTTTCAAATTTATGAGCTAATATTTCCCTTAGTTTTTGTGCCCAATTGCCATGACTATTGGCCCATATTTTTCTTTTTCCTGCAGTGTTTTTATTTGGCTTTGTCATATCAGAGTAGTGCTGACTTATAATAAAAATTTAGAAGTATGTTCTCTTTTTCTGTATGGAGGAGTTTGAAAAAAAAACCTGCTGCTCTTTATTAATTCTTCCTAATTAATGTTTGGTAGAATCCACTAGCGAACCCATATAATCTTGCCTTTTAGTTGATGGAAGATTTTGAATTATTAATTCAAATCATCTCACTTATAATTGTTTTGTCCATAATTCCTATTTCTCTTGTTTAATCTTATTAATTAAAAGATGGGTATTTGGACTTGCCCACTTTGTAGGCATATCAAACTTATTTCTTGGAACCTTAACATTTTCTGTAATTTCAGCTATAAGGATTCTCTTTCCTTTATGATCTTATTTGAGTCTTTTCTGGTTTTTCAATATGTAAGAAATTCATACAACTCAATAGCAATACAGACAAAAAATAAAAATAATTTAACAAAGGCAAAGAAATGATTATTTTTAATAATTCAATTAAATTAAAACCTTAATTACAATTTAATTAAAATTGCAAGCAAAATGACCCAAAGTGGGCATAAGATTAATAGAGATTTTTCTAAAGATACAGAAATGATAAAAAAACTAATATGTTCAACATATTAATCGTTACAGAAAAGCATATCAAGACCATAATGATATATTAACTCACACTTGATCGAACAACAAGATAACACACATGCAAGAGATAATATAGATATTAATACAGAGGATAGGGAGAAGAAAGAATCCATTGTACACTGTTAGTAGAATGTAAACTACAACAGACACTATGTAAACATTGTAGACACTCCAAATAATTAAAAATTAATTTATCACATGATCGAGAAAGACAATATATCTTATGGAAATGAAGTCACTGTTGCAAGGAGTATGTTTCTATGTTTTCTGCAGTGTTATTCACAACAGTTAATGCATGATAAACATACATATACTTGATAAATAGGTAAAACAAAGAAACAAATATTATTCAACTCCTTTTTGTCCACCAAGGTTATGATTAAATTGGTACCTATATGACACCTCTAGAACTCCCAGTGGCTATCCCCATTTCTTTCTATCTTAGAGTGACAAAGAAATACTCACACATAAACACAAGTGCGCGCGCGCGTGCGCGCACACACACACACACAAAGATGAAGGGATCAAGAGAAAAAGAATCAGCAGTAGCTCTTTCCCATCACTTGCCAAGTTTTCCCATGAAGATGAGGACCAAGGGCTTAAGCTAGTGTCTTCGGATTCTTCACGAGGGTGGTCACAGATGAGAGGTGAATGTCCTTGGCCATATGTGCGTTCCATAGTGTGCAGCATTGCCTGGTTCTTACCAACTTTTAAGAAGGAAATTCTGTCAGTGGTGACAACATGGAAAATCTTGGAAGGAATTTTGCTAAGTACAATAAGTCAGGAAACACAACAGATTCATCTGCAGAATCTTTTTAAAAGGTTGGTGGTGCACCTGGTTGAGCACACATGTCACAATGTGCGAGGACCCAGGTTCAAGCTCCAAGTCCCCACCTGCAGAGGGAAAGCTTTGCAAGTAGTGAAACAGTGTTTTAGATGACTCTCTTCTTGATATATGAGATGGGACATGTAGGCAAGAGCTAGAGGATTCAATAATTTAGTTTTATTAGCACAGATCTTAGCATTTTTATTCTGTGCCTCAACCACTTCTTAAAATAAAATAAAAATAAAATAAAATGTTCTGTCTTCCTGACACAGTAAAGCTCTCATAAGATTTGTGACAATTAATGCCAGATAAAGAAGTTAAGGGGTGTGGGCAGGTGGGGGAAGGGAACGACAGGTGCGGTAGCACAATGGGTTAAGGGAACATGGGCAAAGACTGGCGCAAGGGTCCCAGTTTGAGCCCCCAGTTCCCCACCTGAGGGGGGGGGGGGTCGCTTCACAAGTGGTGAAGCAGGTCTGTAGGTGTATTTCTCTCCATCCCTCTGTCTCCCCTCCTTTCTCGATTTCTCTCTGTCCTATCCAGCAACAACAATGACAACAATAATAACAACAAAAATGAGGGTAACAACAAAGGCAACAAAATGGGGGGAAAAATGGCCTCCAGGAGCAGTGGATTTGTAGTGCAGGCACAGAGCCCCAGCAGTAACCCTGGAGGCAAAAAAAGAAATCGAAGCAGGGGACTGGGCGGTGGTGCAGTGCAACTGGCTGAGCAAACCTTATAATGTACAAGGATCCAAGTTTGAGGCCCCAGTCCCACCTGCAGGGGAAAATCTTTGCAAGTGGTGAAGTAGGGCTGCAGGTGTTTCTCTGTCTCTCCTTCTCTCTAGCTCCCTCTCCTCTTCTCAATTTCTGACTATCTCTAGTAAATAAAGATAATAAAAAATTAATAATAATAAAAGAAAAAGAAATCAAAGCACTATAATTACTTTTTCTAAATATCTATTATTTTTAGGTAATTTTCATGTTTTTATTGGTCAGTGGGATATATAATTTTGGACATACTTTAATCTTTCTTTTGTTCAGTCTTCTATGACTTGTTTGGCATTTTATTCTGAATATGGAAGTCATATACATTTTGAGTAGGTTCTTTAGCCAATACATTTTTATTAAATTTATAGTTTTAAATTTGCATTCAGTTGTGAAAATGATGCAGGAGGTCCAAGTAGTAGCATGTCCCTTGGGCACACATGTTCCCAGGCACAGGGAGCCAGGTTCCAGCCCCTGGCCCCCATCTGTAAGGGGGAAGCTTCACAAGCAGTGAAGCAGAGCTGCAAGTTTCTTTCTTTCTCTCTTCTTCTCTGTCCTCCCTTCTCTCTTGATTACTCTCTGTTACTATGCAAAATGAAGAAATCAATAAAATTAAAAAAATAAAAGAAAGTGATGCAGACTCCTTACATACTTTCTAAAGCACAGTCTTTCCCATGGTGGTGGTGGGAGGGGGAGATTTCAAAAGTACAGTGCACCAACACAGTCAGGATCTGATTACAAGAGAGCTCACTGAGTACAGTATTACCAAGCATTCAGTCTCAGGCTCAGATCTGTAATCATTTAGGAACTCAGGACAGTAAAGGAAGCTTTACTGATAGTGGAAAAAAAGGATTAAAAACTCACTTCTGTTTTTATGCCATTACATATATGCAAGACAATAGTACCACAGGTGGAAAACAACTTAGCAAAACACTGACAGTGATGCCTTGAAGACAGTATTACATTTCTATCTTTGTAACTCTGTCTCTTATAATCACACCCCAAGATGGGACAACAGAATAACTGTTTTCATTGTTACAGAATTTCACTTTGGTGTGATTAAAATGCTTTAGACATGACAGCATGGCTAATACACAACATACAACTAAACTATATTTTAATACTATTAGCTTTATGTTATGTGATTTCTTTAACCTCAAAAACACCATTTGACTCAGTTTGTCTTTTTAAATTATTTATATTAAATATTGCATTTAAATTACTTATATTAAATTATTTATATTTTACTCTAGAGAAATACTCCTTAACATTAAATGAATAATTAATTCCATTTTAACTGACTTTTGAATGGCCATCCACTTACATCTGAAATAATTCTACTCGGTCATGATGCGATTTTATTTTATACATGAATGGGTTTTGTTTGCTAGGATCAGCTTGAAGTTCACCATTAAACTGAGAAATGGATTGAAGTGTTTAGCTATGATGACGGGATTTTTTTCATTTCTCCAACTTGACTTTTTCTGTCAATATGTATGTATGTATATCATCCATAGTGATTATAGTATTATATGGGTATGTTCTCAAAATTAATGATATGTGTGCAAATATGTAAGTAAAGCTATATTTAACTGTGCCATACTCCAAGTTACAATGTTTTATCCTACAAAATGCACATATCTCTAATATAGGGTCAAATCAGTTTGGGTGAATACATTAACAATAAATATTCATTATTTTAACTGCAGTGTTGCTTTGTCTTTTTTCTCATAAGCACTGCAAAAATTCCCGGTGTATTTAAGTGTAACAAAACATAATTTTTTTCCATCTCTGAATGTTTAACATTCAGAACTAGTTCTGTCAGGTATAGAGTGAGAGAGAGAGAGAGAAAAGAAAACACAGAATCAACACACCCTTCAGTGCACTGAGTACTCGGTTCAAACCTGGGGCCTGTGTATAAAAAGCGGTGCACTACCCAGATGAGCTATCTTACTGTCCTCAAACTGACTTTAAGAGGTCAATATTTGCCTATAAACACAGATGTATTTTATATTGTATTTTAAATATTGCATTTAGGAACTCAGTGCCTCATGTGTGCCTCTGATACCACGGAGCTGTCTCGGTCCCAATTTAATTATTATTTTTGAAAGAGGTGAAACAGGAGAAACAGGAAAAGAGACAAGACAGTAAGTACTTCACCATCCATAGAGCTCCCCCAGCCTGATCCACAGTGCATTCATATGGTGTTAAGGATCAAACCCTGGTGCTCATGAACAAAAACACAAGTTCTCTGTTTGGTGAATTATCTACCAGTGTCTGAATAGTAGTTTGCTGTGTGTTTGTTTTTTGCCTTCAGGATTATCACTGGGGCTCAGTGCCTACCCTACAAATCCACTGCTCCTGTGGCCATTTTTTTCCCCAATTTGTTTCTATAGGACACAGAGAAATTGAGAAAGGAGGGGGAGATAGAGAAAGACACCTACAGACCTGCTTTACCACTTTTGAAGTGACCCCTGCTGCAGACAGAGAGCTGGGGTCTTGAACCGGGATCCTCGAGCAGGTTCTTGTGCTTTGTACTATGTGGACTTAACCTTGTGTGCCACTTCCCAGCCCCATGTAGTAGTTTTAACACTGGATGAAAGATTTCAATTGAAGCACATTTCCCCAAATTATGTTATAGACCTTGGTTCTCCACAGACATTCTCTTTACTAGCTTCTTTGAATGTCAAAAGAAGTCTGAAATTGCCTTGTGACAAGTTCAGTTTCTGGGCTGAGTGAAGTCATCTTTTTAGTTTAGTGATAGAAACATTTCTCCCCTTGGTTAATAATGCATCTATCAAAACAGAACATGGATGCACATGGGGTTCAAAAAAACACTTGAGAATAGGTTGATAGATATAGTGGAGAAATATCTTTCCCCTGACCCTCAGTTCCATTACCTTTATTCATAAACCTGTGTAGTTGTGCTATAGTGTTTGCCAAAACCAGATATAAGACATTTTAGAATACAATATTTTCTAAACAGTAGGGACTTTGTTTTCTGTTGGCATTATGGCTGGATTTTCAGTAAGATTTTTTTTTCAGTTCTGAAGAAGAATATGAAAAATATAAAATAGAAAATCAAATATTATTGACTAATCATGAACTTAAAGGCAAGAATATTGCAGATGGAGATTTGGGGGTCTTCATTTTGGAAAAAGCTAGTAGGTCTATTTTAGGTATATTCCAAGGGGCCCATGACCCAATGAGTTTTTGCCTGCACCTGACATCTAATATGCAGGTGGTCTAGGCTATTCTATTCTTGCCTTTAGGTTCACGATTAGTCTGCAATTTGCTCTGCTTTCTATATTAACTCTTTTTCAGCCATCAGGTTCCAGATGCTACCATGATGCCAACCAGACTCCAGGGCAGGGCAGGCCCTACCATGTGTCCTGGAGCCCTGCCTCCCCAGAGTTCTGCCCCACTAGGGAAAGAGAGAGACAGGCTGGGAGTATGGATCAACCTGCCAACAACCATGTTCAGTGGGAAAGCCAAACCTTCCACCTTCTGTATCCCATAATGACTGGGTCCATACTCCCAGAAAGATAAAGAATAGGAAAGCTATCAGGGAATGGGATATGAGATATGGAGTTCTGGTAGCAGGAATTGTGTGGAGTTGTACCCCTCTTATCCTATGGTCTTATCAGTGTTTCCATTTTACAAATAAAAATTTAAAAAAAGAAAATCAGATATTAAATTCATACCAAGAGTAGTTCTAAGAACTCAGCATATTTTAATGTATTGAATCTCTACAACAACCTTGTATATAATAACAAATCATAGTATTTTATATTTTAAGAAAAGGAACCCTAAATGAATAACAAAGCTCCCCCAGAAACTACAACTTATAAGAGTCAACTTATAGGACTGAGGTGAGGGGACCAGGCAATAGCTCACCCAATAGAGCATATAAGTTGCTGTGATCCAGATCTTAGATTGAAGCCATGACACTGTACCATGTGGAACTGTACTGGTAATTGAGGAGTCCTGTCTCTCCCTCTCTATCCTCAAAGAAGAAAAAAGAAAGAAAGGCAGAAAGAAAGGAAAGAAGGAAGGAACGAACGATGGATGGAAGGAAAGAAGGAAGGAAGGAAGGAAGGAGGAAAGGAAGGAAGGAAAGAAGGAAGGAAGGAGGAAAGGAAAGAAGGAAGGAAGGAAGAAGGAAAGGAAGGAAGGAAAGAAGGAAGGAAGGAGGAAAGGAAAGAAGGAAGGAAGGAAGAAGGAAAGGAAGGAAGGAAAGAAGGAAGGAAGGAGGAAAGGAAAGAAGGAAGGAAGGAAGAAGGAAAGGAAGGAAGGAAAGAAGGAAGGGAGAGACAGAAAAGTTATCCTGGGACATTAACAGGTGAAACTGCACTGTGCTAGATTTTAGGTTCATTCATTTTTTTTTCAAATAAAGATAAATGAAATACTGAGCTAACAGTTATAAAGCTGAGGCCATATATATATTTTAATCTTTATTATGACAGATACACAGAGAAATAGGACTAGAGTTGAGGAAGAGAGGGAGAGAGAAAGAGATACAGCATTCCTTCACTGCTTGTGAAATCTTCCTCCTGCAGGTAGGAAACTGGGCTCAAACTTAAGTCCTTGTGTGTGATAACTTCTGTATTTAAACTTGTGCCACTGAGTAGCCCCTGACACCCTCCCCCCAGATGAGACTTTGAACCCAAATAAAATATAACAAGAAAGCAGACTCTTAACTGCTACTATATTCTCTATTATCTAATGTTATCATCATTCAAGTTTTTTTTTTTTTTGCCTCCAGGGTTATTGCTGGGGATGGGTGCCTGCACAATGAATCCACTGTTCCTTGGAGGCTATTTTTTTCCCTTCTGCTGACCTTGTTGTTTTAGCCTTGTTGTGGTTACTATTGCTGTTGTGGATGTCATTATTGGATAGGACAGAGAGAAATGTAGAGAGGAGGGAAGACAGGGAGGGGGATAGAAAGATAGACACCTGTGTTCTTACCTCAGCTATTTCAGCTTTCAACTCTCTAATAAACTTGAGATAATTAGTGTTTTCTTCCAGAGTCTCATTTGTTGTTTCTGCATTTCCGATGACAGTTCTTTCAAAGTCTTTACTCACTCCTGTGATTATTTCCTTAATTAGTCTTTGGATGTTGACCTCATTATTTTGTGCTTCAGCCTTTGGGGGCTTTTAGCTGGACTCTTGTCCTGGTTCATTTCTCCAGTATTTCTTCTTGTAGGTTTAACCATTTTATATAGTATGTTATGAGGTTCTTCTCTCAGTACTTTCCAAATTTCTGATTACTCTTGCCTGGATTGACTTGTATCTAAGTAAGGTAATTAAAGGGTTCGCATTTATGGACATTGACAGTTGTTTCAATAGTATTTTAATCCTTGAGTTGTATATCAGTGGCTTAAAAGCCTCTATTGTTCATTTTCTTCCCTATAGGCTATGGGAATCTGAAGGCTTTTAAGCTATAAGTAGGCTTATTAGCTTAATCACTGACTCCTAAACAAGAGATAAAGCAGGGTGGGGCAGAGATAATACAGTGGTTTTGCAAAGAGACTTTCACAGGCCCAAGCTAGGCCACTGAAGTATAGATCTCCTGAGTTTCCTGATTAGTTCTCTGTTTCCTGGTGTCAGCACAGGGCCTCCCTGCTGCTGCTCCAGATCTGAGGGCAGTAGCAATGGAGACTCACGGTTGCATTTGGTGAGTCTCAAGGGAGTCCTCTCCTCCCTTCAGCCAATTTTTTGTTGGTGAAACTAACTGGAGGTGGTGTCTCAACTGGTAAACTGACGGACTGTTACCAGCCATTTAATCTCTCCCTAGGCTCCTCTCTGTCCAAGAGCCACACATGTTTGCACTCACCTGTGATTTGGTGAGTTCCTGGAGTTGTTCCAGTCCCATTTTGTTGCCTTCCCAGGTGTTCTCCTTTGGAATTCCTAGTTGACCCAGGAGAAGAGAGGAGGGAAACACAGTTGCTGCTGCTCCACAGCCTCAATTCCCAAAGTCAATCTTCTATTTAAAGATGATTTTTAAACAGGACCTCAATAACTGTGTTACTACGATTGAAAAAACATGATAAAAATCATCCAGTGTCAGAATATGTTCTATCTGAAGACAAACTTGGGAATCAGATAAAAATAACTACTTTTCTTCAACTATTCAGAAGTATTTAAAAACAAGCCTGTTCATAAGCTAAAATAAATTTAAGATATATTTATAAATATGTATAACTTTATATATAGATAAGCATATAAGCTCAGAGTTATATATGAAAATGTACAAATGTTATTTAACATTTAATTTATACCACATGTAAAGGAAATAACACATAAAATATACATATAAATATAAGTTCATATCTTAATTAGATTTTAAACATGGTTGATTTTTGAATTTTCTTATTTGTATATTCGTGCATAGTATTATCAACTAACAATTATGTCAATTAAATTATTTTCAAAATCCCAGAGCACTCAAATTAATAAAAACATTTCCCTCATACTGTGAAAATAAAATCCATTTTAGCAAAATCTCACAAGCCTAGCATTCCCAAAGCATATTAAAATAGAAATTACCATATGAAGTGTCTGTTTTTGTCAACAAGAATGAATTCTGCAACAATGTAATGCATGTCCAATTAGCTAATAAGTGTGAGCTAAATGAAGAGAAAACAATTTAATTGTTATCTTTCAGACCATGGAAATGGATGATGTTTGCACAATTACTACACTTATTTACATATGACTAGATTGGACATTAGACCATCTAAAGGACAAGACTACTGACCATTGAGAATGATATTTATGTGTAATCACTCAAAAATGTTAGTTGTAAAATATAGAAAAACTCAACCATATTATTTTGCAAAAATAAAGCAAGCCAATGCAGATATTGTGAGAGCTATTGTTCTCACAATAGTTCTCTGAGGGGAGGGGGAAGGTTGATTTTTCAGCACCACTATTGGGGGGGGGGTGGGAGAAGGGACAGAGACCTTTAGTGGCAGGAATGGCATTAATATATATTTCTATTACCTTATAGTCTTATAAATCACTATTTAATCAATATGAGAGAGAAAAAATAAATTGAATGCCTCCAACTTTTTGATATACAGACCCCATTTCTGAGTATATATTCCTTCAATCTAAGCACTTAAGGTTTCAAATTGGTAACCTGGCTGAATTTTAACAGTGAGGTTAAATTGTTAATACATTTCTAATAATGAATTTTTTTTAAATATTAAAGCACCTATAATTTTAGACCAGGGAGATCAGAAGCAACTGGTATTGTGAGTACATAATATATAGTTATTTGTAAATACAATTAAATGACATAAATCATGGTAAGGCCTTGTATGGTATGGTAAATCCTAACCATAATTTTCTAAGTCAACCAAATTCCCAAATAACTTGGTTATAACAATAACTATCTATTGCCTTCTTAAACTCTAAGACATCAGAAAACTTCCCCAGTCTCTATAAAATCCTTATTTCTTCCAGTCCTGGAACCTCTGGGGCTGGGCTCATTTTCTTTCATGCTTCTCTCCATGCATACCATTTAACACTGCGTCTGCAGATCTCAACCAAATCAATGCAACCAGTACCACCCCAACATGTTTCATTTTAGACAGTGCCCGGAGATGCCAGGCATGGAATGTTAACCCTTCAGCTCCATTGCTCTGTCAAGCTGCAGATGCTACCATAATGCCACCTTGACTTCCCTGGGAAGAGGACCTCACCAATGTGTCCTTGAACCCCACTTCTCCAGAGTGCTATCCCACTAGGTAAAGATGGAAACAGGCTGGGGGTATGGATCAACCTGCCAATGTCCATATCCAGTGGAGAAGCAATTACAGAAGCCAGAACTCCCACCCTCTGCAAACCATAATGATCCTGGGTCCATACTCCCAGAAAGATAAAAATAGAGACGCTTCCAATGGGGGGAATGGGATATAGAACTCTGGTGATGGGAATTGTGTGGAACTGCACCTTTTTTATCTCACAATCTTTTCAGTCATTATTATGTATTAGTTGGTTAAAGCGCTTGTCTAATAAAAAAAAAAAAAAGAAGAAAGAAAACAAAGCAAAAGTAATAAGCCAGACTGAAGGGTTACACAGTGTTCAGGAATACCCTGTTTAGTATTTAGAAAGTTTCCAGGAAAAATCAATTAGTTGCAGCATAGAATATCCCTCCAAAGGACTCATCCTGACAGCTCAACTAACAACAATGAAAAATAGAAACATTTTCCCATAGGTGACTGTATTTATGCTATGTGTTCATTGTTATTATTTTCCCCCTCAGCCTTTCCCTCTAATCCTACTGACTGCTCATTATGAAAAGAAAGCTGGATTATTCTATACCACACCCACCAGATTCTATATCCTCACACTCTCAGCTCCCAAAGACACCCACTATAGTTCTCACAAGGTCTTAGAAACACTTTGCTTGCTTCTCTAAACTAACTTATTTTATTTATTTACTTTTATTGGTGATTTAATACTGATTTAAAAACAATAGGGGTATAATTCCATACATCTATACTAACTTCCTTAGACTTGTTTTCATTTTGCACTAGGAAAAAAAGAAGTTACCAATCAGCAAAAAAAAAAAAAAAAAAGGACTCACCATTATGATGCCATTTACATTAAAATAAGAATGAAAGAATACTATGAACTATGAGCAATAAAACACCCACAAATTTCACAACAAATGAAATCGAGAAATTGTCTTGAAGATCTTAATCACCAAAACTTACACAAGGAAAAAAATAAAAATAGATCTATGCCAATTAAATAAATTGAATCAAGGATCATTACTATTCTAAATAAGTAAGTGGGATGAATGCTTTCTGATAGGAGATAAATAGAAAGAAGCCAAGATCCTGGGGTGGAAATCAATGGATTAAAGAAGACAGAGGCCTGAACAAAGCAGAGGTAAGAACTTTATTCCCTAACACATGCCAGAAAGTCATTTCCTCCCCATTGAGTGCTAGAATGAGAGGGCAGGGGACTCTCTAGGGGGGTACTTCATACTTGCCAGCATGAAGGCTTTACCCCACAGAACAAACTTCAGCTGATTGCTAGCTTCTTGGCAGTGTGACAAGAGAAAGAGCGAAGAAAACCATTTGTTCAGACTGACATCTGAGTTTCAGCAGGATACCATGAATTGGTAAAAACAGAAAGCAGTCATCAGTCATGGCTTACAGAGAGAGTAGAGTCCATTGAATGGCTTTGGCAGATGACACAGGATTCTTAACAAAGGCACATTGTAAACCTGACATGACTTAGAGCTGAATCTGAGAGTTCAAACTGGGAGGATGTTAATGTGTTTAGAGGATGTTTGTAAGCTGTAATACCCTTGTTTCCCCTTGGGAATTATAATACCAAATCAGTACCAAGCCATTTCCCTGTTGCTTTCATTGTTGTTGACTTTTCTGGTTAATATTCTTTGTGGCATTTTTTTTTCTTCCCTTAACAAGTAACATTCTCAATGTATATGCATATTGTATACTGTGGGCAGATTTGTGCACTTTTGGAGTAAGAGGGCACAATGAATGTAATTCACTTAAAACCAGGAACACTCTTTGCCAAATAATTACTAAGATTCATGATCTAAGTGAAACCAACCTCCAAAGATGGGACTTATCAGGACAGTAATTTAGATGGCTTAGTGAGGACATAAAATAAAGTGACAAAACTCAAAAGAACTTTCATGTCTTCCCTAGTTTTTTCATTTCACAGTGATTCATTCAAAACCTGTTCCAGGTTGCAGTGAAGGAACTTTATGTGAAAACAAACAAACAAACAAACCAAAACCTCTACCTTTAAATTTGTAGGTATCTGGTGGGAAAGACAATGCAATTATTGTGGAAATTGACTTCACAATATAGTAACAGCGGACTAAAGCGGGGAGAGGATGGAGGAAAGTGAGTTAATTTCTTGGTATGACAGGATATGGGACACTGTAAATTCAGAAAAAAAAATTATGGTCTGCCACAAAAGGAAAATTTGCATGTTTTCATTTATAGGTAGTGAATGGCCAGGAAAAAAAAAGAAAAAAGAAATCTACAATAAAATTTACAAACTGCCTTCATGTATATGAAGTATAACTTTTACTTCTATCAGAAAGTCAAGGGGAATCTCTTACAAAAATGTTATCCCAAAATAACCTAATTATGGCCATGCTTCAGTTGCCCTTCCTGAAAAGAACAAATTTAAGCTATTTAAAGTATGTAGAGCGACGGCATCTGATATTTATAAATTCTATGCACTGCATAGGGTAAACCTCAATAATAATAAATTCAAAATCTCCTTAGTGTCTCTCATTCTCTGAAAGCCTAGAGCCAGTGCTAATAACCCTCCTTACTCACTTTTCCTTTGCCTTACAACCATCTTTCCCAAGCTTTCCAGAAACGTATCAAATTCACATACAAATTCGTGACCAGAATTAGTTAATACTTAACTATATGAAACCAGGAAATTGAGTTACCACAACAGTGGATTTCTTTTGTGATTATCACCTGAGAGGATATGGAAATTGTGCACAATTAGCAAGATGTAGAAGCAAAGTGTAATCACAGGGCAGATGAATCTGATCACAGTTTATTCTCTGACTCAGTTCTAGCCCCCAAGAGTTCACATTTAGGATTAGGCTGGTGGTGATAACAGCAGGAAATGAAAATAAAATGTAATGAACACTTGAACAAAATGAGTAAGGCATAAATACCCCACATTTTTTGTTCTTCTTTCAAAACTTTTCCCAAACTGGAAAGAGGAAATTCTCAGTGGAATTCTTTCAGTCCTATCAATTCTAGGGTTTCACCTTTCCAGTTTTATGGGTCATTTTACATAAATATACACAAAATTTTATAAATTTCAAGGTCTACAATCATAAATTACCCTTACAAATGGCATCCTACCACACCAACTGTTGACTTATTCATTCCCAGGGGGCAAAAGAATCTGCCAAGTTAACCTCATGAGTGAAAACACAGAGATTCTACAGGATCATTCCATTTCAGGGAGAGTATCTTGTCTTTTCAAAGCCCACATTCAAAGATGATTGCCTTAAAAATATTTATGAATGGTAATTTTATTCCAAAAATACAGTAACATTTAGAACAGTGAGCACACATTTCATACTATTTTGTATTAATAACTTAATATTGATTTATAAAATTGCAAGATAACAGAACAACTCCATATCATTCCCACCACCAGAGCTCTGTGTCCCCATTTCCTCCATTAGAAATTGCAATGGTGGGAGTCAGGCGGTAGCAGAGCTGGTTAAGCGCACATGGCGCAAAGTGCAAGGACCTTCATAAGGATCCCAGTTCAAGCCCCCTGGCTCCCCACCTGCAGGGGAGTCCCTTCACAGGCTATGAAGCAGGTCTTCAGGTGTCTATATTTCTCTACCCCTCTCTGTCTTCCCCTCTTCTCTCCATTTCTCTCTGTCTTATCCAACAACGATGATATCAATAATAACTACAATAATAAAACAACAAGGAAAACAAAAGAGAATAAATAAATAAATATTTTTAAAGTTTTTAAAAAAGAAACTACAGTGGTTCTCTCAAGGTCACAGATATGGGTTGACTATGATTATTATAACTGTCTGTCTATATTCATATATATTTCCTATTTTTCCCATGGTCCTACCTACTCTTTCTTTCTAATTCACACATAAACCCATTACTACTTCCAAATATCCTTCATTTTTCCCCCTCTTTTCTCTCTAGCTACTGATGGAGTTGGAGTTCAGAGCCCTCTGGTCATCTTCCCCCTATCATTTCTCCCATGCTGGGAGTATGAAACAAAATTCTTTATGGGGTGTAGAAGGTGGGAGTTTTAGTTTCCATAATTGCTTCTCTGCTGGACATGGGCTTTGACAGGTCGATTCATACCTTCCACCTGTTTCTATCTTTCCCTAGTGGAGATACCAGTTACTTGTTACTTTTAAAGTCATGGACTGCTATCTTGGTTTTGTACTACTGGAAAAGTGGAATGTGACTGTGATGTTTTCCTCTGAGTATATATACATCTCTATAAAAGAAATATAATTGGAATTTATAGTAATTAAATTTAATTAAATGGAAAATGGCCATGCTGCCTATTACCTAATTAGTGTCATTAGAGTGTATGGATATTCAACATACACATGAAAATAGCATACATTCTAGAAAATAGGCAGAAGAGAACATTAGATGATATCTTATCAAAACAACTATTTTGGTTTACACCAAAATGAAAAAGTGATGCATGACTGGTTATCAAAATGATTTTATGAGGCAAGACAGTGGTTCACCTAGTAAAGTGCACATGGTACAGTGTACAAGGAGCCAGGTTCAAGCCCCTGGTCCCTACCTGCAGAGGTAACGCTAAATTCTTGTCTCTCTCAAACATTATAGATAGATAGATAGATAGATAGATAGATAGATAGATGACAGATAGATAAATAAAGTAATAGACATCTAGAGTGTGGGAAGAAGGTGTAGGCATTGGTGGTAAGAAGCACATTATGAAGTAATTCTGTTTAAGTTGGTGAGGTGGGAAGCCAGTTTCCTGCCTAATGAATTTAGGGAAATGAATTATTTGTGGATGATATGTAGCAACTGCATCAGCCTGAATAGGACATTAATCAGATGTCTGCCATCCAATAACTTTAATAACCTGCTTATTTCTAACTGAGCTGCTTCTTCAATTCATATTCACAGCCAACTTCATACAGAAGTATTTATTTTTATGATATGTTGCTTTATATGTGTTAGAGATAGATCTTTTATGGTTGCCATGCTAAACATTTATATCCCTCTCTCTTTTAAAATAACCATCACCGTCTTTCACTTACTCAAGAGTTTCATATTAGCAGAAATGCATTTTGTATCATCTGACAAAAAAAGGGTATAGCAATTTCCTTGAATCTTGACTAAAAGCAGGCCAGGTTTTAGATACTTAATTTGCTTTTGTAAGAAGTGATGTCACCGACGTCAATTTATTTAGCTTCTTTCGGACTCAGATAGCTTAGTATCTGAGGCAGGGCTATCAGTATCTATCAAAAGCTTGTTGGGAACATTAACTGAAATAATACATGTAGAGCATTTAGCACAATTCCTGACAAATATGAATTTTTAATGCAATGAAGATCAACACTGCTACTCTAGCCAACTATATATATGCCTCGAGAGTTATCGCTGGGGTTGGTGCCAGCACTGTGAATCCACTGCTCCTGGCAGACATTTTTTTGGATAAGACAAAGATAAAATGAGAGAGGAAGGGAAGCTAGAGATGGGGGACGAGAGATTGACACTTGCAGACCTGTTTCACTGCTTGTGAAGCTTCCCTGCTTCAGATGGGGAATGAGGGCTCAAACCCAGTTCCTTGTTTGGGTCCTTGCACTTAGTACTATGTGAAATTAGCCCAGTGTACCACCAGCCAGCCTCCCATAAAATATTTCTTAGAAATAGATTTTTACTTGACATTTATTAATCTTTTTTGAAATCTCAAATTTAATCATGGAATATAAAATTATTAGTGAAATGGTAATTTGCCTATTTTTAACATAGACTCTTCAAAAACTCTTATTTTTTCATCAAAATTGTTTACAAAATGCATATTACAAGTGTAATTCAACTGCATGCTGTTCTAGAATGCTCAGGCTGCTAGTCTGCTCTTACTCAACGTGGGAGGGAAATCTTTCCTTTTACACCAATGTATTGAGTCTGGATCTCCTCTGACCTAAGACCTGAATCTGACATCATCTACCCCAACAACTTCTGTCCCCGCACAATTTACACTGTTTGTTGCTCTTATATTTCAATTGTAAGTTACATTGGACTTATCTTCACTTCAGAAAAATGCAAACATCCAGTTCCAATGATCTATAAGCATGCCTCTCTCCCTTAATCAGTTCTGATTTCCTTGATAATAGGAAATGTGTCTATTTATCATTGTACCCCTGATCCCAAGCACCATGTAGGGAATAAAATACTAGTAGCTTTGTTTTAGTTCAGTGTTTGTGATGTTACTTAGAATTTTACATACCTGCATATGATTTATTTTGCTTATTGTTGCTACTAGGAAACAAGTTTCATGTTCACATGGCCTAGACTACTTATTTAACTGAAGTAACATAGCATACAGCACTCACTATATATGTTTCAGATGTCAATCATGGAAAATCAGTATGTGTGCATGCTACATTTAATGCATCACTCAAAAGGCAATCTCTCCTTTATTACACATGTCTCCTTCATCTTAACTTACCCACCTAGCTTCCCACTGTTTTGTTGTTGTTGTTTGTTTGTTTATTTTTTCTTGCATCTGGACTTGAGTCATTAAAGATTTTGAAAGCTTACATTTAACATGCTCTGCCAATGCTTTTATTTAAATATTTGATGATTTCTAGCTTAAAACCCAAATCTTTGATCCATCTGGAGTTTTCTTTTGTGCCTGGTGAAAACAGAGCACTGCATAACTTTGTTTCTAGGTAATCTGGAGATTAAACCTAGAGCTTCTAGTACTTCAGGCAGGAGAGTCTGTTGTGGAAATAGCTATACTATTTCCCCAGTCCCAAGTAAGTTTCCTTCCAGTCAAATGTCTCTGATTTAAAAGCTAAATCTACTGTGCAGAATTATTAGTATCACTGAATTTGGTATGATTCATTCACATGTCTTAATCGCCCTATGTTTTCTTCTTTCTTTCAATTTTTTTTATTTATAAAAAGAAAACATTGACAAAACCATAGGATAAGAATTCTTACCATCAGAACTCTGTATCCCATCCCCTCCCCTGATAGCTTTCCTATTCTTTAACCCTCTGGGACTATGGACCCAATGTCATTGAGGGATGCAGAAGGTGGAAGGTCTGGCTTCTGTAATTGCTTCCCTGCTGAACATGGGCTTTGACAGGTCGATGCATACTCCCAGCCTGTCTCTCTCTCTTTCCCTAGTGGAGTGGGGCTCTGGGGAATCAGAGCTCCAGGGCACATTGGTGGGGTTGTCTGTCCAGAGAAGTCTGGTAGGCATCATGCTAGCATCTGGAACCTGGTGGCTGAAAAGAGAGTTAACATACAAAGCCAAACAAATTGTTAAACAATCATGAACGTAAAGGCTAGAATAGTGCAGATGAAGAGTTGGGGGTGGGGGTTAACATTTTGTAGATAGCGAGTAAGCATATAAACTATGCTTTCTTTTTTTCCTCTCGGAGCCTAAAATCTGATATGCAGGTGGATCCAAGTTATTGTCAACAATATTTATACACCTTTCCCAAATTAGGGAGCTACTCTCTTCTCTGATCCAGCTTTCTGTTGCCTTTCCAGCCGTGACATCATCTCCCCAGACAATAACTTGGACCGGCTCTATGTTTTCTTATCCTTTTCTTTGCTTTGCTTTTCTGACTCCAGGGTTATCACTGGAGCTCAGTATCAGCACTATGAATCCATTGCTTCTGGCAGCCAATTTTTTCCATTTTATTGGATAAGACAGAGATAAATTGAGAGAGGACAGGGAGATAATTTTGCCGCTTGTAAGTATCCCCTCGACAAGTGGAGAGTCTAAAACCGGATCCTTGCACAGGTCCTTGCACTTAGTACTATGTGTGCTTAACTGGGTGCACCACCTCACAACCTCTGTATGCTTTTCTTATAACCAAAATAACTGCTTGTTTTTTAACATGTTTAATAGAAACCTGATAGAAAAGACTAGTATAAAAGGAAATAACATATTTCCTTAATCAACCCTCAATTTTGTATAGCCTCAAAGACTCTTATTTTTTAATATTTTGTTTATTTATTTATAGGATAGAGGCAGAGAGAAATTGAGAGTGAATGTATATAGAGAAGGAGAGAGAAGAAAGATGCCTACAGCACTGTTTTACTGCTAGGGAAACTTCCCACCTGCAGGTGTGCACCTGAACCCAGGTCCTTGAGTAATATAAGATATGAAGTCAACTAGGATGCCACTGTCCATCACCAAAAAGAGATTCTTTGAGAGTATCTGTGCCCAAGTGCTACCTTTATTTTTCCTTCACACCAAAAAGAGCCCTGCTTAGTCTTAATAACTGTGCAGTGTATGTTCTGGGCTATCAGTATATCTATAACCTAACCAAATTTTCTCCAATTTTTTGACTAACCTTGGAGTAGAGGGATATCTTAGTATTCTGGCACTTTCCTTGTCTTCAAAAAAGGCATCCAGGCTATGTGGCTACTCACCATTTTAAGAGCATGATGCATTGCTGCCTGAACATAGGCCTAATTGCCAACTCTTTGGAGTAGCTTTTTCTGAAACTTCTTACATTCCTTATATTGCTTCTCCAATTTAGAATGTCCCATTCTTCCACTATCTTCACCCACAGTTATCTAGGTTATGTAAATATATTTTTGAGGTTTCAACTTAAGCTTGATCTCTATGTAGGGTTTATGACTTTCTAGCCTCCTTATCAAACATGAGAAAAAAATAAACATCAGTATAAGATTTATAATTTACCTTAGTATATTATAATTGTCTGTGAATTTCTCTTTCTTTTCTATCAGTGAGTGAACAGTTTTAAAGAAGCAATTATATATCATTCCAGTGAGTAGGTACTTATTGTGCCTGTAAAATGGTAGATTTTCAATAAGTAACTGACAAATAGAAAAAAAACATCTAACTTTCATAACTAGTGATAGTAATTTCTCTAATGTTTGGTTTCATATATAGTGTATTTAAACTGTGGGCCTAGATTTGTGAAAAACTGCCTGTGAGGCAGTTATTCACAAGGGAATATCTGTTTCAGTCAATTCATTCACTTTAAAAATATATGAAAATAAAATAAACACCACAGGGAAATAAAATGGGGGAAAACATGGGCAGAGCTGTCTACAAAGAAGTGATCCAAAAGGCCAACAGAGAGGTAAAATGAAGAGATAGAAAATGAAAAAAACTACAGCACTGTAGCTTCCTTCAAATTAGCAGGGATCAGGGTCATAGCTGAATCACTTATTTAGGAAAAATGCACACTACCCAAGTGAGCTATCTTGCCAGCCACAGCAAATTTATTCATTAAATCAGCTGGAATTCATGGGCTGGCTTGTTGAATCTAGAATAAATGTCAATATACTCCCAGAAGTGTTCGAAATAAACCCTACTGAAAGGCAAATATCCAGACATATTCATGTGTTGACCCCTCCACACACCTGGCAGAAATCAGTTTCATTCACCATGGCAGCAAAAAATGATCACATATCTAGGGTTAAACCTGACAAGGAAAATAAAAGACCATAATACTAAAAACTCCGAGACCCTTCTCACAGAAACAGAAAAAGATACAAAGAAAAAGAAAGATATCCCATGTTCATGGATTAGTAGAATTAACATAGTCAAAAGAACTATTGTACCCTGAGTCTTATATAGACTTGAGGGAGTCCAGAGTGTAGCTCAAAAGATACAGTAGTTTACCTGGAGACAGAAAATACTCAGAAGAGCCAAAGCAATCCTGAGAGAAAAGAGCAAGAAAAGGGGCATCATGCTTTTTGACTTCAAAATAAACTACAGAGGCAAAACAAGAAAACTGCATGGTTCTAGAGCCAAAATAGACCCAGAGACCAGCAAAACAGAATTGAGATCCCAGAAATTAACCCCCATGTGGACATCCTCCTGATTTTAGATAAGGAATAGAAAACATAAAATGGGGAAAGAAGAATCTATCCAATAATTGTATTGAACAAATTAGGTTGGAGATTACAGAAGGATTAAATTGGACCACCACATTTCACCATATATAAACACAAACTCCTAATGGATCAAAGCTGATGATATTAGGCAAGAATCCATCAAAAGCTTTGAGGAAAACATTGGCAGAATTCATTTCAATCTAAGTTTTAGAAACATTTTCACCAATTAAAATTCAACTGCAAAGAAAACAAAAGTAAAAAATAAGAGACATCAAACTGAAAAGCTTCTGCATGGTAAAAGCAATCACCACCATAGCACAGAGACTTTCCACAAAGTGGGAGAAAATCTTTGCATCATACATGAAACAGAAGGCTGAAAACCAAAATAAACAAAGAACTCACCAATTCAATAATAAAAACATAAACACCACAGGGAAATAAAATGGGGGAAAACATGGGCAGAGCTGTCTACAAAGAAGTGATCCAAAAGGCCAACAGATATACTAAAAAATGCTCAAAGTTATTGGTGATTGGGAAAATGCAAATAAAACAATATCACTTTATACCTGTGAGAGTGTGATATATTAGAAAAGACAGAAATAGCAATGATCAGAGAGGCCATAAGAGGGAAAGAATTCTCCTACATTGCTGGTGGGAATGTGAATTGGTCCAAACCCTGTGGGAAACACAGGATTTGTCTGGAGATTCATCAGAGCAAATGCACCTACCACATGACCTAGAAATTTCTCTCCTGGGGGTATAACTACAGAAAATGAAGACGTGTCTACATTGTAACATGTGCACTCAACAAGGTTCACCACCACCCAGCCCCAACATCTATCTGAAAAGGCCTGTAAACACCTATGCTCACAGCATCATTTGTAATAGTCCTAATTTGAAAGCTACCCAGATGCCCAAGGCAGATGAGTGGCAAAGAATGCTGTTGTACATGTACACAATGGAATACTCTGCAGCCATTAAAAATGACTCAATCATCTCTTTTATAGTATCTTAGAGCATGAAGACTGTCATATTGAATGAGATAAGCCAGAAAAAGAAAAACTAATATTGAATGACCTCACTCTTATGTGGAACTTAAGAAAAAAAGGATAGTAAGGTAAAACTTGGACTGGTTGTATTGTATTGCACCAAAGGAAAGGACTCTGGGGAAGGTGGGAAAGGGGGGAATGAAGGAATATTGGGATCCTGATATATGACGGGGAAGGTATCTTTGGTTGGAGGAGCAAATGTCTCCCAGCCAGACACCTATCAATGGGAGATGAGAGGTTGTGTCTATGTGTCAAAGACCACACTGTAAACTATTAACCACCAAATAAAAAATAAATAAGAAAGAATTGTGACATCATATTGTGTCTATGTGCTAGATAGACAAATGAAATTTTTATTTTCATTTTTTTCTCCTTAAAAATGTGGTTCTTTCTTCCTTTTTATAATTGGAGGGAGATAGGTGAATAAGAACTGTATCTATTTTTTATAGTTTCTAAAGTCATCTTTTAAAAAAACATTTTATTTATGTATTTCTGTAGAGACAGAGAGAAATCAAAAAGGGGTGGGGAGTTAGAGAGGAAGAGAGACACCTAGAGCCCTCCTTCACCACAGTTGAAGCTTTCTCCCTGTGGGTGGGAGCCAGACAGTTGAACCTTGGTCCTTGTGCAGTATAGCAGGTGTGCCATCGCCTAGCCCCAAGTCATCTTCTTTTCTTCTTTTAAAATTGTATTTATTTTGATCATTCATGGGACTTCACTACTCCAAGACAACTATTTTAGCTAGAAAGACAGAAACATATACAAAGAGATGACAAAAAGATGCCACAGAATTATGTTCCCCCAGTTTAGGGGCTTGAATGCCTGGGTCAGCAGCATGACAAAGAAAGTGCTTTATCCAAACAAGCTAATCTCTCTGGTCCCTACATCACATTGTCTCCTTACTTTTATGATTCTGTACTGGCCAGTATTTGAACAAGGCTCACAGGACCTTTATCTTTTTGTGATTTCTCAGTCTAGCGAAAGAGATTTTAATGACTCCCTGGTGAGACATCCAGGTTGGCCATCTTCACCTGAGTACTCTCAGCAGCCCAGGTCCTCAAATCCCAGCTCTGCCCCCCTTTGGTGGTCAGCGGCTTCTTACCAGTGGGACAGTTCTCACCATGCCACAGAACACAGCTGGCACAGAAGCATGGCAATTCAAATAGGCCTTTTTATAGAATACTGTTTTTTCTTTTTTTTTCTTCTGTCGGTTTCCAGCGATTTTAAAATATCAAATCTGCTAGGCATGCAATGCAGCTAAAATAAATCACTGATCAGAAGGAGACATTTTAATAGGATTTTCACAAAAATGCTCAAAGTGATCTTTGAAGCACCAGCTTAAATCAGCCAAATTGTTTAATTCCATTTTGGCAAATCAACATTTTGTACACAGTTCTGAAATTTATCAGAACATGGAACATGTATTTATCCTAACTTGTTCACTCCAAAGTAACTGTCTTACTGAGCTGTGATTGAACACCTATAATATGTAGGTTCCGAGTCCTGGCAACAGCTGAAAATTATGTGCCTTATTATATTTCTTTCTTTCTCTCATTTTTTTCAATACCTAAAACTGACTGGATTTAATCTGCAGTTCTTCTTTAAAGACTCCTTCCTTCCTTTTATTCCTTTTCCCCTCCTCTTCCTTCCTTCCTTCCCTCCTTCCTACCTTCCTACCTTCTTTCCTTCCTTCTTTCCTATTAAACTGAAAACAGAATTTTGTTCAAAACATTCTGATATATGCTTTCATTTTTGTGTTCTCTGGCTTAAGGTCTGGGCTATGATTTTGTGTTCTGTGTATAGAAGCAGTGTGTCACATCAAATATTTACACCCCCCTTAATCCCTTAATTTCACTGTTTATCCAATGAGAGTAGTAATGAATAAATGTAAGAAAACCTTGCACATGTTAAATTCTAGAAATAGCTCACACTATCAACTTCACACATATACACTGCACTTCCTAACTTTTTCCCTTTGTTCATATAAATTCCAGAGACACTGAATAACACTTATATGCAGTGTCATAGTTGTAGGCATTTTGATGTGAACTAAACTGAAATAGAAATCTTCTTTTGACTTATAATGTTTCTATAACTGTTTTATTATTCTATAACTATTTTATTATTATAACTTTTATTATTATTATTAACTGTTTTATTATTAACATGTTTCTATTTTATTATTAGGTTTATTATTTTATCATTAGGTTGTTTCTATTTTATTATTAGGTTGTCAAAAAAGTCATAATATTTTTTCTATATTTTTCTAGTCATTTATTTTTTAATTAGTCATTTTTTATGATAGGGACATAGAGAAATTGAGAGGGAAGGGTAATAATAGGAAGCACAAGGATCCAGGTTCGAGCCCCCAGGTCCCCACCTGTGGGGAGTTCACTTCGCAAGCAGTGGAGCAGGTCTGTGTTTGTCTTTCTCTCTTCTCTGTCTTCCCCTCCTCTCTCAATTTCTCTCTGTACTATGCAATAACAATAATAGCAGCAATGATGACGATGACAACAACAACAACAATGGGAAAAGGAAAAAAAAAAAAAGGCCAAGAGGAACGAATTGTAGTTCTAGCCCTAGAAGCAAAAAAGGAAAAACAGTTCCCATACTGAGAACCTCATCTTCTCATGAATGTCTGCTTTTGATGTCATTTAAGGTGAATCATCACTTTGAGCAAAGGTCATTTTCACCCCACATTGTTGTAAGCAATCCACTTCTGATCATCAGTTATCAGTCACTTCAAAAAGAGATTACTTCCCTTGTTTAACAAGCATATCACAGGTGTTTCATATTTTATTTTATTATCTTTATTTATTGGATAGAGACAGACCAAAATTGAGAGGAATGGAGAGACAGAGGGAGAGAGACAGGGAGACACCTGTATACCTGCTTCATCACTTGCAAAGTTTGCCCCATGCAGTTGGGGCAGGAGCTTGCACATTGTAACCTATGCATTCAGCCAGTTGCACCACCACCTGACCCCTCACAGATGTGAAAACATGCCATCAAATGAATACATTACATTTCAAGAGGAACCAAAACATAGATAGAGCTGCTTCTTCAGGTAGCCCTGAGTGCTGGGATGATAGCTGGTCAATGTTTCTGCAATCTGTCCTGTCTGGTAATGTGGGTTGACTCAGTGCCTTTATTTTGACTTCATCGACCTGACTGAGGAGCATCACTGAGATTAAAATCACCCAAATGGGAGGTTGGCTGGTGGTGCACCTGACTGCACATTATAATGTGCAAGGGCCAGGGTTCGAGCCCTGCAGTCCCCCTCAACTGCAGGGTGAAAACTTTGCAAGTGGTGAAGCAGTGCTGCAGGTGTCTCTCTCCTCCTCTCTTATCTCCCCCTTCCCTCTTGATTTCTGGATGTTTCTATCCAATAAATAAATAAAAATAATTATTTAAAAAATCACCCACATGGAATTTTGTGAGCCATCATTGGCACTGACATTCCTGAAGAAAATTGTCACAGTAGACTCTTCACAAGCTTGGCTCACATTCTTCTCTTTATGGAAGTCAAACAGTAAAAGAGGGATAAGATGCAGTTTAGTCTTTCCATGTTTCACTTGTCATAAAATCTCCAAAGAGGGGCCGGGTGGTGGTGCACCTGGTTGAGCACACATGTTACAATGTACAAGGACCCAGTTTTGATCCCCGGGTTGGTCTCTACCTGCAGGGGGAAAGCTTCACAAGTGGTGAAGCAGTGCTTCAGGTGTCTGTCTGCCTCTCTTTCTCTCTATCCCACCCTTCCCTCTCAATTTCTGGCTGTCTCTATCCAGTAAATAAATAAAGATACTAAAATAAGATCTCCAAAGCACAGCCAAATCAGTCTTTTCTTTCTTTTAGAATGAATCTAGTACTGCTTCCTGTCAAATAGCATAGCATAGATGCAAATGACTCTAGTACTTCCAAAAAGGAACTAGCACTGTCAGTGTCAGTTGAAAAAACACATCAAGGGCCAGATGATGGCACACCTGTTGAGCTCATGTTACAATGCACAAGAACCTGGAGTTCTGGTGGTACAAATTGTATGGAATTGGATGGAATTGGATACTGCAGATGGAGAGTTGGGGGGTCTCTGTTTTGTAAATAGTTAGTAAACCTATTTTAGTTATATTCCAAGGGGTTAGTGTTTTGTTGTTGTTGTTGCTGTTGTTGTTATTTTGTTTTCCTAAGCCTGACATCTGATATGCAGGTGGATCCAATTTATTGTCTGAGGAGATTATGTCATGGCTAGAAAAAGGACCAGAAAGCTGGATCAGGGAAAAGAGTAGTTCTTGTATTTTCACTCATAGACTTTAGTAGAGAATCAATAGATAATATAGGTATGGTCATATATATGAAATTTATTCTGTTTCACTGATCTTTATATCACTTGCCAGTCCCAGTTCAGGGTGGCAGATGCTGGGCTAGCTTTGCAGGCAGGAAAGAGACGACCAGGGACTCATGGCTGAGCTGGGAAGCAGTTCAATCTTTATTGATGAGTGGGGATGCAGTTCAACAATCTAATCTCTATTCATTAGAAAATACTGTCCTATGTATCTCCTGAGGTGGAAGTGTCAGGTCAGAAGAGGATGTAAGTAGGATAGGGGGTGGGGAGAAAGAAAAAGGGCACGAACCAGTGGGGATTAAACCAATGTAAACAATGATTATGTAAATAGACCACAGCATCAAGCAATGCAACAGAAGGGGTCTTAGAAGCAGAATTTAGAAGCAGACCAACAATCACTGATTTTTTTGTTTGTTTGTTTGTTTGTTGTTGGTATTGGGTTTCACCAGTACAAGCTGACCTTTTAAGATAGAAGGGAGCAGAGAGAGATCAGGAGAGATATCAGAGCATGAAAATCTCCCCCTAATGTGGGGGAAGGGGCTAAAAATTGGATCACAAGAGGGGCAACACAGGCATACTACCCAAGTGAGCAATTTGCGGTTATTCTGTCATTGATTTTGTACTGTCTCTATTACAATATCTTTGAATAAGATTTTAAGTAAGTTAGTATGAATTCCCCTATTTTTACTACTTTAACATATATCTCTTCATGTTCCTCTCATATAAATTTGACAATAAATTTGTTGACCACTGCAAAAAAAGATATGCTTGGTGAGAATTTACTTAGAATGGCATTGAATATATAGACTTTCCCAGCTATTCTGACCCAGAAATGTTTGATGTAATTATGCCATCCCTGATCACAAGATCAAGTCTTTGTTTTTTCCCAACCACTAGCAATAGGCCCTCTTGCCCTTTCCCGGCCCAGGCTTTTTCCTTCTGGTTTTAGATTTATTTTGAATGGAGTGATAAAAATATGCCTCTCACCCCATACACTATTTAAAGCAGATAGACTATAGAAAACTGAAGATAAAGTGACATGCAATTTAATAGCCTCTATGTATAGTTCATTCTGATTTAGCTAAAATACACTATAACATGCCAGCCTAAATTTATATAAACACTAACTGATCCAAACATATATACAAGAGTAATGTTCTCAAGTTACAAAATTCAGCAAGCATCTGTGGATAAGCCTTCCCTAACGCCTCCAGTGAGGACTCTGCTATTTGAGATAGCAGGACATCACTCCAGATGATGGTGGCTTTCATGGGAAGATTTTCTCATACTTTGAAGTCACATTAGTTCTTCTCTTTGAGTTCACATTTACTTGATCTCTTTGCCAAGTACATTAAAGCATCTGAATGTAGTAGAGTCTATATTGGCTCAGTATTAAAATGAAATAAGCCCCTTATTTAAAAAAAACTGACTTTAACAAAACAAACTATAAAATGAAAAGCAAAATAACTATAACAGAAGAAAATATCTTCATTAATTTTAGCCCAGAACACTTAGGTCACTTTACTAACAGAATTCTACACAACAGAGAGTTAAACTGGTCAATCATGTGCTACTACAACCGTAGCCAAGGGCTCTACCTAGTATTCCTTTTTGAAATGCCTATAATTTTTCTTCTCAGATCACCTTGAATTAAAGGGAAAAGAAGATTTATTTTCTACTTGCTGCTTATTATTCAGCTTATAAAGAAGCCTCTTCAGTTTGAGTTGAAGAGCAGTCATTGTTTTTAATATTGTAGGAAACAAGGAAGAGATGGTGGGAAATGGAAATCATTATCTTTGAGAGTTGCAGCATGTCCCTATAGTAGGGGTAGGAGTAGTGAAAAGCTGCAGAGAAAGATTTACCAGTCAATGACCTCATGACATGATGAGGGCTGTGTCTTTAAAACTTTCAGATGAAAAAATTACACCCCCCCCCAAATAACTGAATTGAATTGGTTTGTAGAATAATATAGCTCTTGCCAGATTATACCTATTTGATTAAAAAAAGCAGTAGAGATTTTGCTTTCCCAGCCAGCTTGTGTTTTTGTGTGTGCCCTTTCTTCTGTGTTCTCTTTAGGGAACAACACATATCACCACATTTTCAGTCATGAGCTATTTGCTTGTTGAGACAATTTGAGTAGGAGACGCAAATGGTCTTGAAAGAAATATGAATAAGTTTTTGTTTTTTGACTTCCTGCATTATCTTGTTTTCATCAATTCTCTGTCCTGCATAGTGTTAGTAACACATGATCAGAGATTGTTTCTTTTTCTTTTTTTTTTTTTTTTTTTGCAAAGAAGGGGCTGGGCAGTGGCTTAACACTGGGTTAAGCACACATAGTATGGATCCACTCTAGGATCCCTGTTCAAGCCACCAGATTCCCACGTGCAGTGCGGGGAGGGGAGGTCACTTCAGAAGCGGTGAAGCTGGTCTTCAGGTGTGTCTCTGTCTCTCTCCTTCTCTATCTCTTTATCCCCTCTCAATTTCTCTCTATCCTATCCAGTAAAAAAAAAAAAAAAAAAAGCTTCAGGAACAGTGGATTCATAGTGCTGGCATTGAGCTCCAGCGATTTGGTGGGTTCCTGAAGTAGTTCTAGTCCTGTCTTGTTGCTGTCCCAGGTGGTCTCCTTTGGTATTCCTAGTTGACCTGGGAGAGGAGAGGAGAGAAACACAGCTGCTCCAAATATTGTTTCTTAAGCTCCTATATTATTCTTATTTTTTTATGATTCTGCCCTTCTCTACAGATTGAAATTTGTCTGTACAATGCTCCAAAATAGTAGATTACTCTAACTTTCAGGAAACACTGCAGTACATATCTTCCCAGAGTTTTCAGACTGCCAGCAACATCTATCTTTTCTCAAATATCATGTATACGTAAGTAGCTCCTGGATATCACAGGTGTCAAGGAAAAAAAAAACCCCACCTAGTACCTTAGGCAGTTGGCAAGAATATATATATTATTATGTTTAGTCATTCATTTATTCATTTGAAATAATCAGTAAACATTATCACCAGATTTTTCAACTTAAACCTGAGAAGCAAGAAGGGAATGCCATTTTTCAGTATTAAGAGATAAAAACTAGGGGCTGGTCAGTAGCACAGTGGGCTGAGTGCACATGGCTTGAAGTGCAAGGACCATTGTAAGGACCGTTGTTTGAGCCCAGGCTCCCCACCTGCAGAAGGGTCGCTTCACAAGCAGTGAAGCAGGTCTGCAGGTGTCTATCTTTCTCTCCCCCTCTCTGTCTTCCCTTCCTCTTTCCATTTCTCTCTGTCCCGTCCTGCAATAACAGCAGCAATAACAACAATAACAAGGGAAACAAAATGGAAAAAAAAAATGGCCTCCAGGAGCAGTGGATTAGTAGTGCAGGCAACAAGCCCCAGCAATAATCCTGGAGGCATTAGCATCCACGAGTACTCAGTCCTGTCAAACTCTCCTTCAGACATGAGGAGAAGTCAAAAGCTTTCCAACCATACAAAAACTGAAGAAATTCACCACCAACAACCTGGTCTTGTATGAATTACTGAAGAATTCCTACAGGAAAAGAAGTGAACTCTAACTCCAAATGGAGTAGTCTGTGTAAGAACATAAGCAACAGTAACAAAATGAGCAAAGAGATAGGGAAATGGAGGGCAGAAAGGACAAAGAGAGATGACCAATGCTGGTAAACCAAGGCTAATTATCAATAACTTCGCTATCAGAACAGATACTCTACACAGAGTTCTGGTGGTGGGAATTGTCTGGAGTTGTACCCCTCTTATCCTGTGTTTTTTGTAGGTGTTTCCTTTTTATAATGATGATAATGATGATGATGATGATGATGATGATGATGATGATGATGATGATGATGATTCTCAATCTTTGCCTCAACTTTGCTGGAAGCAGAGGAAAGGAGTTGGGTGAAATAGACCAGGAAAAAAGAAATGAATATGGTATCACTCCATATGTAGTTGGGACTCCAGAGATAGAGTTAGAATAGGAGAAAACGAACACTTGGAGTGGATGGTGGGTGGGGTATAGCATCCCTCTTAGGTCCCTGTCCACCAACTTTAATAAAACAAATATTGTAGACTTCTTAATTTGGATTTTGTAAATAAAAAATAAATGAAAATGAAAACTGCTTGCTCAGGATGTATAGTATGAACATTACCATGTTTAGCACCTAATCTTGGCCTCTGGAACAATATGGGAGCACTATGAATAGCAACAGGGGAAACTTCATAAATGGTGACACAGTGTTTTGATGTCTCTCTGAAATAAAAGAAATGAATAAATTCACTATGGAATAGTAACAGTGTACATTCACAAGGTCCCAACATTATAGAGGTACATACACACACACACACACACACACACACACACACACGTAGTTTTCGCCGGGCTGGCTTCACGGGCGGGTAACAGATGACCAGGGACTCATGGTTGAGCTGTAGGCAGTATCTCTTTATTCATGCAGGACGCAGTACAATCTAAGCTGAGCTAAGCTAAACTAAAGTTACCGTAAAACTCACAATGCTATCTTTATATATACTTGCTAAGTAGGGTGGAAACAGGATGTGACATAGAGAGGGTGGAGAGAAAAGTGACTGGTGAAAATCAGAGTGTGACAAGGAGGGGGTGGAGCAGGCAAGAATTCTATCACTGAACCACTAATGCCCTGGAGGGAGGGTGGTGCTTGTTAACAGCGGTTATGTAAATAGAATAAAGTGGTTATGTAAATAGAATAGTGTTAAGCAGGAGGGATTTAAACCAAATGAAACAGAAGGGGTCTCATGCATACCAACAATTCCCCCTTTCTTTTTAACTAATGGCCATAGTATTAGAAGTGTGGGGTGAACAGAAACCTATATCGTACAGGCATTTTCAAAAGAACTGGCATAAGACATGGAAAATAAAATAGGTGAGCAGCAATAACCAGTGTGATGCCAAGGGGAACGTTTCTTGACTCAAAGGGCAAGGCCTAGCAGGTGAAAGGGCATTTCTTGCCTCTGGGAGTGCTTCATGCCTCTGGGGGCATCTCTTGCCTCAAAGGGTGTTTCCTGCCTCTGTGGGCATAACCTGATAAGGACGGGGAGTTTTCCGCCTCTGGGACAGAGCCTGCAGACGACGGGACATGGCCTATAAAGTCCCAAGGCTCTGGCTGAAGTTAGTCTTTGAGAAAGACAGCAACGTGTACCAGTAAGTCCGATGGAAGTGTCAGTTCAAAGTAGATGACCACGAAGAAAATGCCAAGGGATGAAACACTGCATGTCTGTCTCAATGGGGAATGTTGGCCACCAGAATTCTGATTTTCTGTAGAGACTGAGCTTTGGAGTCTGTGAATCTGTTTCTTCAGGTCGTGCCAGGTCACATCATTGGTTTCCGGGGGTGCGTTGTAGTCATTCCATCTTGTGGGCGATGTCAGAGAACAGGGGTCCAAATGCATTTCCAGAAATTTTCATTTGAGTAGATGCTTTTTCATGTGAAGACTTGACAGCATGTAGTATCAAGAGTCCCCAGAGGGCGTCCTAGTCCAAAAAGCTCCTTGAAATTCCATTTAGGGTGCTTCTGACTGTTCCTGCTGGATTTCTTCAGGCACCCATTTTTAAAAGTGTCTTCCCATCAAAGAAAGAACCCAATCAGGAGAGTAGAACTAACCATGTGTTTCCATTCTTGGGGACTGCCAGGGTACTGGAGAACACTTCTCAAATTAGAGTAGTCCTTCTCCATGGGAAACATGCGAGAAGAAGTCCAAAAAGTCCCAGTGGAAATCCCCATGCATATCCCAAGGTCTACGATCACTGTCATAAAGAACCAAATTGTGGCCCAGAGCAAAATGCAGTCCTTCTCCTCCAGAAACATGGGCAAGGGAATCCAGAAAGTCCAAGGAGACATCTCCGTGCATCTCCCAAGCTCTATGACCCCGGTCATAAGAAACCAAAGTTCCCGGTCAGGGAACAGAAGTGTGGCCCAGAGTAAAATGTTCCAGATACAGAGAAACTGTCTCATAATGAAACAGTAGAGGCTTTGGCAAACCTTTTCATAAGTAGAAGAGAAGACCATAGTGCATAGGTAGGCAAAGTCTTCACTTATCTGGGAGTTGCACAGGTCCAGTCCCATGTTGTAGCGCCATATGTTGTTTTCATTCGGGAGCTCCAGCAGGCCGGGCTAGCTTCGCAGTGGTGAACAGAGACTCGGGGACTCATGACTGGGCTGTACGCAGTATCTCTTTATTCATGCAGGACGTAGCACAATCTAAGCCAAGCTAAGCTAAACTAAAGTTACCGTAAAACTCACAATGCTGTCTTTAAGCACTCCAGATATCGCGGGGATATAGACAATGTCCTGGGGGCATAACATGGCTGAACAGGCACTCCGAGAATGTCCCAACTCTCGTGGGAACTAGTAGCCTGAGGAGACAACATGGCAGATGTGACTGCATCGGCATAATTTCCCAGCATCTCCCCCTTTCCTTTTACACACACACACATATACATACACACACACACACACACACACACCACAGGAAAATTGAGTAAATGAAAAAAATAAATTTAACTGATGAAAGCATCTAATACTAAGCCCTAGCATTAATGCTTTCTAACTAATCATATGTAATCCATGTGCAGTGAATTCTACTTAATGCCTAACTTCTCACACTATAGTTACCAAGTCTTTCAAATTGCAATTATGTGATTAGTTTGATTTCTAGAATAGCTACAACATTTACTTTTGGGGCTGTTTAATCCTAAATTATTAGTGCTCCTGCAATTTTTTTGTATGGTTTCTTTCCGTGAACAAATATGTTCTGATTCTTATAAGAGTGGACACACTTAAAATAAGTGTATTTCATAGTATTTTGAATATGTAACAATATGCTCTATTTTACTAGGAAAATTTTCTTTCTCTTTAGATTTGCGGGAACAATCAAAGCATGTATTGAATCTTAAATATCCAATGAGTAATGGATCAATACCTGTCTAGAAAGATTTTTATTTCTCTTTTCTCCTAGCAATTATATTTCCTAAATTAGCTCTATGTGGACCAATACTATCTTAATACTTCAAGTCCAGTGGTTTGATCTCCTTTTCCATGGCTCAGAGGAGTATATAATATTGTTTGGTGTTATTTCAGAGGCCAGGAATAGAAAAATTGTAATACTAGAGTTGTGATGAGGAAGTATTAATACACCAGGAAACTGAATCAATAACTTCATAGTGAGAGATGTAAAGAAAATAGACAACATTCAGAGGAGTTATAGATTTAACACTTCAAGTTCTTTAACTGCCTATATTGTAGCTCTGAGTATACATATTTTCTTTAGCCTAAGTATTTAATGTTTCAGATTTGTAAGATGATTAAATTCTGAGACTGAGCTTAAATTGTTCAAGGAACTTAAAAAATATATCTGTATATATAGTTTATTTTAAATATCTGTTACCTAATGCCATGGGCCAGATAGAACAAAACCATTTGGCCCTGCCAGTATTTAAAATCCAGTGTTTAGTAAATGCCCCTAAAGGGCACAAAGCATAGGGAGGTCAAGTATAATACAGTAGATCCTAGCCATTGGATTTTCATAGAAACACAAACTTCCAATGGATATGACCAGTGGAAGTGGAGAGAGGGATCTGTTAGAGGTCTAGGCCCAGCATATCTGTGTGGGAATCCCAGGATTCACTGACTAGGGCCCCAGATGATGAGACGGCCTGGTGGTGACCAAAAAGGCCATCATTAAATTATGCACATCTCTTGCCCTTATCCAGATTTTGTAGTCCTTACTTTATCTGATAAGCTTAGCCTTAGAGTGATTGAGGAAAGTGAAATAGGAAGTAGAAGAGGAGGGTATCTAGGTTTAAGTAAAAACTATTTGAGTACTTTTTTTTGGGGGGGGGTCTTTCTACCTGCTTGTCCACCTGTCATTGCCCATGTCCAGTAAAGAATCAATTACAAAAGCCAGACCTCATACCTTCTGCTCTTCATAAAAATTCTTGGTCTATACTCTCAAGAAGGATAAAGAATAAGGAAACTTCTAAGGTGGTGGAGGGAATATGGAACTCTGGTGGTAGAAATTGAATTGTATGGAATTGTACCCCTCTTATCCCACACTCTTGTTAATCATAATTAAATCACTAATTATTAAAAAAAAGAAAGAAAAATAAAACTCCAACTAATTTGGTTATAATAATAACTAACTATTGCTATTTTAAACTCTAATACTACAAGGAACCCTTCACATTCTCTTTAAGATCCTTATTTATCCTAGTCCAAGAACATCTAGGACTAGGCCCATATTTCTTGATGTTTCTTCTCTCTGATTCCTTACCCTCACACTGCCTCTGTTGACCTCAACTAAATCAACACTGCCAGTGCTGCCAGCCCATGTTATACTGCCAATGACTAGTTATTTTGAATTGTCACCAGAGACACCAAGCCTGAGATGTTTACCTGCCTAATCCTCTAATCTGGTGAGACCTGTCCATATTCATAGGACTACCTAGTTCCATTTCAGATGGCACATTGTCTAACAAATTTACAGATACTAGATACTGTCGGCCTATGATGCAGAAGAGAGAGAGAGAGGAGATCTGGAGTGGAGATAGAACACAATTCTTTATTTGCACGGACACCTCAGAGTTGGGTGAGAGCACAGCAGTTTGGGCCACGTGGAGCTAGCCAAAATGGCCGCCTGGTGCAGCACCCTTTTCTGTGTCAAATCATCGAGGTGAAAAGTGGGCAAGAGAGTAAGGGGCAGAAGAAGAAGGGCTTTTATGGGAATAGCTCTCGCAGGAATGGGAAGGGGGAGGAGTAACCAAAGCACTCCAGGGTAGGATAATAACTCTCCTGGGAATGAGAAGGGGGAGGAGTAACCATAGCACTCCAGGGTAGGATAATAACTCTCGTGAGAATGGGAAGGGGGAGGATTAACCAAAGCACTCCAACTATCATGGGGAATTGACAATGCCCTGAGGGCACAACATGGCAGAACAGGTGCTCTGAGAATGTCCCAACTCTTGCAGGAACTAGCAATAGCCTGAGGGGACAACATGGCAGATATGACTACATCTGCACAATTTCCCAGCAAGATACAGACTAGGGTCTAGGGTACTGGGTACAGAGTACATCTTTTTATAAGCAAGGGACAACTATATACCTTTAAGTAAAATTGCTTACTAGCCCTACATAATTACAATTATACTTAATAAGCTGGGGATACTAGAAGAAGTGCTGAAAGAAGGCATCATAAATTTTCTAACTGATTAGACTTCGACCAAATTTGCTTGGCAATGTAGTAGCAAGGCCCAAAGAAGGCAGACCCCATAAACCCAATATTGATTTGGCTACAAAAAAAAGGCACTCAATATTTTAACAATGAGGAGAAAGTCTAATCTTATCACATTATTCTCAACTCTAACACCATCTTCTCAGATATTTTTGTCTACCACCATTTTAGCTATCAAACTCAAATAAAAGCTATAAAATTCATTGATCCCTGTGAACAGACATAAAATAGACTCCCTAGTTTCTCTCCACCCTATGATTCATATTATCTGCTCTATTCGTATTTTTGATTCCTGTTTATTAATCATTTTACCCTGCTTTATATCTTACTTATAGATTTCTATATGCTTATAGATTTATATATGCTTTATATATTACTTATAGATTCCATTGTGGGGAGTCGGGTGGTAGCACAGCAGGTTAAACGCACATGGCGCAAAGTACAAGGACCAGGGTAAGGATCCAGTTCGAGCCCCTGGCTCCCCACCTGCAAGGGAATTGCTTCACAGGTGTGAAGCAGGTCTGCAGGTTTCTATCTTTCTCTCCTCCTCTCTGTCTTCTCTCTAGATTTCTCTCTGTCCTAACAATGACAACATCAATAACAACAACAATAAAACAATAAGGGCAACAAAAGGGAATGAATAAATAAATAATTTTTTTTAATAAGATTCCATTGTGACTTCCATGGGCAGACGACCCCACCAATATGTCCTAGAACCTCACCACTCCAGAGCCCTGCCCCACTAGCAAAAGACAGAAAGAGGTTGGGGGTATGGGTCCACCTGCTAATGCCCATGTCCAGCATAGAAGCAATTACAGAAGCCAGAATTCCTACCTTCTGCACCCCATAAAGAATTTTCATCCATACTTCCAGTGGGGGAGAACTGTTAGGGAAAGATGACCAGCGTACTCTGAACTCCAACCCCATCTGTACCCAGGAGAGAAGAGGAAAAAAGAACTGGCATTAAGAAGTAGAAATAGGTGTGGTTGTGACTTGGAAAAGAAGAGGGTAGAACCATAAACAAAAGGGAAAACAGATATTTATAGAAATAATAGTCAACCCATATCTCCTCTCTTGGGAGATGTACTCTAGCTTCCCATAGAGGGAATGGGAATATAAAACAACAGTGATGGGAAAAGTGCAGAATTATATCCCCCTGCCGGGCCGGACGGTAGAGAGAGACGACCAGGGACTCATGGCTGAGTGGTAAGCAGTTCAGTCTTTATTCATGTGGAACACAGCACAATATAAGTTATTTCTAATCACAATCCTGTTCTTATATATCCTGAGGCGGAAGTGTCAGGTCTGAAGACGATGTACATAGGATAGGGGGTAGGGAAAAGGAAAAAGTGTGCAAAACAGTGAGGATTAAACCAATGCCCTGGAGGCGGGGTGGTGCTTAGTTAACAGTGGTTATGTAAATAGAATACATTGTTAATCAGGGGGGATTAAACCAATGAAACAGAAGGGGTCTTAGAACCATACCGACACCCCTGTTATCTTATAATTTTGTAAATCAATATTAAGTCACCAATGAAAGTGAAAGAAAATAGACAAAATTAACATGCCAACCCAGAAGACATACTTGATAATATGGACACCAGAATTTGGTGTAAGGGCTGTTAAAATTGCTCACTTTGGAAGGTACTTGCTTCTCCATGAGCTGACCCAGGTTCAAGCCTGACACCAGTTGCACTGAGAGAGGTTTAGGTGCTATGACCATCTTTCTCTTGCTCTGCTCACTCTATCTCTCTATCTCTGTCTCTTTCTATCTGAAAATGTCAACCCACAGCAATAAAGTTTAGCTATAATAAGGGAGGGAGGGAAGGAGTTTGGGTGGAAGGAAGACCTGGTGCTATTGGATAGTGTGCTTCTTTGCCACATGTGTAATCCATGTTCGAGCCTGGTGCACACACAGCATTAAAGGAAGCTTTGTGCTGCAGTGTCTTCTATCTTAGCTGTCACTCTGTCATTACTCTTCCTATCTCTCTATCTATCATCTATCTATCTATCCATCTATCCATCTGTATATCTATCATCTATCATTTCTCTCCCTTGCTCTATCTGAAGAAAAGTAAATGTTAACCTGGAATGGTAAAGCCTGGAAGATATCCTTGTGCCCCCCCATCCCACACACACACCCCACTTCCCCAAGAGGGAGAACTTCAGTGCTTAAAAGTAATTAAATTTAAAAGGAGTTGAAATTAGTGCTAACCTAGAATGCAACAAAAAATCATTAACATTATCAGAAGCTATTTCCAGTAGACATTAACCATCTGTTTTAAAATTAATATTTTAAATGGATATTTTCAAATAATTTCTATACAAAATGATAAATTAATATACACAAACATAGAAAAACATTCTTGTGTTGCATGTTCTGAATTTTAAATACCCATAGGAAAATATTTCTGTCCTCAATTTCTCAGTCATCCATCATGATAAATAATGAAAGAATGTAACTAGACATATATGCAAGTAGAGACACAGAGAAAGATTTTTTTACTTGACTTTTAGAAACCCTCAGAAATATCTCCTTCTGGACAGTAATGAAAAATGAAATCAAAGCAGAAGTGGTTTATTTAAAATAATCAGTGGAACATACATTTTAAACTGTTTCACACAATGTGCCAGAGAAGCAAGGTGGTGTTACTAACACGTTATCAATGGAAATTATGAAAAAAATGACCTGTAGCTGTAAAATTATGAAGACACCTCTAATCCACACCTCAGAAACCTCAGAAGTGCATGTCATGTTTGACAAAGTAGTTCATGTTGAGAAACACCATCTGTGAGGAATATTAGTAACTAAGAGGAGACGTCATGCTTGATAAAACAGCTGATGCTGATGCCCATCAAGAGATCTAATATCACAAAAGCTTGGGGGGGGGGGAAGCATCTCGAGAAAAGACAGATGAGTTCAAAGAAAACACCTGAGACCATTGCTAATGATCACAAGCACATGTGAATCATTCTATTTTAAAAAGAAGAATGTTTTCCATCAAAAAAAAAAAAGAAAACAAATGAAATAAACATTTAAATTTCTGTCTGGGGACCAAACATCCTCATGTCTAATATCCCACTCTATTTCAAGCTAGCATTTTGATTTGCCACCTGATATTCATTAAGTCCTCTTCCTGTAATTTTTTAAATATACAATAGCACTCCTGAAGATTGAAAAGAAAAACACTTGGGAAACTAGCAAATCTCCTTCCTCCCCTGGGGAATCACCTTTGCTGTTTAATACAGTATATGTGTGTGTCAAGGGTGTTCTCTGTGGTTGGCTTCCAATGTTCACCTCACTGCTAGGAACTGGGATGTAGTACCAGCACATGCATGGAAGATAATGTCTTATTTCCAGCCAGTACCATAAATTCCAGAGTAAAGTCACACAGTAACCAGTAGCCAGTAGGTAGGTGTTATGGCCAGCAGTCTGCTAAGAAGACTTCACAAAAGTTGTACTGTAAAGGTACATGAAGTAGTGAAAATTTAGATAAGTGCACATTTATGCAATATTTTCTTGTCTATTTTTCCTGAAGCCTTGACTGGACATATTTTGCTAGTAATCTTTATCTATCTACTTTGCACCTTTGTAATGAATGAATTTAATTTTTCCATTACCTACAAATTCTAAGTTTGGGGATGACACTTCTTTTACTTCTTCTTTTAGGGAGAAAAGAATTAGAACAAAGCTACTACTAAATTCAAATAAGCTAACTGAAAAAAGATTCCAAAAAGCTTCTGATTATTCTTTTTCCTACAGACCACCTGATTCCTACTCTATAATCAATACTTAAAAAAATAAGGTTATAAAAAATATGTAAATAAAGCTCTAAGTGTTTCTAACTTTAGATATATTGTAACACATAAACACTTGAAAATTCCTGTAGAAACAATTTACTTCAGTGTGGGTTTTCTCACTGTCTATAGTTAATAGGATGATAAACCAGAGCTTCCCCGCAAATTGTTCAAAGCACTGACATCTTAACCTGTAGTTATAATCAGAATTCAACAAAGTCAGTTATTTCTGCCAGAATAAAGTGAATGAAAATAATATTCTTTTTGAAATGTGCAGTATTAAAAATATATATTTGTTTCACTCCAAAATAGGGAATCAAAATCAACTCAGACTTTTTGAGAAGTAAAGGAAAAACAATGCAAACCTCACTACAGTTCTGACGTCAATTATGCATCATCTCGTGAAGGATGAAGGCAGTAAGTATACAACTAACATCTATTCAAATGGTGGGGTGCACTTTTCTGAATGCTTCTCTCAATTCATATAAAATAATATTTCATCCACCCATCACAACCTAATCAACGCAACAAGTGCCACCTCAGCATGCTTCACTCCAGAATGTGTCCAGAGACTTCAGGTGTGGAATGACAACCCTTCAGCTTCATCACTCGGGTGAGACCTTTCCTTTCATAGTAGTCTCTAATTCCATTCCAGGTGTCCCACTCACTCCCCTATAAAGTCCCCAAACCTAGATATAGTCCAGGTCCCCTGAGATAGAGCATAGGTTCACCTATGCCCATAAACTAGGGGAAAAATATATACCTGAAAGTAGAAGTACACAAGAGCATGCAGGGAATACCCCCCAACATTTCATCTGCACTATTCCAGTCTTTAGGTCCATGACTGTTCAACAATTTGTTTGGCTTTGTATGTTAACTCTCTTTTCAGCCACCAGGTTCCGGATGCTGACCAGACTTCCCTGGACAGACGACTCCATCAATGTATACTGGAGCACCAATTCCTCAGAGCCCCACCCTACTAAGGAAAGAGAGAGACAGGCTGGGAGTATGGATCGACCAGTCAATGCCCATGTTCAGTGGGGAAGCAATTACAGAAGCTATACCTTCCACCCTCTGCAACCCACAATGACCCTGGATCCATATTCCCAGAGAGATAGAGAATGGGAAGGCTATCAGGGGAGGGGATGGGATATGGAGATCGGGTTATGGGAACTGTGCAGAATTGTACCCCTCTTATTCTATGGTTTTGTTAATGTCTCCTTTCTTAAATTAAAAAAAAAAAAGGAGTCCCACAGTGAAATATTATCAAGCTATAATAAAGGCAAAGTCCTGCAATTTGTAAAACATGGATGTACCTGAGTTATTATATTTAGTTCAATAAGCCAGAGAAAGACAAATACCATGTAATTTTGATTGGCTCTTTGATGATTAAATATTTTTTTAAAATGTGGATCAGCCAGAAATCTCAATGCTAATAAGCTAAATAACTATCATTAAATATTAGCCACTGTTCAGTTATAAGGCCTAAACTTATATTCTTCTTTGGGCACACCAAAATAAGCAATCTACCTTTAATTCTCTTTTTATTAAATATTTTATTTAATTATTGTATAGAGACAAGATAAAGAAGAAAATGGAATATATATATATATGAGAGACAGACTGCTTCACTACTTCACTGCTTACAAAACTTTCTCCCAAAGGTGAAGAATGGGGACTTGAACCTAGATCTTTTTGTATGGTCACATGTTCAGCCAGCAGGGTGTGCTACTGCTCAGCCCCTCTATCTTTGTCTTCCTTAAAAAATATTAAAGCTATATTATGCATAATTTACTATTATAGGTTGTTGGTATGATGACTGTCTAAATGATAAAAAAATTTAAAAGAACTTTACTTTCACAGAATTTAATTTTAGTAATATTACCTATGTTCAGCCTACTGTGCTTTTGTTCATTATCTCCTAGACCACATGCTGCTTTATAATATAAATGCCCTCAGATTTTATAGAATCACATTCATATTCAAAGAAAATGAAGTTCTTCTACAATTATTTTAGTGCTTCCCTTGAAAGCTGGGACAAGCTTCTACCTATGAACACTTTAAGGTAAGAGCTAAAGGATTTAACCTGACTGTGATGCTCTTGAATCAATCTCTGTATGGTTAAAATTTACCTATATAACACCTGTCATGAGGAGATGAGAAACTGTACCCATGTGTTAACAACTTAACCACTAATGCCCACAATAAAATGATAGAAAATTGTTTACCTGATTTGAATAGGTGACATCATTAATTTGATCTAAAGATTGAGAATGTTGAAAGAGCTATTAACAAGACTGAGACATAGGAGAAATGACTAATTTTAATATCTAGATGATGCTTGTATATAATTTCAACTTTATATGAAAAATGCTCACTTTTTTGTTCATTGCTGTTTTGGCAATGCCTAAGTTTGTATGTGGTGAATATGTGTGAACTGGCTGAATATTAGCTTTCAAATAACTTAAGAATACAAGCATACATAAAAATGTTGTTTGTCAAAATTCATTTTATTTGAGAGTGAAAGACATAGAGAAATCAGAGGGCCATAGCTACAGGTAGAGAGAGGAGCTTGTGGCTTTACCTGCCGGACCCCTTCCTTGACTGCTATCATAGCCTTGCCCAGTCGTCTGCAGAGGACACTTTGTTTTAGAATGTTGGCTACTATAAGTAATGTGTCTTTGAATTAGTGCTTAGTATTCCTGTTAGATAATTTGTGCCTGAGAATTTTCTACTTGCATTATTTTGTGGAGTCTCCACACTGCATTCTATATAGACTGCACTTATTTTTAGTCCACCAACAGTGTACAAGTTTGTCTCTTCGCACATTGTCTCCAATATCTGTTGTTTCTTGTCTTTTGGGTAATAAATATTCTCACAAGTGTGATTTTTTTGTTTGTTTGTTTTTTACTTTGTATATTATTGATAATAATATATGTTGAGCTTTTTCATCAGCTGGCTGTATCACTTAAAATATATTACTCTCTCTCTCTCACACACACACATATTCAAAATTCATATAATGGTCATCAAAAAGATTTTTTAAGGAAATATTACAGAAAATTCTTAAGTTAATAGATAAAATACTTAAACATATTTCCAATTTCATTTTGATAGTGATTGATTTGAATGTGTGAACATAAGACGTTTTAACAGAAAAAAATCACAGTGCTAAAAAGAAATATTTTGGAAATATGTAATTTCTATATAAAATTATAATATATATAAAGAATTACATGAGCCAGGGGCAAAGCCAAGATGGCAACTTGGAAACAACAGCTAGCATGAGTTCCAAAATGAAGCAACTTACAACCTGGGATTCTCTGGATAGGGTCACTGGAGTTCTATTTGAGTGACAAAATACCTGACCAATCAGAGCCTCAGCCCTGCCTGGGAAAGACTATCTGAATTTTTTTTTCCTCCAATAATTCTTATAATTGGCTGTATTTGCTCAGGCTGCCTACAGTCAGTCTGAAGTGGTCCAAGCAGCAGACTCACTGTTAGGGATTTTTACTGCATTTTATTTTATTATTAATTTTAATAATTACATGTATCCCTTTTCCCACTTCCTACTTCAGGTTGACCAAAATTAACTGTTTTTGTTTTTTCCATTGATAGGTGACTGGGTGTCCTACTCATTTAGAGAGGAATGTGTTTCTCTCTTCTTTCTTCCACTTTCCTTTTACTCTCCTCCAAGTTAATTAAAAAAAAAAATCTTTCCTTCACTGCTCTTCTTTTTCTTTCTTTTTTCTTTTCTCTGCTTTCTTAACTCACTGATACTCGTTTGTGGATTATTTTGGGGAAGAAATCTGACTCAGAGTGGAGTGTGTGTGTGTGTGTGTGTGTGTGTGTGTGTGTGTGTGTGTCTTTTCTACTACTCTTTCCCCTCTTACTAGCCCCAGAATTTATATGGACAGTAGATTTGCATAATTCTCCATTCTTGCTTTCCATTTTTTCCTTTCTCTTTTTTTTTTTTCTTTCGGTTTTGGTTGCTATATTTCCTTGGACTGGAGGGGTTGTTTGGCTAAGTGGTATTGGCTGAACTGCATCAGTCTTGCTTCAGTTGCTACTGTTGTAATTTCTGAGGTTGGTGATTGCATTTGTCATAAAGGTCTTCTGTATAGTGTGGCTTGTACTCAATACGCAACAACTGAAGAAATACAGAACAGAAAATTAATAACCACATCAATAATAAAAAAAAAAAGGTTAAATCAAGAGCAAATAAAAAAGCTACCACAACGAATAAGGACAGGAGCCCAGAAGAAACTCCAAAAATGTCAGAAGTAACCATAGATAAGAAAAGCATGCAAGCAATAATAAAACTAATAATCACAGAAATGAAGACAAATATAGAGGAAAGGACTATCAGAATTAGGAAACCAACAGATGAGACCCTCAAAGAAAATACAAGCTACCTCGAGGTAATTAGAGAACTGAAAGCTAAAATAGCTGAGCCAAAAGGCCAATTAGCAGTACAAGCTAATACTATAACTGAACTGAAGAAAGAAGCTGAGGCTAGGGAAAGCTATTAACAGAGGCAGAAGACAGAATTAGCCAGACAGAGGATGAGCTAGAGAAAACTAAGAAGAGGTAAAAGAGCTCAAACCCTGGTGCAAGCATTTGTAGCTGCCCTAGATAAACAAAAGGGAGCTTGCTTTCATTGTGGTCGTGAAGGGCACTGGTGTAACCAGTGTTTTAAAAACAAATCACAACTCAGTCAGGCAGCCAGAGGACTAAGACTCACAAAGATGGCACACCTTTACTGGACCTTGACAAAGATTTAAACTAGACATGGGGCAACCCTCAGTCTTGCTCATAAGAGGGAACCGAGTGGATCGCTCAGTTGATGATGCACTTCCATTAAGTAATCAAAGGCCCAGCCCGGGAACCAATTTGCTGCCCCTTTCTCTGCTCCAAGGAGAGTGGGAGGGCAAGTGCTTGGCTCATGGGAACTCCCAGTGTAAAAGCAGTCGGCTAGGGCAAGTAGAAGGTGCAGATTCAGAGCCTAAAATTTTGTGGACTACCTCTGTTATAGAACAGGGTCAATGGTTTTGACAATATGGATTGACAAAATACCTTTTAAATGTCTGATTGATACTGGAGCTGACAGAACAATTTTGAGACAAGCAGAAGTCCCTCAGCATTGGGAACTTCTACCAGGACCTAGACTTCATGGAGATTAAGGCCTGACACAGGTTTTCCAAACTCAAGATTCCCTTGTGTGGGAAGACCTGGACAGGATTACCCGACACTTTCATCCTTTGATAGCTGATATCAGCACCATTTTATTAGGTAGAGATTTGCTGGAATCTCTAGATGTGGTAATATGCTCAGACGCCTCTGAAGGGCATAGTTCTCACAGATGTGAGAATTCTAAATCTTACCAGCACCCCAATAATAACTGCCACTGTTTGTAACAAAACTCCCTGTTTGGACTGGCTTTCTAGTAAACCAGTCTGGGTGAAGCAGTGGCCTTGCCAGGGAAAAGTTAAATATGGTGTTCCTGGCCTGATAAAAGATTTAATACTTGGAAATTCTTGATTTGACAAAATTATTCAGTCTAATATTATTATTTCAAAGTGAGGTAAAAGTAAAAGATTATTTTAAACATTTAAGCTATGAGGTTTATCTTCACCTTTTAAGTTACATATCAAAATCAAAGTGTGAAATCTATTAATAAAGTCTTGTACCCACCCTTGCTTATAGCCACTCCAAGGGTGTGATAGCTTTATGATAAGTAAAGATCATAACAACAAACTAAGTTTTAATATTTTACTTAAAAATTTAAGTGATTTTAGAGCCATGCTAAATAAATAGTAATCATTTTATCATGTCAACATATTAGGTATTAACTTTCTATAATGTACTGGTATATTTTAATAAACAAAGAGGCTGCTAAAATCATATGAAGATACTTAAGTATCTTCATAATGGTTAAGCCAATTCTAACCATTGAGTCATCAATTCTAGTGAGCGTCTAACTTGGTACAAGTTCTCTTCCTCATAAATAAATGATTACAGATATAATCTTCACATGAAGAACCAACTGCTCATATGGTAAGATTTAAACAAAAAAAGTTTCCTTTTCATATATTTTAGTCATGGGTGTGTGTTGACTCTTAAAGTCACTCATATTCTTAATTTTTATATACTTTCCTCCTCTATTGCAAGCCTCTAAATTTTTAATTCTTGCCCTGCTATAGTGAGAGAACTTTACTGGCTTCTCCTTTGCTAGTTTAATTAAGACACCTACTATTCAGACTCTCGGGGTTAACCTCTGTTGCATAAAAGCCAATGCTCTCTGGCAGACTGATATAACTCACCTGTCCATGTTTGGTAAACAAAAATATGTTCTTGTCTCAATTGATACTTTCTCTAAATTCATGTAGACTACAACTCAGACTGAAAAAAGCTCAAATAAGCTTATGTTCTCCAGTTTTGCTTCAATAGACATACCCATTTGACGTATTTTTGTTCCCTTTAGAACATTACTCTCATTACAGTATTCACTGTACATCAAACCTTTAGGCTCAATTAAATAAAAAAGAGGGGGAGTGCACCCCCCCAATATTCAGTTGCCTAAAGTGTTAATGGAGTAATTACACTAAACCTTCTTAATATTTACAAAAAGTTGGGTTGTCCACCTATTATAGCTCATTGGAAAACAATGACCACCCTTCCAGCTATTAGAGTCAAATGGAAGGACCCCTTAGATGGCCAATGGAAAGGGCCAGATTCTCTGTTAATCACAGGGTGAGGGTTTGCCTGTATTTTCCAAAAAAATGCTTCCAAGCACATCTGGATTCCTGCACACAGTGTCAGACATTGCCCAGAAGATGGCACAGCTCTCCTTGAGGAAGAACAAGAGATGCTGGAGCCACAGAGCGCCTCCCAGGAGATGTAATGCAACCTGGCATGACCTGAGAGACCTGGTGCATCATGTTCAAGGGCAAAATGCCTCTACTGCCCTCCTCTCACCCACTGCTCTCTCAGTATATCTCATCTTGCTGTCTGCTCTTCCAGTTCCTGCTTCTTCCTCCCCAGTTCTTATCTGGCAATTTCAAGTAAGAGAAACTTACAATGGAATTAATAAAATTATTGGGACTGAAAATTGTTCCCATAATGGGTGCCAGTCAGCTATGACTGTACCTGTCAAATCAGAAGCCACCAGCTACTGTACAAAAAGTGACTGTCCATATGTTTGTTTTCCCTTTGATAATTCAGGCAGTTGTCTCACAACTGTTTATTATGGTGGATGCTGTTATTGGTCTTGCAAAATCCACGGAGTTCCTACTAGCTGTATTCGGTGTTACAAAATGGCCTCTGTGCCAGTATATAACACTACCTGACAATATTTCTCTCAATGAGTCTCTCCAGAGACAGATAAACTCCCTTGCCAAGCTGGTTACTCCAGAAATGCTGCGGTTTGGACTCAATTTTGGGTGAACAAGGTAGCCTTTGTTTAGCACTACAAGAAGAATATTGCTTTTTCATAAATGAAACTGGATTTTTAGAACAAAATGTTGATACCTTGCACAAGCTTAGCCGTGCTACTAACAATTCCTTTTCCTCTTTCTGTACTCTTGGTTTTCTTTTCCTCTAACTTCTTGGCTTTTGCCTCTCCTAGGCCCCTTGATGGCTATTATAGTTCTGTCACTGATTGCTCCTTGCCTCATTCAATTCTTCAAAAAGTGCATACATGGCATTATCTACATTACAGTTCAAAGGGTTTCTGTTCATCCTTACACTGCTATTGCTTTGGCAGATGTAACAGCATTTGCTGACATGGACCCATAGACACTGTTCATGTATAAAAGAAAAGAAGAGAAATGTGGGACTATGTGAAAGCTTGGTAGAGCTTAGGGAAGCTCTCCCATCCTTGGATGGAGGTCTGGAAAGACACCTCACTTGTTAGCCTCTCTCCATAGAGATGAGCCAAGAGGGAAAAATCTCCCAAACTCAGTTTCTCCTTGTTAATATCCCAAGCTCACAGAAAGCCTACAGACCTCTCACACTTAGTTTCTCCCTGCTAGCAGCATGCCAAATGGTTTCCTGCTTTATGGTTCACTCAAAGTTCACACATACACTTCACCTTTTGATTACAAAGGAGAACATACTCTATCATACATACATCTCTAACACCAGACAATGAAAAGCCTCCCAAATCTTATTTCCTTGTGCCCTTTGATATCTATGATTTACATCAATCTTTTTTTTTCTTTTCTCTACCTCACCTTACAGGTTTAACCCCTATGCTTCTCTCAAATGCCTTTGGATAATTAACCTGCCTGCATCATGGAGAATAATCATCTCGACCTTTATGTATTCCATCAATTCTTGTCATATCAGCCCCCTACCATAGGGGAAAGCTGACCTTTAAGAAACCTGTAATTTATGACAAATGTGAAAAATGTTCTTTGTTTAACTCTCTATATAAACCTGTACCCATTTCAAAATAAATGAGTGTTTGTACAGGAGTACTCCCTGAGTCCTCCTTTCTGAATCACACAGTCCTTAAGAGCCAGTGAAAGAGGATCAGTGAGTTATCCCTTGGCTGGATCCACTAAACGTGAGTGCCAGCACAAACAGAATCACCCCAAACCTGAATACACCAAGGTGCATCATTGTTACAAGGAAAAGGAGTAAGGATAGAGAAAGGATCCTAAAGGCTGCAAGAAAAGAAAAGAAAAAAGACAAATACATGAGAAAACCCATAAGACTATCAACAGAATTCTCCACTGAAACTCTAAAAGCCAGAAGAGAATGGAAAGATATCTATCAAGCCCTGAATGAAAAAGGGTTCCAACCAAGGATAATATATCCTGCTGAACTTTCATTCAAACTAGATGGAGGGATCAAAACTTTCTCAGACAGACGACAGTTCAAGGAGGCAACCATCACCAAACCTGCCCTAAAAGAGGTACTAAATGACCTCCTATTAACAAGAACATCACCATAATACTTACCATATATCGCAGCAAATAAAAAATTGTTGAATAATGGCATTGATACACCTTAAATCCATAATATCAATAAATGTCAGTGACTTAAACTCACCCATCAAAAGGCACAGAGTTGGAGGATGGATCAGAAACACAACCCAATCATATGCTGCTTGCAAGTATCCCATCTGACCCAACAAGACAAACACAGACTTAACGTGAAAGAACAGAAAGCTATCATACAGGCTAATGGACCATAAAAAAATGCATTAACAGCCATTCTTATCTCTGACACAATAGACTTTAAATTAAATAAAGTAGTAAAAGATAGGCAAGGCCATTACATAATGATTAGAGGATCAATTAACCAAGAAGATTTAACAATTATTAACATCTATGCACCCAATGAGGGACCATCTAAATACATCAAACACCTACTGAGAGAACTACAAAAATACATCAATAGTAATACAATAATAGTGGGAGACTTCAACACCCCACTCTCACACTTAGATCAGTGAAGCAGGGAATGAACAAAGAAACAAGATAATTAAATGAAGAGATGGCTAGACTAGCCCTCCTGGACATTATCAGAGTTCTTTACTACCCAAAACAGAAATACACATTATTTTCCAATCCACACAGTTCTGGTGCTGGGCATTGTGTGGAATTGTACTCCTCTTATCCTATGATTTTGTTTGCGTCTCCTTTTTATAAATAAAATTTTAAAAAAGAGAATTATATGAGATACAAACTTAAGCAAAGAGAGATATCTGAATGTACAACCTATGACAGAAAAATATCAACAAATCTATTGAGAGAATTAAAAGAAACAATAGAAATTCAACTACATATAATGAAAAGATAACCCAACTGCAGAAGTGTTAACTAGGTGGAGATAACAGAAATTTTCAAAAACAGGATTATAGTTTTATAAAATAGTATACTGGATTTTAGGAGAGAAATTACTGATTACCTGTCAAAAAAATTAAAAGTCTATACCATTAGGCTCCAAAATTCCACCATGCAATAATGACTTTCAAAATATTGCAAAGGCAAACATATTGAAATGTAAACTGTGGTGAGAAATTGCAGGAAGGGGGTTAGAGAGGGAAAGAAAGAAAAACAGCTGCAAAATTTCTTCACTGCTCATGAATCTTTCCCTGCCATAAGTATGGACCAGAGCTTTAACGTAGATTTTTTTTTCTTTTGAGAATTTATACTCTCTCTCTCTCTCTGTTTATTTATTTATTTATTTATTTATTTATTTATTATTTCTTGGTAGAAGGAAGGAAGGAAGGAAGGAAGGGAGAGATAGAGGGATGAGGAAGGAAAAAAGGAAGAAAGGAATGAATCTTTATTTATTCATACTAAATAAAGAGATTGAGAAATTTGAGAGAAATTGAGAGAGGAATGGGGAGATAGAGGAAAAGAGACAGAGAGACACCTGCAGTGCTGCTTCAACACTCATGAAGCTTTCTCCATGCAGGCGAAGAACAATAAATTGAACCTGGGTCCTTGCACACTGTGACATGTGTACTTAGCTATGTGTGCTACCACCTGGCTCCTTGAACTTAGGTCTTTGCACATGATAACATGATAACCTCTATGGTGTTATTTTTGTAGTAGGAATAAATAAGAAACAAAATCCATCAGTATGCATAGCTAGAACGAGGAGTACAATCATATTGAATGAACGATGAAAATTAATAAAGTTCAAAAAATTCTTGATACATTGATAGAAAACCATCTTTAAGATCTACTACATTAATCCTGTAAATTTTTTAGTGTTTTGGGATGGCACAGTATCATGTATGTGAATACATAAATATGTGTATACATGTGTGCCTGGTCTAAATGTGTGTTTGTGTGGACATGAAAAAGTATGTGTGCTATTACATGTACATTAAAAATATCTAGAAAGGGACTGGGTGGTGGCACACCTGGCTAAGGGCACACACATTACAGTGTGCAAGGATCCAGGTTTAAGTCCTTTGTGGTCCCCTGTAGGACCTTACCCTCAACTTGGATCAATAATGATAGGAAATGTTCTATTCTCCAAAAGGAGGTTGGACAACATACTCTACCTATTACCCAAGGAAGATGGGTCCTGAAATTAGTGCACCCTGGACTGTTCCTAGCTATGACCACAGAATGCAAGCTCAGACCTACAGGGATGCAGAGGTTACACAAGATTCTGTGTTAAATATGGAGCCCAGATCAAATCAGTGGGGTTTAAAGTTAGCAATATTTATAGACTTTCCCAATATTTGGAAGCTACTCTCTTCCTTGATCCAGCTTTCTTGTCCTTTTCCCAAATATTACACCATCTCCTCACACAATAACCTGGATCCACCTACACGTTAGTTGTCAGGCTCAGGTAAAAACTAATAAAGTCATGGGCCCCTTGGAATATACCTAAAATAGACCTACTAGCTTTTTTTTCCAAAACAGAGACACCAAATCTTCATCTGCAATATTCTTGCCTTTAGGTTCATGATTAGTCAACAATTTGTTCTGTATTATATCTTGATTCATTTTCAGCCACTAGGTTCCAGATGCTACCATGATGCCAACCTGACTTCCCTGGGCAGACGATCCCACCAATGTATCTTGGAGTCCCGCCTCCCCAGATCCCTGTCCCACTATGGAAATAGAGAGAAAGGCTAGGAGTATGAATCCACCTGCCAATACCCATGTTCAGAGCAGAAGCAATTACAGAAGTCAGGCCTTCCACCTTCTGTACCCCACAATAAGTCAGGGTCCATACTCCTAGAGGAATAAAGAACAGGGAAGCCATTAAGGGAAAGGATTGGATATGGAGATCTGGGGGTGGGCACTGTGTGAAAATGTACCCCTCTTATCTTACAGTCTTGTTAGTATTTCTATTTTATTAATAAAATTTTTTAAAAGGCTCTGCTCTAGTCCCTCACCTCTCTTCTGTGTTTGCTTCCAGTGAAAACATAGTGCAGCTCTCTTTGTTTCATGCTGTGCTCCAACCCCTCCATTTGAGGAACTTAGTTAATAAATCTTATTTTCAGGGATTCATCCTCTCCATGGCATTATTTACTCATCTCCACAAAATGTAAATCTCTTAGTTCAGATACAACACCCTATAGACCTGCTCAGATTTACTTTAGGAAAAGTGCATTTATGTTAAATGCACTGCTTTTCCTGTTCAAACTTCTTAAGATCTCAATAAGTAAAGGCCACATTCTCAAGTTTAATGTATATTGTTGGCAAAAATCAAAGGGCTCTGGCAAGAGTGGTAACTCTCTTAGTGTTGAGGAATCCAATGTGTAAAAACATGCCTTTGAAGCTGGACATACTGTCTTGGCATTCAGTCCACTAGAAATCTAGTGGGCCCACTGATAAGATATCTCTTAAAGATCGGTGGATCTTAGTAGGGTACTGATCACTTCCATCTTATTGTGCCTCATTCAATTAGACCATCAAAGTAGTGAACCAGTATGATAGATGGTGGAATTTTCAGATGATCAGGTTCCCTTCACAAGCGATAGTGTGACAAAGATGTAACTTCAGGGAAAGAATGCAATCTTGCACTTGAATCTACCTTGGATGAATGTGAATGGCTCTTTTCTTGATGGGGATGTAAAAGAAAACTTTTGTTGATTAAAACTCAGTAACTACACATCAGGTTCCAGAAAATGTGCAACCTCTTGCAGGAAAGACACTATATGCAGTGCAGCTGTTCTAGCAATTATGTTTTCAACTGCCCACTGTCACCATGACCTTCCTGTATTTTATAGGCACTAAAAAAAACTTAAATGTGGATAAAAGTGGGAGGACAGTGCTTGTTCTATTTAGCCTGTAAACTGGGTGCAAGTCTGCCATTTCTCCCAAGATTCTGATTTATCATCTTGACTGTGAGTATTCTCTTTTCTTACTGAGCTTGCTTGTGACATGTGGTTGTAGTTACCCAGAAAAAAATTAAAAAGAGTGTGTTTCAGGGATGGGAGGGAGGGATTCTATTTCTATTTGGGGAACTTTATAGTAGTTTTTACTTTCCTCTTCCAAATCATTTCATTGTGAAAATAATGATCAGCAAAACAGTTCTTGTCACATAACTACAATTTGTAATTTCACTGATAGGTTTATTGATTGTCTAGTGTCTATTTTATGTTCACTCTAACCCATTATTTCCTACTTGTGTTGTGTTGAATTTGTTCTTCTTTATCTAGCTCATTAAGACAGAAGTTCAGCTATTAGTTTGACATAGTCCTGTATTTAAATAAGTCACTTGTAATTATATATATTGAAAGTATTGCAGTTCTCTAGAAATTATAGTCTTAGAGAATTCACCCCCATCCTGCTTTTCTGGATTCCTGGGATTCAGTATTCAGATCTTAGAAGCCCCTATAGTGGTCAAGGAGAGGATGATGGAAAACACACACACACAAACACACACACACACACACACACACACACACACACGGCACCCAATGTGGGGCATGCACCTCAGCTCCACACAGAAGCAGCAGACCTAAGAAGACCAGATAAGTAAAGCCGCTTGGCTACCCATCCATCATGGCCTGCCTTTCTACTTATGAAGAGGTTTCCCAAAGCCTCTACTCTTTCTTCATGAGACAGTTTCTCTGTCTCTGGAACATTTTGCTCCGGGCCACACTTTGGTTTCTTATGACTGTGATCGTAGAGCTTGGGAGATGATGGAGATGTCTCCTTGGACTTTCTGGACTTCCTCTCACATGTTTCCCACAGAGGACTATTCTAACTTGAAGAGCATTCTCCAGTACCTTGGCAGTCCCCAAGAATAGAGAAACATGGTTAGTTCTACCTTCCTGATTCGATTCTTTCATCGATGGGAAGACACTTTTAAAAATGGGTGCCAGCAGCAATCTAGCAGGAATCATCAGAAGCACCCTAAATGGAATTTCGAGGAGCTTTTTGGACTAGGATGCCCTCTGGGGACTCATGATGCTACATGGTGAGATCTGGATAATCTGGTTCAAGTTGAAAGAAGCAAAAACTGCCTACCGCTTTTCTCTTGATTCCCCCCTCATTGTTCTATCCGAGTATCTTAAGTTTGCGGTCTGCTTTCAGTTGCATTTTGTAAGAGAGTGATTTGAATGACTGAATTTTTGTATGACATTGACTTAAAAAAAAGGGGGGTCGGGCGGTGGCTCAGTGGGTTAAATGCATGTGGCGCAAAGTGCAGGGACAGGTGTAAGGATCCCGGTTCAAGCCCCCAGCTCCCCACCTGCAGGGGAGTCGCTTCACAGGCGGTGAAGCAGGTCTGCAGGTGTCTATCTTTCTCTCCCCCTCTCTGTCTTCCCCTGCTCTCTCCATTTCTCTCTGTCCTATCCAACAATGAACAACATCAACAATGGCAACAATAATAACCACAACGAGGCTACAACAACAAGGGCAACAAAAAGGGGGGAAAATGGCCTCCAGGAGTGGTGGATTTATGGTGCAGGCACCAAGCCCATCAATAACCCTGAAGGGAAGAAAAAAAATGCTGGACACAACCATGATTTCTAGAGACATCCAGAAACAATCCAAAAATTGTTTTGTTTTCTTTTGATTTTTTTTAACATCTTGTCATAAATGTGAAATGTTTAATCCTGAAAACTGTATGAATATGGAAGGGGTAGATAGCACAATGCTTATGTTAATTATTCTCATGCCTGAGGCTTCTAACCACAGTTCTTTTATTGAGTTTAAACTGTTTAAACAACCTTAAAATCATACTAGGTAGGACTTCCAATTATAATGGAGTTATCAATTATAGTAAACTTCTAATCTGCTGCAAGTTTTGTTTGACAAGTAAGTGAATTTCAGATGTCAAGTCTTCACACGAAAAAGCATCTTCTCAAATGAAATCCCCAGAAATCCATTTGGACCCCTATTCTCTGACATTGCCCACAAGATGGCATGACTACAGCATGCCCCTCACCAAACCAATGATGTTGCCTGGCATGACCTGAAAAAACTGATTCACAGACTCCAAAGCTTACTTTCTACAGAAAAGTGGAATTACAGCGGTTGACCTTCCCCATCAAGACAGACGTGCAGCATTTCATCCCCTGGCATTCTTCCGTGGTCATCTGCTTTGGACTGACACTTCTATTGGACTTATGGTACACCTGTTGGACACTTTACACAACTTTACAGCAGCTTACCTTTATGCTGCTGGGTTTCTCAAAGACTGACAGCAGCAGTCCATGGACTTTGCAGCCAGAGCCTTTGGACTACAGGACACGCTCCCTCACCTGCAGGCCCTGTTCCCAGAGGCAGGAAACCCCCCTCCTTACTAGGTCCTGCCCACAGAGGCAGGAAAAGCCCTTTGAGGCATGAAACACCCCAGAGGCAAGAGATGACCCCAGAGGCAGGAAACACCCTTTTGCCTGATAAGCCTTGCCCTTTGAGGCAGGAAACACCCCCCCTCAGGCCTCCCCTTGGCATCACACTGGTTCTTGCTGCTCTCTTACTTGTTCCTCCATGTCTTCTGCCAGTTCTTTTGAAAATGCCTGTACGATATAGGTTTCTGTTCATCCCACACTCCTGATACTATGGCCATTAGTTAAAAAGAAAGGGGGAAATGTTGGATGCTTCTAAATTCTGCTTCTAAGACCGCTTCTGTTACATTGCTTGAGGCTATGGTCTATTTACATAATCATTATTTTCATTGGTTTAATTCCCACTGGTTCGAGTGCTATTTTCCTTCTCCCCACCCCCTATCCTACGTGCTTCCTCTTCCTGACACTTCCACCTCAGGAGACATAAAAGACAGGGCTTTCTAATGAAGGGAGATTAGATTAGAAGAGATTAGATTGTTGAACTGCATCTCCGCTCATCAATAAAGATTGAACTGCATTCCCAGCTCAGCCATGAGTCCCTGGTCATCTGTCTCATGCCCATGAATCTAGACCGGCAACTGCCACCCCTAACTGGGACCAGCACACGCGCGTGTGCACACACACGTACACACACACACACACACACACACACACACACACACATGCCAAAGCACTTCCTGTTATTATCATGACTCACTTATTTTTCTTGAATAAATGCCCTTCATAACTTTTCAAGCCATTGACTAATTTACAAAGTTCAATGAGAGTTTATTTTGACATTGTTGGTGTTATTATTTTTAAGAAGGAGTGGATTATTAGAGGTCCTTACTATACTATCAATTGAATAGTCTCTTTTGTTGTTCTTGTTTAGGACATTGCACATGATAATTTCACTGGTCTTGAACCAATTTATCTACTCAGAGAAAAAGACAGAAAGAAAAGAAGGGGGCCAGGTGGTGGCACACCTGGTTGAGTGCACATGATACACTGTGCAAGAACCTGGGTTCAAGTCCCCGTTCCCACCTGCAGGGGGAAAGCTTCACAAGTGGTGATGCAGTGTTGCAGGTGTCTTTTCCTCTCTATTACTCCCTTCCCTATCAAATATTGGCTATCTTTAGCCAATAATAAATAAAGATATATATTTTTAAAATGTGTAAAATATTAATTCCCTAATAAAGAATTTTTTTTAAAAAGGTACTTCTCAGGACTAGATCTCCATTAATGCTAAAACCTTTCTCTTTCAGGGATGGGAGCACTCTAGCCCACAAAGCAAATTCATTAAGGCCCATTAGATTTCCATAACAGTTTCCCTAAATCCAAAATAAACAAAATAAAAAGAAGAAAATATACGATTACATGCTAACTATGATCTTTTTTTAGATAGTGAGAACATGTACTGTGACATTTTTTTAAATATTTTATTTATTTATTCCCTTTTGTTTCCCTTGTTGTTTTATTGTTGTAGTTATTATTGTTGTTGTCGTTGTTGGATAGGACAGAGAGAAATGGAGAGAGGAGGGGAAGACAGAGAGGAGGAGAGAAAGATAGACACCTGCAGACCTGCTTCACCGCTTGTGAAGTGACTCTTCTGCAGGTGGGGAGCCGGGGTTCGAACCGGGATCCTTATGCCGGTCCTTGTGCTTTGCGCCACCTGTGCTTAACCCACTGCGCTACAGCCCGACTCCCTACTGTGACATTTAAAACGTTTTCATTATGTGTCATTTGACAACTTTTATAGAAACTCTATAGTAATAAACAGGCTCCTCCCTTTGTTTCATTCTGCAAAATGGGTGTTGTGTCTTCATCTTCTTGTGTTTCTTTGTACATCAGTGGAAATGGTGATAAGATGTATCAGAATGTCAGTACTTTCAATATTGTTTTTAGTGTTATGTTCACTTATTTCCATGTATATTTGTGCTCAACTATGTAGTAATAATAATAATAATAATGTTATAATTATCAGATTAATTTATGAAATCATGACAAGGTTGCTAGATACACAGTAATTGAAATAGAAAACTTCATTCTGGGATTTTTCCATGATTTTGTACACTTTTGTCCCATGAAGTTTGTAGACACAATCTCCAACCTACTCTGTGTGGCCTAAGTCTTACTATTCATTGGTCTGAAGGACAGAATGTTCAACTCCTTTTTTATTGTTGTTGGATTGGTCTTATAAGTGACAAGGATGTGTTTCTTGGTCAAATAATTATCTTACTTACGGTGTGTCTGATATAGGCATACCTATATAGCAAGTTAGATGAAAAAATACAAAATACTCATTTATTTTCACTATCACTAAGCTGTAAGTGAACCACCAGTGCATATTTGTCTGGGAAATGAGTTTTATTTAGCCTTCATGCTGCTTTGTTTTCCTGTCAATATAATAGAAAGTAGCTGAGAAAGTAGCAATGTTTAGCCACATTCTAGCACAGAACAATGAGAAACATGTTTCCCTGTACACACACAGATGGACTAGGTGACTTGCCACAAAGTTAAAGAGAAATAAATTAATTGGCCTTATTGTGTTTCTTTTTATTGTTCCAAATCAGAAATGCCAAGTGAATCTGGCTTATGTGTCATTATCTTTTCTTTGTAGGAAATATTATTTGGCTTTTTAATGTGCCAGAAATAAACATTGATAGATTCAGTTGATGCCAATCAATGTTGTTTCTATTCATCTTTAAACATTCAGTGAATATAAGTATTCCACAATTCTGTTTTATTTTCCAAAACTCCTTTCTGAGTTTCTAATTTTGGAGGCTACAACTACAAAGAAATAAATCACATTCAAGGGGTTGTGTTTATATGTTTCTTTACATTCTTGCCAGGATTCATTTCTCTCAGTTAACTGTTTTCTGACTGAGAGAGACAAAGCTAAAGATTTCAGAACACTAAAGCTTCCACCAGGAGTCATAGGGACTATAACTTGAACCTGAATCAGCTACATATCAGTGCAACTACTTCTAGGTTAACTATCTCACTGGTTCAAAAGAGGTAATCTTTAAAGATTATAATAATCATAGAAAACTTGAGAGTGTTGAATGGTACTTCCTTTAACATATACAAATATGTGAAATGTTACTATGCACAACACAAGCTTCTGTGGTGAGCTAAACTCAATATGACCCAAGGGCAAATCCAGCCCAACTCCTAAACTGTATTGTCTATGAGTCCAAATAATTTCACACATCCATGATTTTGTACACTTTTGTCCCATCAAATCTGTAGACACAATCTCTAACCTACTCTTCTTGTGAGGTCTAAGTCTTACTATTCAATCGTCTGAAGAACAGAATGTTCAACTACTTTTTTATGTTGTTTAATAGATCTTATAAGTGGCAAGAATGTATTTCTGGCAGAAAAAATAAGGTTTTCTGACATTAAAATAATATTAATAGGACCAGAAAGACAGGATCTGCTTATACAAACATCACTCATGCCCGAGGGTGTCAGATCCCAGGTTCAATCCTTAGCACCACGTATACCAGTGCAGTGCAGTGCTCTGGTCTCTTGGTACCTGTCTCTATATCACTCCTTAACTAAAATGAAATAAATATAATTAAATCTTCATAGTTAAATAATAATAGTCTCCATAAACACAATCAAGTTAGTTCTTTTGTCAGCATATTACTTGTATCTCCTTTTCTCCTCCAATGGCAGAATTAGGTAGTGGCCAAGTCTGCTCTTTTGACTATCTGCCCCTTTCACTCGGTCCTAAGATCTTAAAATCCATCAGGACAAGAGACTTCTTGCTTCCTTTCTGACTTTCTTGCTCTTTTATATAACATTCTTCTTCATGCAACCATATAACTTACTGCCTTGATAACTCAACTATCTTAAATAAGTAGGTGATGACACCAAGGGGCAAATAAAATGGGTAGAAAGTACAAGTCTCTGCTATTTCACACATTTCCTATCTCTTCCCCTAACTCTTATCATTATACAAAAATATCCCAAAAGCTTCTGTGGAACTTACTTCAGCTAAATTCCCTGGGTGTATATAGCTAGAAATCTTGCTCTATATTTTTCTATCTTAGAAGCATTAGGGATCCATTTCAATAAATAATAAGACCTGTCAATTTCCTCACCCTTGCAGGCTACAACTGACTACATGTTATCTGATCTTTTCTTCCTGAGGAATCGGTTGTGTCACTTATACTCTGATAAGACTCAGCCACTGGGAGTCGGGCTGTAGCGCAGCAGGTTAAGCGCAGGTGGCGCAAAGCACAAGGACCGGCGTAAGGATCCAGGTTCGAACCCCGGCTCCCCACCTGCAGGGGAGTCGCTTCACAGGCAGTGAAGCAGGTCTGCAGGTGTCTATCTTTCTCTCTTCCTTTCTGTCTTCCCCTCCTCTCTCCATTTCTCTCTGTCCTATCCAACAACGACAACAACAATAATAACTACAACAATAAAACAACAAGGGCAACAAAAGGGAATAAATAAATAAAATAAATATAAAAAAAAGACTCAGCCACAAACACATGTTTCTTCAAGCAGTCTTTTGTACAGTAGACTCAAATGTTCTCAGGTTCCAGGGCACAAACACCTAGAATATAAAATAATGAAGTAATAAACTTGTAATTGACAGGGAGAAAAAAAAATCTGACTTGTTTTTTCTTCCTTGAAATCCCTGGTGACTATAACTACCACCAGGATATAATTTTTTTGTTTTTTTCCATGCCAGATATCTTAAAACATCCTGGGTAGGTGCAAAGCTGTGGCTCAAACCTGGATCCTTGTGCAGGTCCTTGCTCTTAGTACTATGTGTTTTTAATCTGGGTGTGCCATGCACTGGCCTCCCTCAGTTATACATCTCTATCTATGTGTTTATGTAAAGGGGGCATTTTTTTTCCAAAAGTCAAATGGGCTTTAGTTCTGTTACAACTACAGTTGTAGTCCAGGCTGCATATTCAAGACACATTAAGAGTACATGGCTTGGGTTATACATATTTTTTTTCTTTTACAAGAATGCTAATTTTCAAAATCGCTGCAGACTGATAGGAAGCACACAGATGTGCACAGCAGTAAGTGCACAATATGCAGTCATGCACCTTATCTTCCAAAGTAGCAGTGGAAAATGGCACTCAACTTAATTAGCTCTCAAAAATGATTTAGAAGGACAGGAATTGGGAGTAGAGTCAGAGCCAGACAATATGTTGCTAAGTTTTGAAATAGAAACACGTCTTTGGTAGAGATGCTTTTAAAAGATTCATTTCTGGAAGAAGAATGATAAATCATTACTTGTGGTCAACATCTACCTATCTTGATTCAGTCAACCTTTTTTCTTACACTTTTAATTGCCAGAATTTACAAATATTGTGTTTAAAGTATTGGCTTGTATTGTTTTTTTCTGTGTTGCTTTCCCACCTACAGAAGTCTGTAGGTTTAGTCTAATTTTAACAAAGTCTTGATTAAATGGTAAAAATCCTACTAGAAGCTGTTGCTGAAATTCTGCACTTACTTGTATGATTCTATCAACAATGCCCTATACCTCCACTAGACTTTTACTTGCTTTAACGATTATTGAATGTAACATATCCATAGATGCTCAAAAATATTGCTAAATAAGTTTAATAAGGCCATCCAATATGCCAGCCAGGGTTCATTAAATATCATCTAAAGTTCACAATAAAGCAAAAAAGTATGTATTCTTAGAGAACCAACTTTTACTGATAGTAAAATGGAAGCAAAGAAACCTTCCTTTTCAACTGTGGAGCCATGGTTTGCACAGGTGTGTGTTCTAAGAACTCTTCTTGTGTTTTAATTCAACCTGATCTGTTCAAATTTCCTTCAGTGCCCCCCTCCCTTTTTGTATTTTATTCATGTCCCTTAACTTCTGACCGCAACTTCTCCTCTTAGCCTGTCTTTTTTTTCAGAACATTTTATAAAATATTTATTTGCATTCCTTTTGTTGCCCTTGTTTTTATTGTTGTCGAACTTACTATTGTTGTTGATTTTGTCATTATTGGATAGGACAGAGTGAAATGGAGAGAGGAGAGGAAGATAGAGAGGGTAAGAGGAAGATAGACAACTGCAAACGTGCTTCACCTCCTGTGAAGCGACTCCCCTGCAGGTGGGGAGCTGAGGACTCGAACCGGGATCTTTATGCCAGTCCTTGTGCTTTGTGCCACGTGAGCTTAACCCACTGTGCTACCTCCTGACTCCCTAGAACATATTTTTATTAATGTTTACATTCAACAGTAAATATAATAGTTTGTACATGCATAACATTTCCCAGTTTTCCATATAACAATACAACCCCCACTAGGTCATCTGTCATCCTTATGGACTTGTATCTCCCACCCTTCCCCAACCACCCCAGAGTCTTTTACTTTGTTGCAATATTCCAACTCCAGTACAGGTTCTGCTTGTGTTTTCTCTTCTGATCTTGTTTTTCAACTTCTGCCTGAGAGTGAGATCATCCCATATTCATCCTTTTGTTTCTGACTTATTTCACTTAACATGAGTTTTTCAAGCTCCATCCAAGATCGCTGAAAATGGAGAAGTCACCAGTTTTTATAGCTGAGTAGTATTCCATTCCATACCACAACTTGCTCAGCCACTCATCTGTTGTTGGACACCTGGGTTGCTTCCAGGTTTTGGCTATTACAAATTGTGCTGCCCAGAACATATGTGTACACAGATCTTTTTGGATGGATGTGTTGGGCTCCTTAGGATATATCCCCAGGAGAGGAATTGTAGGATAATAGGGTAGGTCCATTTCTAGCCTTCTGAGAGTTCGCCAGACTGTTCTCCACAGAAGTTGGAGCAATATGTATTCCCACCAGCAGTGAAGGAGAGTTCCTTTGACCCCACAATCTCACAAGCATTTGCTGATGCTACCTTTTCTGAAATATGACATTTTCACAGGAGTGAAGTGGTATCTCATGGTTATCTTTATTTGCATTTCTCTGACAATTAAAGACTTGGAGCATTTTTTTCATGTGTTTCTTGGCATTTTGGATCTCTTCTGTGGTGAATATTCTGTCCATGTCCTCCCCCCATTTTTCGATGGGGTTATTTGCTTTCTTGTTGTTGTGTTTGGCAAGCTCTTTTTATATATTTTGATTATAAGCCTCTTGTCTGATATATGGCATTTAAAGATATTCTCCTATTCTGTGAGGGGTCTCTTGGTTTGGGTAGTGGTTTCCTTTGCTGTGCAGAAGTTTTTTTAATTTGATGTAGTCCTATAGGTTTATGCTTGCCTTATTATTCTTTGTAATTGGATTCGTTTCATTGAAGATGTCTTTAAAATGCATGCAGAAAATAGTTCTGCCAATATTTTCCTCTAAGTATCTGATAGTTTGTGGTCTAACATCCAAGTCCTTTATCCACTTGGAATTTACTTCTGTACTTGGTGAAATATAGTGGGTCAGTTTAATTCTTCTGCATGCTTCAACCCACTTTTTCCAGCACCATTTATTGAAGAGAATATGCTTTCCCTATTTAAGAATGTGGGCACCTTTGTCATAGAATAGATGTCTATAAGTGTGGGGGCTAACTTCTGGGCTCTCAATTCTATTCCACTGGTCAGTGTTTCTATTCATGTTCCAGTACCAAGCAGTTTTGAAGACGATGGCCCTATAATACAATTTGAAATCTGGGAGTGTGATGCCTCCAGTTCTGTTCTTTCTTCTCAAGACTGTTTTGTCAATTCTAAGTCTTTTCTGGTTCCAGATAAACATTTATAGCATTTGTTCTATTCTCCTAAAAAATTTGGTTGGGATCTTGATGGGGATAGCATTAAATCTGTACATGGCTCTGGGTAGTATATTCATTTTGGTGATATTAATTCTTCCAACCCATGAACATGGAATATCTTTCCATTTCTTTTTTTTCTTTTCTTTTTTTATTTTTTATATTTAATTTTAATTAATTAAAATTAAATATAAATTAATCAATTAATTAATCAACCAAAAAAGTGATTTATAAACTACAAATTGATAGGAGTGTATAGAAACACCATTCCCACCACCAAAAGACTGTGCCCCCCCACCCTGCCTTACCCCAACATGATGCTGAATATCCACCCTCACCCTCCGTCCAGGGTTTTTACTTTGGTGTCCTACTCCAAATTCAAGCAACTCCTGCTTTGAATTTCCCTTTCTGTTCTTCTTTATCAACTTCTGTTGATGATTGGGATCATCCTATACTTGTCTTTATCTTTCTGACTTAGCTCACTTAATATAATTTCTTCTAGCTCCATCCAAGATGGGTCAGAGAAGGTCGGGTCACTTGTCTTAATAGCTGCATGATATATATATATATATCACAGCTTTCTCAGCCAGTCATCTGTTGTTGGGCACCTGGGTTGCTTCCAGGGTTTAGCTATTACAAATTGTGCTGCCATGAATATAGGTATTCACATATCTTTTTGGTTGGGTGTTATGGAGTCCTTGGGGTATATCCCCAGGATAGGAATTACTGGGACATATGGAAAATCCATGTCATGCCTTGTGAGAGTTCTCCAGAGTACTCTCCACAGAGGCTGGACCAATTTACATTCCCACCAGCAGTGAAGAAGGGTTCATCTGTCCCCACAGCCTCTTCAGCATTTGTTGCTGTTGTCCTTTTTGATGTATGCCATTCTCACAGGAGTGAGGTGGTATCTCAGTGTTGTCATTATTTCTATTTCTCTGACAATCAGCGACCTGGAGCAATTTTTAGTATGTTTGTTAGCCTTTTGGATATCCTCTGAAGTGAATGTTTTGTTCATATCCTCTGCCCATTTTTGGATGGGGTCAATTGCTTTTTTGATGCTAAGTTTGCTGAGCTCTTTGTATATTTTGGTTATTAGTCTCTTGTCTGATGTGTGACATGTGAAGATCTTCTCCCATTCTGTGAGGGGTCTCTTTGTTTGTGTGACAGATTATTTGGCTGTGCAGAAGCTTTTCAATTTGATGTAGTCCCACAAGTTTGTTTCTGCTTTAGTCTTCCTTGTAGTTGGGTTTGTTTTGTCAAAGATGTCCTTGAGCTTTAGGTGACTAAATGTTCCACCAATGTTTTCCTCTAAGTATTTGATAGTTTCTGGTCTAACATCCATGTCCTTGATCCATTTGGAGTTGATTTTTGTTACTGGTGAGATAAAATGGTTCATTTTCATTCTTCTGTATGTTTCAACCCAGTTTTTCCAGCACCATTTATTGAAGAGATCTCCTTTTTCCATTTAATACTTTGGACCCCTTATCAAAGATTAGATGTACATAGGTGTGGGAGTTTAGTTATGGGCTTTCGATTCTGTTCCACTGCTCTGTGTGCCTATTTTTCCTCCAGTAGCAGGCTGTTTTGATGATGACGGCTTTATAATATAGTTTGAGATGTGGGAGTGTGATGCCTCCATTTCTGTTTCTTTTCCTCATTTTCTGTTAGTTGTTAAATGTTAGGTTTACTCCACTGTGGTCTGGGAAGATACTTGGGATGATTTCAATGCTCTTGAATTTGTTGATGCTGTCTTTGTGGCCAAACATGTGGGCTGTCCTTCAGTATGTGTCTAGCAGGATATATTATCTTTGGTTGAAACCCTTTTTCATTCAGGGCTCGATAGATATCTTGCCATTCTCTTCTGGCTTTTAGAGTTTGAGTGGATAAGTCTGCTGATAGTCTTAAGGGTTATCCCCTGTATGTGACTTTTTGGTTTTTTTCTTGCAGCCTTTAGGATACTTCCTTTATCCTTACTTCTTTTCATTGTAACTATGATGTGTCTTGGTGTCTTTAATTCTGGGTTGATTATGTTTGGGACTTTCTGGGCCTCTTGAATCTTAATGTCCTTTCTGTTGTTGAGGTCTGGGAAGTTTTCTTCTATAATGCCCTCTAGAATGTTTACTTCCCCTTCCTCTCTTTCTTCCTCTGGCAGGCCAAATATGCAAATGTTTCTTCTTTTGAGATCATCCCATATGTCTCTGTTGTTTTCAGTGTCTCTCAATCTCTTTTTGAGATCTTTTACCTCTTTCTTAGTTTTCTCTAGCTCATCCTCTGTCTGGATAATTCTGTTTTTTGCTTCTGTTAGTCTGCTTTCCCTTCCCTCAGCTTCCTTCTTCAGTTCAGCTATTTCAGCTTTCAGTTCTCTAATTGCTTCACAGTAGCTATTATTTTCCTGAGGGTCTCATCTGTTGTTTCCCTAATTCTGTTAGCCCTTTCCTCCATAGTTGTCTTCATTTATATGATTATTAAGTTTATTATTGCTTGCATAGTTTTCTTATCTATGGTTACTTGTGGCTGTTTTGTAGTTTCTTCTGGGCTCTTGTCTTCATTTATTGTAGTAGCAGTTTTATTTGCTCTTGGTTTAACCAATTTTTTTATTGATGTATTTTTATTTCTATGTTCTGCTGTTTTTCAGTTGTTGTGTTTTGAGTATAAGCCACGCTACACTCAATATCTTTGTAACAAATGCAATCACCAACCTCGGAGATTACAACAGTTTCTGAAGCTAGGATTGAAGTAGTTTAACCAATACTAGTTAGCCAAACAATGCCTCCAGTCCAAGAAAAAATAGCAACCAAATCCAAATGAAAAAGAAAGAGTAAGGAAAAAATGGAAAAGCAAAGATAGACAATTATGCAAATCTACTGTCCACTATAAATTCTAGGGGCAGCAAGAGGAGAAAGGGAAGTAGATAAGAGACACACACAAAGAGAGTCGACTCTGAGTCAGATTTCTTTCCCAAAATAATTCACAAATGATTATCAGTGAATTCAGAAAGCCAAAGAAGGAGGAAGGAAGAAAGGAAGTCAAGAATAAGAAGAAAAAGAAAAGAAAGAGTGATAAAAAAGTGATAGGAAAGAGTTTTGTTTTTTTTAATTAGCTAGGAGGAGGGAGAAGGGAGAGAGTGGATAGAGGAGGTAGGTAGAGTGAAACAAGTTGTTCTCCCAATGGATAGGACACCCAGTCATCTAGCAATGAGTTAATTTTGGTCAACCTGAAGGAGTGGGAGAAGGGGACACACATATATAAAATAGTAATGATAAAATAGAACAGAGTAAAAACCCTAACAGTCTGCAGCTTTGACAGCTCCCTCTTGTCTCTCAGAAAGGAAAAGGGTTGGAATAACACCCCTGGTGAGCCAGAAATCTTGGTAAAGAACAAAGCTCAGTGGGGAGCCTGCTAGTAATAGTTCACCAGTCCCTATGATCTGGTTATAGGGGGAGTGGAGAAGGGTGCACTTCAGTTATAATAAAAACTTTTCCTTTCATTTTTCTCTGTTTTCTAACTCAAACTGTGCTATAGTCACCTCCTTAGTGTTACCCTTAGGACCCCTTATTCACTGTCCTGCTGAAGGCCAGTTATCCCTACCCTTTTCAGCAGTTGTTTTCTGAGCTCATGCCAGCAGGTGCTTCCAAGTTGCCATCTTGGCTCCGCCCCCTCTTTGTTTTTCTTTTGCAGCCTTCAGGATCCTTTATCCTTATCCCTTCCCATTTTAAATATGGTGTATCTTGGTATCTTTAATTCTGGGTTAATTCTGTTTGGGACCCTCTGGGCTACTTGAACCTTTATATCTTTGATATTGTCTAGCTTAGAGAATTTCTCAGCTATTATGTCCTGAAGAATGCTTTCTTCCCCTCCCTCTCTTTCTTCCTCTGGTAAGCCAATAATGTGTATATTATTTCTTTTGAAGTCATCCCATAGGTCTCTGTTGTTGTTTTCAGTATCTCTTAATCTTTTTTTTTGAGATTTCTTACTTTGTTTTTAGTTGTCTCTAATTTGTCCTTGATCTCCCTAATTCTGTCTTTTTTTTTAATTTTTTTATTTTATTTTATTTTATTTTATTTATTTATTCCCTTTTGTTGCCCTTGTTGTTTTATTGTTGTAGTTATTATTGTTGTTGTCGTTGTTGGATAGGACAGAGAGAAATGGAGAGAGGAGGGGAAGACAGAGAGGAGGAGAGAAAGATAGACACCTGCAGACCTGCTTCACCGCCTGTGAAGTGACTCCCCTACAGGTGGGGAGCCGGGGTTCGAACCGGGATCCTTATGTCGGTCCTTGTGCTTTGTGCCACCTGTGCTTAACCCGCTGCGCTACAGCCCGACTCCCCCTAATTCTGTCTTAAGCCTCATTTATTCTATTCTCCCTCTTCTCTACTGTTTTATGGAGCTCATATATTTTGTTACCTTGTTCTGATACTGTTTTAGCTTGTTCAACTAGTTGTGTTCTTAGCTCAGCTATTTCAGCTTTCAGTTCCCTAATAACCTTGAGTTAATTAGTGTTTTCTTCCAGGGTCTCATTTGTTGTTTCTGCATTTCTTATGACAATTCTTAAAGGGTTCGCAGCTATGGAAATAGATACTTATTTCAATATTATTTTAATCCCTGAGTTGGAGCACAGTGGCTTAAAAACCTCTTTTGTTCTTTTTCTTCCCTGTAGGCTACAGGAGCCTGAGGGCTTTTAAACTGTAAGTAGGCTTCTTAGCTTAATCACTGACTCCTGACCAAGACATAAAGCAGGGTGGGGCAGAGATAATCCAGTTGTTATGCAAAGAAAGTCTTACAGCCCTACTGCTAGGCCATAGAGCTATAGATCTTCTCCTGCATTTCCTGGTTAGTTTTCTGTCCCCTGGTGTCAGCACAGGGCCTCCCCCCACAGTTCCAGATTCTGAAAGCAGTAGCAATGGAGACTCATAGTTGCATTTGGTGAGTCCTAGGGGAGCTCTCTCCTCCTTTCAGCTGTCTTTTTGTTGGTGAAACAGACTGGAGGTGGTGTCTCAACTGGTAAACTGCTGGACTGTTACCAGCCACTTAATCTCTCTCTAGGCTCCTCTCTGTCCATGAGCCACATGTGTTTTCACTCACTGGTGATTTGGTGGGTTCCTGAAGTTGTTCTTGTTGGGGTCCCAAATGATCGCCTTTAGTATTCCTTGTTGACCTGGGAGAGGAGAGGAGAGAAACACGGCTGGTCTGGCATATAATCTTTGACAAAGGTCAGCATTAGTCTTTATTCTAGGTTATTTCTTTTTACTTAAATTTCTGTACAAAACAAGTTTGGACTTGGACTCCAAATGAAATTTCTAGGAGATATATCCTACCTCCTAGAAATAACTGAAGGAATGATAGTGTTAATGAAAATGTATCATTTACTTAAGAATTAGTGGCCTCCTGGTCATTTTGCTTTCAATACTTGGATTTTCCAGAGAGTGGCTCCCAAAGTTGAACAAAAATTAAAAACACATAAATACAATTAACTGCTTACCATATTAATCTGTTCCTCCAGGGCCTATACAGGAGCCTGTGTACTCTCTGAGTGCCTCTGAGTTAACTGTCCATGGGCTTAGCTGGGGATGTCCTAAACTGTACATATTACAAGACCAGTCCTTCTCAAGGGGCAGATTAGGATGACACAGCCTTCCATTCAAGAGTAGGACAGTACTGTTGTAAATGATTTCCAATTAAAATTACTTAACAAGCCAAAAAATAAGGAGTTGATGCAAGGCATTCATTCTTTTGCAAAAGGGCATGCAGCCAATAGTGGACATCAGTCAGCAGAGCACCCCCTTCACCCTTCTCCCATCTTTTATACATGATGTAGAACTGTCTCCTCCACCCCTGGCCTGGGATTAAGAGCTCACAATCTCCCCATTTCCTAAATAAGGAAAGGAGGAAGAGTATCTGAGGATCTCTGCTGGAGGATTAGCAAGCACTGCAAAGAGTTGACCTAAAGAATACAAAACTACTCACCACAGGTGGTCATATATAACAATTTATAAAAAGAATTTTTATACTAAACAGTTGTTATATTCATGTTCTTTTGAAGAGAAGACCTAACCATCTCTCACAGTACTGTGGAGACTTTATTAAGTTTAATTTCTTTTTTCTCCATTTGGATGCTGATAAGTATGGTAAGGTTACTGTTGTAACTAAAACAAAAGGACTTTTTGCTGCTGTGTGGCATGTAAGAAATTGACTGTAGGGCGTCTGGAAATGGGTTTAATGAATTCAAGGCTTTATTTGGGTGATAGAAGAGTAAAGGAAAAATATCTAGGTGTTGCAAAATAAGCAGTTATCAGCTGGGGTTGAGAACACACTAGGCCCAGAAAGTATGAGTCAGTTCCCAGAAGCTCAGCTCCAGTGCTCATTGTTGCAGTGATCGTGTAGGTCCAAGGAAGCCTTAGCTGGGGTCACTATGTCCCAGAAAAGGTGTCAGGAAGTCATGGGTAAGAGTCAGCCAGATCATGAGAAAGGGAACTAGCAAGGTTAAAATTTATGTGTGTCCAAGTCCCTGGAAAAAAACCATCTACACCATCTCTCCACCCTGAATCTCGAATACTACCACCTCTCCCAGCATCCATTCAGCACTTGAACTCAGGCAAAGAAGACTGAACTTCTGGCCACTTGCAAGTTCCATCAGACTGACACCATCTTCAGCCAATTATGTCACACAATAGTTACAAGTGAAATAACTCTAAGTATGCCATAAATCCTTAGTCTTTCTGAAAAAAGTTTTATCATCTAATTCCTGGATCTTGACTGAAGACCTTTCCATTCTGCTAAGATACATACTTCATAACTTTTTTTTCAGTTTTTTCTATTTAGTGTGTCCATAAATGTGTATTTCCAGATGACTTTTATCTGGAATGAACCACAGATTGATATTCACTATTAAGAATCAGCCTGCATTCTATCCTTCTTGCTTTCCATTTTACATTATTCAAAGGATGTCATCAATATTATCAGGTCTCACCATTAGAGTACACAATGCAGAGGTGCTTTGAACATTTTGAAATTTCTCCTGGAGATATTTACATTGACAGAATCATATTAACCTATTGTGAAATAATAAGACTTCTCTTATGTTGATTTTTAAATTCCTACCAGAATTTTAATTGCACAATGAATCCATTACCCTAGTGACCCCTTCTTTTTCTTTCTTTTCTGTTGTTAATAGAGATAAAGAGAAATTGAGGTAAGAGGGGAGCTAGGAAGAGTGAGGGTGCTATACATGTAGCACTGCTTTGCTGCTCGTGAAGCTTCCACCCTGTATATGAGGACTAGGTCCTTGAACCCTGCTCCTTGAGCACAGTATTACATGCACTTTACTGGAGTGTCACTGAGTCAAATTTTTGCCTGCAACACTTAAAACAAATACATTGTTTTATGTATAATATTTATATTACTATCAATATTGATTAATTTGGGGGACTAATTATAAGCAGCTTTTTTAATTATCATTATTAGCTTAATATTATCCAAAGATGCTGCCATCATTTTGTGTTTCTATGTCTGCCTGTGAGAAATGCACAAGCCTCATTTAACATAAAAAATCACAATAAATATTCTTATGTTTCTAAGTCCTGTTAAATAGCCTCTATGAACTGGCCTTGAAAATATTTGACTATGCAGATATATAGCTTTGTATTTCTTAATCGCCCTTAGAAACTGGCACAGATAGTATAGACGCTGAATGTTTTGCCTCCCAGATGCTAGCTAGGGAATCTCTGTGTAGGAATTTCCACAGAAATTCAGAGTTACTTTGGCTGCCACTCAAGGAGAGATGCCAGGAAGCAGTTTTCTTCCATCTGGGGTAAGCAGAACTTTAGCCTGTTGTTGCTGAAAGCAGAAACATATTAATTACCAAGAAGAGATGAGCTCTAAAAAGTTTTAGAGGAAAGAAAAAAGGAAAAATTAAATCAGAATGATGATAGCTTGTTGCATTGTGCTAATTTTTAAAGACAAAGATTTTTCTCTATCCCACCAAATATATGGTCACATTAGTTAACATCAAAATTTTCTTTTCAGAGAATTTTCTTTTTTTTTCTTTTTATATTTATTTATTTATTTATTTTCCCCTTTTGTTGCCCTTGTTATTTTATTTTATTTATAAAAAGGAAACACTGACAAAACCATAAGACCCCCTCCAACTCTTCATCTGCACTATTTCAAAGAATTTTCAAGCCCTCAAGATGTTGTATAAGAAAACAAAAAAATTAAAGAAGTTCCAATACACTGCTTTTTAATTAGGTAGTAGAGCTTCATAAAGGGTATTAACTTGGATTGAGTAGATTTTTTTAAGTTTTATCCTCAATATAAATAATGTTGATTTCCCTAAGGAAAGGATCAACCAGTAAATAAATAAGCCCATGGCCCCTGGGTAGATAGCATAATGGTTATGCAAAGAGACTCTCATGCCTGAGGCTCCAAAGTCCCAGGTTCACCCCATCCCCCCACCCTGAGGTGCTCAGGTAAAAATAAAATTAAATAAAAATAAAAATTAAAAAAAATAATGAGCCCATCTTACAAAACTAAGATGGAAAGTTGAGTACAATGGACTCAAAGATTTGTATTCTGAAACCCCAAGCTCCAAGGTGATGGCACTGGAGGATGGAACATTTAGGAGCTCACTCATGAGATTGGGGCTCTTCTGAATGGGGTTCATGTTCTAGGAAAAGAAATCCCATTCAGCTCCCTTGTTTTTTCTTCCCCAGTGTATGAGTGTGAAGCCTCTCAGAAGAGAGCTGTCTTTGACCTTGAATATTATGTTCATACTGGTTGCAAACTGACACAGACCACCTCAATTCAACACTCTTCTTAGACCCCATAGAAAACCTTAATATGAATCCTGACATGCTGGTACCCTAATTTAGAACCCTGGGCTTCAGAAAAATATTGTTGCTGTTGGAAGAGGTGGCAGTGGTGGTATTGTTGTTCTTGAATATTGACCCAATTTATGGTACTTTTTCAGAAGTCCAAATTATCTGTGTCACTGATGTTTATTAAAAATAAAATATTTTGACTTTACTGGGCAAATTTAAACATTTCCTTTTACCTTGGGAGGCAATGTCATTTCTTATATACATAACTCAATCTATTGTATAGGAAGCTAATATGTATAGGCATATACTCATAACTTATAGACATAACTCAATCTATTGTATAGGAAGCTAATATGGGTTAGTTTCATAATCGGAGCTCAGCTTCTACCATGCAGGACTTACTAGTTATACTATCTGCCCAAGATATGCAACTCTGAGCTATAAATATCCTCGCTGTGTAAAATTTACTCCATCAATCACATCATAGATCAACAATAGGACCAAGAGGGTTGATATTTTACCCCTAAAGCTTCAGGTAAAATATGACTAAAAAAGACATTTTCAATAGATTTTTTTAAATAATAGAACAAACTGACACTTTCCTGTAGTCTGTAGCTTTTGCATCCTATTTGATAGTGAGTTTTCAAGATGGTATAAATTTGGCCTGATGTACACTTTTAATTAATTGGAATGTTTGCTCTTCTTTCAATAATTTATTTATAATTGATATAATATTTAATGAGAATGTACTATGGCTCTGACAGGCACCAAGACTGGAGTAATGAACAAAATGGTTATAGTTGCAGACCCTTACTGTCTTCACAAATTCTGAAGTCTCCTATTTCTTTGACTGACATTTCTGACCTGTTCCAACTCTTTTTCAGTTATGAACTCTTGCTCATTTCCTACTAGTATCCTCTTGTCTACATCTTTGATCTGCTGTATCTCTTCAGCAACTAGCTGTGTTCCCACTTTGGATGTGAGATACACTGACTGTAAAGCAATACAATTTGCCTTAATGCAAGCCCTGGTGCTGTTCATTTACTTCTCAGAGCTCTTCTCTTCAATAACAAACTAAAAAGGCTCACAGAGAAATCAAAGAGGAGGTTCATATGGGATGAAGTGAAAATTTGTCTTTATTGATTTATTCATTGTTATTTGTATCACTTCATTGTAGGAAGTAATAATTTACATGACAGTTGTTATCACATGGGTACATCCTAACTTCCTAATAGATTTTTCTTTTACTTCCGCTACAGGATTCAGTCCCTAAAATTTCCATGAAATAGAATCACATAGTGTCTGCAGATAACTTCCTGTTTTCAGATCTCAGCAAAGTGTGAGCGTTGGGGTAATGTACCTCTTTATAGCATACTAGGTACTAATGTACCTCTGTATAGCATCTAGAAGGTAGTGATTATCCTTTTTTGTTTTTCTTCTGCATTATTATTTCAGTTATTTTGCAAATGTAATTTCTACTCAAATGCCTTACTTAGTGACACTCACTGTGAATGTTCAAAAATTGGACAGAGAGAAAAAGTAAAAACATAAAAGTGATGACCACTTTGTTCAACAAGAAGTTGACACTAGACTGATTTATTAGTACTTAATTCTGAAAGGAGGGCAAGAGAGGCTAGTCATCTGTCTTGCAGGCTTATGGTCCAAGTTACTGCCCTGGCAAAACACGACACTGCCAGGATAACACAGAGGAAATCTTTTGGGCTGGGTGTCTCTCCATCTTTCTCTCTGTCTTCTTATATGACCACAAAAGCTGCCCACATCAGTGAATGTATGTGCAAAGTGTAGCTCTTAAAAAATACATTTTGGGGGAGTCAGGCAGTAGCTCAGCTGGGTAAGCCCACGTGGAGAGTGGCTAAGGTTCCCAGTTGGAGCCCCAGGCTCCCAGGTCACTTCTCAGTCAGTGAAGCAGGTCTGCAGGTGTTGGTCTTTCTCTCCTCCTCTCTATCTTCCCCTTCTCTCTCCATTTCTCTCTGTCCTATCCAACAACAGCTATGACAACAATAACAACTACAACAAGCACAACAACAAGGGTAACAAAATGGGAAAAGTAGCCTCCAGGAGCAGTGGATTCGTAGCACAGGCACCAAGCCCCAGCAATAACCCTGGAGGCAAAAAAAAAAAGTTTTTTCTTTATTAGGGGGGATTAATGGTTTACAATCAACAATAAAATAGAGTAACTGGTACAGATATAATATTTTTCAGTTTTCCACAGAACATTCTACACCCTCATCTATGTCCTCCTCCACCATCATGTTCCAAGACCTGAAAATTCCCCTGCCCCTGAGTCCTTTAGTTTGGTGCAATACACCAAAACCAGTACAAATGCTGCTTTATGTTTTCCCTTCTGTTCTTATTTTACAACTTCTGTCTATGAGTGAAATTATCCCATAGTCATTCTTATCTTTCTACTTATCTTGCTTTATATGATTTCTTTAAGCTCCATACATGAAGAGGTGAAGAATGTATTTATAAAACAGAATTTTTAAAGTATTTTAATAAGAATACCCTCCTAACATCATTACTATGACTTCTAATATATATATATATATATATATATATATATATATATATATATATATAGAGAGAGAGAGAGAGAGAGGGGGGGGGGGGGAACACATACACACACACAGACTTTCAATCCAGGAAATAAATACTAAAAACATCAGCAGAAATATCACCTAGAGCACAACTACTCTGTGCCATTATTCTAAGCAATAATTTATTGACTGCTCACTGTATTTTTATTAGATACTGTGTTGTTCAGATAGGAGAAAGCTGAGAACCTGGAAGTTTAAGCAATCTGTTCTCAAGTTATAACAAAAAGCGGGTGAAGGACTTTGGAAGAGATAGGGTAATAATTTTGTGGAAAAAAAAAAACCTTTCATGCTCCAAAGTCTCAGGTTCATCATCCAACATCAACTTAAGCCAGGACTGTAGTGCTCTGTTTTTCTTTTTAATTAAGAAATATTTTAATTATCTTTATTTGTTGGATATAGACAGCCAGAAATAGAGATGGAAGGGAGAGATGGAGAGAGTGAGACAGAGACACCTGCATCCCTGCTTCACCACTCACAAAACTTTCTCTCTGCAGGTGGGGACCGGGGGCTTGAGCATGGGTCCTTGCACAGTATAACATGTGTGCTCAACCAATGCACCACCACACAGTTCCTGTTTTCATTTTATTTTATTTTATTTTTAAAGTAAATGATGAGACTATGTTTTAAATTTAGGAATTCTAACTTCAGGGCTTATTGCAAAAGTTTCTCACTTATATTCCTCATACGTACATCAAGATAATCTAGCGTATTGGTTTCTTTATCCATATCATTCATAGCATTTTGAATGATTCTGTCAGCATGCTATTTACTGATTAAAGTAAAATAAGGAACTCACTCACTTTAAAGTGTCCATCTTCCAAAGTATAACCTAATAATAACATGTAAAAATATATATCAAATATATATCACTGTATAAGGTATCACTGTATAAGGTATGTCCACCCATAGTGGAATTATAATAAAGGTTGCAAAGTGGTAGTAGTAACTAACTCCTTGTGACATTATGACAGATGCCATGACAGAACAAAAAGACATTTAAAGTATGGACCATCTGTCTTCCAGAAAGTTATAAAAGTGAAAGGAAAGAAAATAGTGTTTGTGATGATCCAAAAAGATGAAGAAAGGGCAAGGGTGATAATATCATAATAGCCTTCAAAATAAAGACAAAAATAAACAATAATAGAACTAGAACACAATTAACTCAAAGTCTTCAAAATTAAGATAAAACAGGAAAACAATAAATCATAAGAAATTTTGGTGACACCAAAATTTGGCCCAACATGACACTGCCAGGATAACACAGAGGAAATCTCTCATTCTGGGTATCTCTCCTGCTTTCTCTCTGTCTTTAGCTAAATGTAATATATCAACTTTGGTTTCTCATTTGAACTAGTCTAATTAAGAGAGTAGTTGTGAAGTCAGTAATAGCAATTCACATGGCTTATCCTTTCCAAAGTATTGTTTACATTATTTATTTAAAAAATATCTTATATCCGTAAGCTTCAATTTTGTCACATCTAAGGGGAAAGAGAAAAATTTTCTATTGTCACCGTAAGCTTTTGCATTTCACTTGGCTAGTGAAAATAGAAGATCAAATTATAATGCAACAGCCACATGAGGGCATATGCAGTGAATTTTATAAGACTTTTAATATAGCGCAAATTCTGTGAACTTGCATCCATAAATTCTTCTTGTAAATGACTTTTGAAAAGAATTTGATAAGGTAAAGAGGAATGCCCCTTTCTCAATTCTCCACATGCATGTGCATTTATTTTTGAATATTTTTAAATTTATTTATTGCCTAGAGACAGAGAGGAATTGAGGGGAAAGGAGAGAGAGGGAGAGGGAGAGGGAGAGGGGGAAGGAGAGAGAGACAGAGAGAGAGAGAGATCTGGACAGTTGCAGCATTATGCCATCATTCCAGAAGGCTTTCTCTTTCACCTACAGGTGAGATGTCCAGGTGCTTGGTGATTGAACCCCAACTCTTGTGCCCTGTATTGTGCCTGCTCAACTAAGTGTGCAAGCACCTGGCTTCAGTTCACATGCTTTCAAAAGGAAAATGAAACTTCCATGTATTTATTGTTATCAAAATCTTTTTTTAAACAATTTACTTATTTATTCATGAGAGAGATAGGAGGAGAGAAAGAACCAGACATCATTCTGGTACATGTGTGCTGGGTATCAAACTCAGGACCTCATGGTTGAGAATCCAGTGCTTTATCCACTATGCCACCTCCCAGACAACTATTGTTATCAATTTCTAGTGAGGAATTTGTGCTTCACATTTTGATCAAGATTTTAAATCTGAGCTGATTTCACCCCCAGGTATTTCATTCAGAAAATTAATGGTGGGACACTTTTTTGAAAGAATTTAAAATTATGGGTTCAATTATATGACCATGGAGTGAACTTTTGTAAATCTAATTTATATTTATGGGTTATCAAAAATCAAGGTACAAATCTTGAACAAGTCACGCTACTATGATGGGCCTTTCTATCTTTATAAATATGCTAGAATTAGAATAAAATATTTTCCAAGGTCTCCATCAAACTCCAAGGACCCTGGCTCAGCTAGCTCGTTTATTGAAACAGTATCTCACAGAGCTGTCTATCTAATTTCCCTTCATCTGTTCTCTTCATCTCATGCCATACCAGGATGGATTAGTATTCATGATTTTACCATCCTTCCTTTTAATAAGCTCAAATCCTCAGTAACCAAAGAGAAACTACACAAGATTCTATTCCCAATACCCTAATGGTGTGTAATTATTGTGAATATTGGAGAAACAAATACACTCTGAGCTTCTAAGCAGTTGTATAACTTCTTCATATCTTAAATAAATCTTAAAGTGGGGAGGGACAGATTCATGAACCTTAAAGTTTAACTTGTTATAAAATGATAGTACTATTCTACTTTATTTATGCTTTAAATTTTATAATTTGTAGAACAAATTGTATATAAATATAATAGAGAGAAACATGATGGAAAAGGCCAGTGGAGCCTATTAAAGCTGAATTCTTACTGTGCTTGATTACAAATAATTCCAGAATGTGAATTTTCCAAAATCTTTGTCTAGTTGAGAAATACCTGATGGGGTGGAGGTGCTCAGTGATTATGAGCTTACCCCAAAACTTTCTTTTGTTTTTTTAAGGTGCTAGGGTTTCATATGTGTATGATGCCACTATTACACTGACATTCCTCGCCCCCCCCCTGCTGTGTTTTAGATAAATAAAGAGGGAGACAATAGAAAAGAGAGAAGAGAAAGACATCACAGCACTGTTGTACCATCCATGGGCTTTCTGTTGGTGGTCTGGTGGTCCCATAGGATGATGGGAACCACATCTATACTTGGTAAGGTATGGGCTCTACTGGATGAGCTACTGTCAGAAAGGACACAGGAAGGCCAGAGGTTTGGGTCCCTGCAGGTGGTAAAGCATGTACTCAACCACATGCACTGCATGCCACTCCCACCCCTCCCAGTGTTTTGTTAATAATTGTGTTTTAGGCTGCTGAAATAAAAGATGCTACTGTTATGAGCTATGAACCAAAGAATCTGCAACTATTGTCAAGAAACAGAGTCTAATAGCCTTTGGATTAATCCAACCTGAACAATCCCAACGCCTAATTTTGGAAATACTTAAGTGAGTACAGAGAATTTAAGTCTCTGCACTGTCCTGAATATACCAAGGTAAAGCAGACTAAAATAATCAGTTTGTTTTCACTTTTTACCCTAAGAAACGAAGTCACCACTATTCTGTCCTATGATTCTTCAGCAAATATATCTGCATTGCTAACAATAAGGTAGTAAAACAAGCTGGAGCTGAGTTAAGCTGTGCTCTGTGGCCCTGTGTTTCTGAATAAATCCTCATTCCTGAGGGAATTATTCCTCCTTTTTCCTAATTAATGAAAATGATGTGAAGGGGAAGTTAGGAAGATGGCGGCCTGAGAAGTCGCTAACAGCAAGTGCTCTGATCGCATTGTCGGCAACGGTAGGATTTTCTGCCTTTAGCAGGCCAGTCAATAAGGTGGGACACCAAAGAAGTGATTACAATTTAATTTGGGTTAAGAATTAGAGTAAAGGTGACACGGACTAGCGGGGTGCCAGAATTCCCAGGCGGCGCCGGGCAAGGCGAGTGTGCCGGGCATTGTCCTCCGTCAGCCCAGGAAGGCAGCTCCTCCGACGGTTGCAGAGCTCGGAGGGCAGAGGACCCGGAGAGAGCACTTTAGCTCGGGGGCTTCCTCTTGGGAGTCTCCAGGGTCCACCGCGACCCTGAGGGCGGATCCAAAGACTTCCTGAGTATAGCTCTCATTGGATCAAAGGACTTGGAGCTAGTTTTCATTTTTGAAAAATCCTTTAAAAAAGTCTGGAGGGGGGGGTTTCCCGGAAGATGGCAGACTGAGAAGTGGCTAGCCTTGGAGCTCCGGACACATCTCTTGTAAACAATAGGATTTTCTGCCTTTAGCAAGCCAGTCAATAAGGGGCCACAGCGGTGACAACAAGGATGTGTCTATAACTTAATTTGGGTTAAGAATTAGAGTAGGGGGAAAAATTCTTTTTTCTTCCTTTTAATTTTCAAGCATACATCCTTCCCGCCCCCCCCACCCCCCATAAGCAGTGCCTGGGACCAGCTACTAGCAGGATACCCCATACCACCAAACAGGGTGTTTTTTTTTGTGTGTTTGTTTTTTAAATTCACTGATACACATTTGGGAAGTTCCTCGCACTGCTCTTTAATTACAACTCTTCTTCTTATCTTCTCCCTTTTCTCTCTCTTATCTCTCTCTATCTCTCTCTCTTTTTTTTAATCTTGTCATACACTTCTTTCTTCTTTGCCTTTCTGAATTTGTGAATTACTTTGGGGAAGAAATCTGACCCAGAGTGGACTCTCTATGTGTGTATCTCTGCTCTAGTTCCCTTTACACTCTTGTTACCCCTAGAATATACACTGGATAGTAGATTTGCATAACTGTCTATTCTTGCTATCCTCTCTTTCTTTTCTCTTTCTTCACTGGGATTTGGTTACTATTTTTTCACGGACTGGAGAAATTGTTTGGCTAACTGGTAACGATTAAATTCCTTCAATACTTACTTCAGTTGCTACTGTTATTCCGGAGGTTGGTGAGTGCAATTGTCATAAAGGTATTTAGTACAGTGTTACTTGTGCTCAAAACACAACAACTGAGGAACAACAGAGCATAAAATAAAAAGAGAGAAACACATAAAAAATGGGTAGATTAAAAACAAATAAAACTGCTACCCCAATGAATGAAGACAAGAGCCCAGAAGAAACCACATATCAGTCAGAAGTAACCATAGATAAGAAAAGTATGCAAGCAATAATAAACTTATTAATCACAGAAATGAAAACAACGTTGGAGGAAAGGAATGGCAGTATTAGGGAAACAACAGTTGAGACCCCCAAGGAAAATACTGATTATCTTGAGACAATTAGAGAACTGAAAGCTGAAATAGCTGTAATGAAGAAAGAAGCTGAAGCAAGGGAAAGCAGACTAACAGAAGCAGAAAACAGAATTAGTCAGACAGAGGATGAGTTAGAGAAAACTAAGAAAGAGGTGAAAGAGCTTAAAAAGAGATTGAGAGAGACTGAAAACAACAACAGAGACATATGGGATGATCTCAAAAGAAGTAACATTCATATAATTGGCCTGCCACAGGAAGAAATAGAGGAAGGGGAAGAAAACATTCTAGAGGAAATAATAGAAGAAAACTTCCCAGACCTGAATAACAGAAAGGATATCAAGGTTCAAGAGGCCCAGAGAGTACCAAACAGAATCAACCCAGACCTGAAGACACCAAGACACATCATAGTCACAATGAGAAGAAGTAAGGATAAAGAAAGGATCCTAAAGGCTGCAAGAGAGAAACAAAAAGTCACATACAGGGGAAAAGCCATAAGACTATCTACAGATTTCTCAACTCAAACTCTAAAAGCCAGAAGGGTGTGGCAAGATATCTATCGAGCCCTGAATGAAAAAGGGTTTCAACCAAGGATAATATATCCTGCTAGACTTTCATTCAAGCTAGATGGAGGGATCAAAACCTTCTTAGACAAACAACAGTTAAAGGAGGCAACTATCACCAAGCAGGCCCTGAAAGAGGTACTAAAAGACCTCTTAAAAACAAGAACATCACTATAATACTTGCACTATATCAGAGTAAACAAATTGTTTTTTAGAACAATGGCACTACAATACATTAAATCCATAATATCAATAAATGTCAATGGCTTAAACTCACCCATCAAAAGGCACAGGGTGGGGGGATGGATCAGAAAACATAACCCAACCATATGCTGCTTGCAAGAATCCCATCTGTCACAACAAGATAAACACAGACTTAAAGTGAAAGGATGGAAAACTATCATACAGGCTAATGGTCCACAAAAAAGGGCAGGAACAGCCATTCTCATCTCAGACACGATAGATTTTAAATTAAATAAAGTAATAAAAGATAGGCAAGGACATTACATAATGATTAGAGGATCAATCAGCCAAGAAGATTTAACAATTGTTAACATCTATGCACCCAACGAGGGACCATCTAAATACATTAAGCATCTACTGAAAGAATTTCAAAAATACATCAATAGTAATACAATAATAGTGGGAGACTTCAATACCCCACTCTCACACTTAGACAGATCAACAAAGCAGAGAACCAATAAAGATACAAGAGAATTGAATGAAGAGATTGACAGACTAGACCTCTTGGACATTTTCAGACTCCTCCACCCCAAAAAACTGGAATACACCTTCTTTTCAAATCCACATAACACATACTCAAGGATAGACCACATGTTAGGCCACAAAGACAGCATCAATAACTTCAAGAGCATTGAAATCATCCCAAGTATCTTCTCAGACCACAGTGGAGTAAAACTAACTTTTAACAACAAACAGAAAATTATTAAAAGACATAGAATTTGGAAACTAAACAACATGCTCCTTAAGAACCACTGGGTCAGAGACTCACTCAAACAGGAAATTCAAATGTTCCTGGAAACTAATGAAAATGAAGACACAACCTATCAAAATATTTGGGACACAGCTAAAGCAGTACTGAGAGGGAAACTTATAGCCATACAATCACATATTAAACACCAAGAAGAAGCCCAAATGAACGACCTTACTACACACCTCAAGGACTTAGAGGAAGAGGAACAAAGGAACCCTAAAGCAACCAGAAGGACAGAAATCACTAAAGTTAGAGCAGAAATAAACAACATCGAAAATAAAAGAACCATACAAAAGATTAATGAAGCCAAATGTTGGTTCTTGGAAAGATTAAACAAAATTGACAAACCCCTAGCCAGACTCACCAAACAAAAAAGAGAGAAGACTCAAATTAATAGAATTGTAAACGATACAGGAGATATCACAACTGACACCACAGAAATCCAGAGAATTCTGCAAAACTTCTATAAAGAACTATATGCCACCAAGCTAGAGAATCTGGAAGAAATGAAACAACTCCTAGAAACCTATGCACTTCCAAAACTGAACCAAGAAGAACTACAAAATCTAAATGCACCAATCACAGACAAAGAAATTGAAACCGTTATTAAGAATCTCCCCAACAACAAAAGTCCTGGACCAGATGGCTTCAGAAACGAATTCTACAAAACTTTCAGGAAACAGTTAATACCCATACTTCTTAAGCTATTCCATAAGATTGAAGAAACAGGAATACTCCCTTCCACCTTTTATGAAGCCAAATTCACCCTGGTACCAAAAGCTGATAGGGACAGAACAAAAAAGGAAAACTGCAGACCAATATCTCTGATGAACATAGATGCCAAAATATTAAACAAGATCTTGGCCAACCGGATACAGCAAAACATCAAAAAGATTGTTCATCATGACCAAGTGGGATTCATCCCAGGAATGCAAGGCTGGTTCAACATCCATAAATCAATCAATGTCATTCATCACATCAATAAAAGCAAAGCCAAAAAACACATGATTATCTCAATAGGTGCAGAGAAAGCCTTTGACAAAATCCAACACCCATTCATGCTTAAAACTCTACAAAAAATGGGAATATATAGGAAATTCCTCAAGATAGTGGAGTCTATATATAGCAAACTTACAGCCAACATCATACTCAATGTACAGAAGCTGAAAGCATTCCCCCTCAGATCGGGGACTAGACAGGGCTGTCCACTGTCACCGTTACTCTTCAACATAGTATTGAAAGTTCTTGCCATAGCAATCAGGCAAGAGAAAGAAATCAAAGGGATACAGATTGGAAGGGAAGAAGTCAAGCTCTCACTATTTGCAGATGATATGATAGTATACATAGAAAGACCTAAAGAATCCAGGAGAAATTTACTGGAAGTTGTTAGGCAATATAGCAAGGTATCAGGCTACAAAATCAATGTACAAAAATCAGTGGCATTTCTTTATGCAAACACTAAATCTGAAGAATAAGACATCCAGAAATCACTCCCATTTACTGTTTCAGCAAAATCAATCAAATACCTAGGAATAAAGTTGACCAAAGAAGTGAAAGACTTGTATGCTGAAAACTATGAGTCACTACTCAAGGAGATAGAAACTGATACCAAAAATGGAAAGATATCCCATGCTCATGGATTGGAAGAATAAATATCATCAAAATGAATTTTCTCCCCAGAGCCATATACAAATTTAATGCAATACCCATCAAAGTTACACCAGGCTTCTTTAAGAGAATAGAACAAATACTACAATCATTTATCTGGAACCGGAAAACACCTAGAATTGCCAAAACCATCTTAAGGAAAAGAAACAGAAATGGAGGCATCACACTCCCAGACCTTAAACTATATTATAAAGCCATCATCATCAAAACAGCATGGTACTGGAACGAAAATAGGCAAACAGACCAGTGGAACAGAATTGAAAGCCCAGAAGTAAATCCCAACACCTATGGGCATCTAATCTTTGATAAGGGGGCCCAAAGGATTAAATGAAAAAAGGAGGCTCTCTTCAATAAATGGTGCTGGGAAAACTGGGTTGAAACATGCAGAAGAATGAAATTGAACCACTTTATCTCACCAGAAACAAAAATAAACTCCAAATGGATCAAAGACCTAGATGTCAGACCAGAAACAATCAAATACTTAGAGGAAAACATTGGTAAAACACCTTCCCACATACACCTCAAGGACATCTTTGATGAATCAAACCCAATTGCAAGGAAGACCAAAGCAGAAACAAACCAATGGGACTACATCAAATTGAAAAGCTTCTGCACATCCAAAGAAAGTATTAAACAAACAGAGAGACCCCTCACAGAATGGGAGAAGATCTTCACATGCCAGACATCAGACAAGAAACTAATCACCAAAATATATAAAGAGCTCAGCAAACTTAGCACCAAAAAAGCAAATGACCCCATCCAAAAATGGGCAGAGGAAATGAACAAAACATTCACCTCAGAGGAGATCCAAAAGGCTAACAAACATATGAAAAACTGCTCTAGGTCACTGATTGTCAGAGAAATGCAAATTAAGACAACACTAAGATACCACCTCACTCCTGTAAGAATGGCATACATCAAAAAGGACAGCAGCAACAAATGCTGGAGAGGATGTGGGGACAGAGGAACCCTTTTACATTGCTGGTGGGAATGTAAATTGGTACAGCCTCTGTGGAGAGCAGTCTGGAAAACTCTCAGAAGGCTAGACATGGACCTTCCATATGACCCAATAATTCCTCTCCTTGGGTTATACCCCAAGGACTCCATAACACTCAACCAAAAAGAGGTGTGTACTCCTATGTTCATAGCAGCACAATTCATAATAGCTAAAACCTGGAAGCAACCCAGGTTCCCAACACCAGATGAGTGGCTGAGAAAGCTGTGGTATATATACACAATGGAATACTATGCAGCTATCAAGAACAATGAACCCACCTTCTCTGACCCATCTTGGACAGAGCCAGAAGGAATTATGTTAAGTGAACTAAGTCAGAAAGATAAAGATAAGTATGGGATGATCCCACTCATCAACAGAAGCTGACTTAGAAGATCTGAAAGGGAAACTAAACGCAGGACCTGATCAAATTGTAAGTAGGGCACCAAAGTAAAAACCCAGTGGTGAGGGGAAGACATCAAGCTTCCTGGGCCAGTGGGGGGTGGGAGTGGGCGGGAGGGATGGGTCACAGTCCTTTGGTGGTGGGAATGGTGTTTATGTACACTCCTAGCAAAATGTAGACATATAAATCACTAGTTAATTAATATGAGAGGGGGAAATCAATTGTATGTCTCAAAGTTTCTCAAAAGACAAACTGAATCTTTTTAATATATAGGCTACGTATTTGATACGCGGACTCTCTCAAAAGCCTAGACCAAGTAGATTAGAAGCTTCCATTAGCACAGCTATATACAAGATACTGGGTACTGTACAGCAAACCATAACAAAGGGACTTTTCAAAGTTAACCCAATTAACAAATAATGTGATAATAATATTAACTATTGATTGTCTTTTTGAACCCTAAGACAGCAGGAACCTCACATCTTCACTATAGAGCCCCTACTTCCCCCAGTCCTGGCACCCTTGGATAGGGCCCACTTTCCCGTATGCATCTCCCAATCCAAACCAAATAATATTGCATCCGCCGATCACAACCTAACCAAAGCAACGATTGCCATCTCAACATGCTTCACCTCAGACTGTATCCAGAGACTTCACGTGTGGAATGACAACCCTTCAGCTTCATTACTCGGGTGAGACCTTTCCTTTAATAGTACACTCTAATTTCATCTCAGGTAGTTCACTTTCTAACAAAGTCCCATAACCTAGATATACAACAGTTTCTGTGAGAGAGAGCTTATGTGCACACGTATCCATAAACTACTGCAAAATATTTACCTGAAAGCAGGATTACACTAGAGTTTGCAGTGAGTACCTCCCTAACACTTCCTCTCCACTATTCCAAGCTTGGGATCCATGATTGCTCAACAAATTGTTTGGCTTCATATGTTAACTCTCTTTTCAATCACCAGGTTTCAGATGCCACCAGGATGCTGGCTAGGCTTCCCTGGATTGAAGACCCCACCAATGTGTCCTGGAGCTCAGCTTCCCCAGAGACACACCCTACTAGGGAAAGAGAGAGGCAGACTGGGGGTATGGACTGACCAGTCAACGCCCATGTTCAGTGTGGAAGCAATTACAGAAGCCAGACCTTCTACCTTCTGCAACCCTCACCGACCCTGGGTCCATGCTCCCAGAGGGATAGAGAATGGGAAAGCTACCATGGGAGGGGGTGGGTTATGGGGATTGGGTGGTGGGAATTGTGTGGAGTTGTACCCCTCCTACCTTATGCTTTTGTTCACTAATCCTTTCTTAAATAAAAAATTTTTAAAAAAAATGATGTGAAAAGGGTCCTACTACATAGTCATACCTTCTAACCCCCGGGAGCGTGATTTTCCTGAGTCAGCTGGGCTGCTCTCTACCCTAAATGTCAATATAGGGCTTCCTTGCTGCTGTTCCAGCCCCTGAGGGCCAACAGCAGTGGAGACCAACAGCTGTAACCTGGTGAGGCTTAAGTTCTTCGCCCTTCAGTAGTCTTTGCTGATAAAACTCAGACCAGAGGTGGTATTTCAACTGGTCCACTGTCTGGCTATTACCAGCCACCCCTGAGTAGAATTTTTATCCCCAGGACTCTCTCTCTGTAAGTCCCTCTGTCCATCAGCCACATGTATTTGCACTCACCTGTAGCTTGGTGAGTTCCTGGAGTGATCCTCATCTTTTTGCATTGTCAGGTAATCCTCTGCTATTCCTAGCTGAGTTCAGGATTTACAAATTTTACACATGTAAGATGACATACCTGATTATTGCTATGATCTTTATTTGTAATCTTTTTGTGATAAAACATTATTCTACTTCCCACCAGACTATGCCGCTAACTTGTTTTTTAACTGTAAGAATTTATTTAAGATTCTGAACACATTTGTACAGAAGGCATATGAGGTCCTAAAGATAAATGGCAGGTTAGGTCACTCTTCAAAATATAAATTTTGGGAGTCAGGCAGTAACGCAGCGGGTTAAGCGCAGGTGGCACAAAGTGTAAGGATGCACATAAGGACCCCGGTTTGAGCCCCCACCTCCCCATCTGTAGGGGAGTTGCTTCAAAAGTGGTGAAGCATGTCAGGAGGTGACTAGGGATTAGTCGCCATTTTTTACAGTAATCAGATATCAGAGACATGTCTTTCGTGAGTGTTTCCTAGAGGATGTCGAACTTTGATGCCTGAGTTGCACAGCAGATGTCATCGGCGTAGATGAACTTCCTTGAAGAAGTTTCTGGGAGGTCATTGATGTAAATATTAAATAGCGGAGGAGCCAGAACAGAGCCCTGGGGGAGGCCACTTGAGACAAATCTCCATCTGCTAGACTTGTCACCCAGATGCACCCGGAATCTTCTGTTTTGGAGAAGAAACGATATAGTGTTGGCCACCCATGGAGGCAGGCATCTTGAGATCTTGACTAGGAGACCACTGTGCCAGACCATGTCATAGGCTGCTGTGAGATCAACAAAGACAGCACCTGTCTTTAAATTCTTCTGGAATCCATTTTCAATGTAAGTCGAGAGGACCAGGGCTTGTTCGCAGGTAGATTTTCCTGGGCGGAAACCAGCCTGGGCGGGTGATAGGAATTTCTCTGTAAGATGAGAAATAGGTGACAGAAGCAGCCTCTCTAGGAGTTTGTAACACACGGAGTGGAGAGAAATTGGTCTATAGCTGGCGGCCAGTGTTGGGTCTTTCTTTGGTTTCAAAACCGCTAAAATCTTCGCACGATGCCAAACTTTGGGCATAGACTCAGATTCCAAGATGTGGGACAGGAATGAAGCAAGCCACTTCTTTGCTGTGGGACCCAGGTTAAGAATGAGTTCTGGGGTGACGTTTTCATAGCCAGCAGCTGTTCCCAGTTTAACCCTCTTCAAAGCGTCTTCCAGTTCAGACAGTGTAAAGGGAGAGAGTTTTGGAGATGAACAAGATAACCGGAAGTGGGATGACCACTCATGGGAAATTTCTCTTTTCCAGACTGGGTCGATCTTAGCACGTCCAACTTGAGTTAGGTGACTGGCCACTGAATTTGGAGATATGGGAGGATGGGAGATGGGAGGGGGTTGGCTACCGGCACCCAGTCTGTGAAGAAGCTTCCAGGCCTTCCTACTTGAGTGGGTGAAGTTCAGACTTTCCGTGAGTTGTTGCCAGCGGGCTTGGCGTGCTGCATCCAGGGAGGTAATGAGATGGTCAGCCACATCTGGGTCGCCCGACTCATCATACTGCTTTAGTAGTTGCTCTCATTCAGCATCAAGACAAGGCGTATAGTTAGCACGTCTCCCACGAGGAATGGCTTGGGAAGCTGCTTTGAAGATGGCTTGGCGGAAGCGCCTGTAGGAATCTTCAGAGGGGATAGAGTTAATTGGAATTGCAGGAATAGATTTGTTGGTAAGATCACTGAACAGACGCCAGTTTGCTTTCGAAAGTTCCATCTTAGTTTCTCCGAGCACAGAATCAGTGGGAGCTGGAGACCAATGTGGATGATAGCTGGGCAGTGATGACACTGCAGGAAAATCTTGAGAACTTGTCTCGTAGTGGGAAAGGCTTGGCTGTTGACTGTGCTAATCCAGCACAGGTCAGGTGATGAGTCTTTATTCCATCTAGCACTGTGAAAAGAGCCTGGCTGTTTGGGATCGTATAATAGGGAAAGGTCATTCGCTGAAGCCCAGTCGGCTAAGATAGAGCTGTCAGCATGAGTGGAGGAGTATCCCCAGTCTTGGTGATGACTACTAAAGGCTCCAACGTAAACAGCTGGGTGATTCGGGCTAGGCAGGACCTCATTATCCCATGAGGCACTGGGAGGCTTATATATGTTGACGAGCTGAATAGTTCCAATAGTAATGGAGTCATAGAAGGTCGAAGAGGCCATATGGTAAACATCCACAAGACACGATTTGGCGTAGATGGCTTGGCCGTGTTTAGGATGGAGATTATAGCATATTAAATTGAATCCACTGATGGTGAATCGAGCAGCTTCATCGACTGCTGTGTTTCTTGTAGGCAGATAACATCTGCCTGATGCTGTATCGCCAATTGACCAATAATCCCTAGCACTGCAAAAAACGGTATCATCTGTTTTCCATCTACACCATGCCTCGGCCTTGCGTGGGCTTAATGTGCAGCTTGGCGATACGAGAATCCGGCATGAAGCCCAGCCAGTCTATCTTGGCGTTACCCTCGATCGCACTCTGTCATTTCACGAACATCTCATAAAAACTGCAGCAAAGGTGGGCGCAAGGAATAACATCATTGCAAGACTGGCCAGCTCCTCATGGGGCGCGAGCGCTTCCACACTACGATCATCATCTCTGGCATTATGCTATTCCACTGCAGAATACTGTGCCACAATATGGTTCTGTAGCCCTCATGTCCACTTGGTCGATTCCAAATTATATTCCTCCATGAGGATAATTTCTGGAACCATCCGTTCCACCCCAGTTCCATGGCTGCCAGTTCTTAGCAACATCGCCCCGCCAGATATTCGTCGGGATGCGGCATCATCTAAGTTCATGTCCCACATCTACGCTCGACCGGACCTGCCAATATACGCAGATATCTTCGCCCACCCTGTCCAATGCTTGACAATCTGGTCCCCTATGCCTACACTGAACTTCTCTGTTCCAGTCTCTTGGAAACAGAGTTGGCAATCAGCTGAGGTAAAGAACAAACACCTCATCACAGACCCCTGCAAGCGTCAACCCGGCTTTGACCTAGCACGTTATGATTGGGCCCTCCTCAATCGCTATCGAACAGGCCATGGCTGGTGCTCCACTGTGTTCCATCGCTGGGGAGCCAGAGACGACCCGAACTGCCCCTGCGGCTACAGACAGACTATGACCCACATAGTCAACGACTGCCACCTCTCCAGATTCAAAGGAGGTCTTGAAACTTTACATCAGGCTCAACCTGACGCTGTTGACTGGCTATGGAAGTAGGGCAAACGCTGGAAGAAGAAGAAGCAGGTGACTATCTTTCTCTCCCCTCCTCTGTCTTCCCCTCCTCTCTACATTTCTCTCTGTATTATCCAACAACAACGACATCAGTAAGAACTACAACAATAAAACAAGGGCAACAAAAAGGAACAAATAAATAAATATTTAAAATATATATGTACATTTTATTATTAATGCTTTGACATTGATTTATGAAATCATGATTTAAGGATCTTAGTTTCACAGATACGAGTGTGTTTGTGTGCCCTAGTCCTCACACCCACCTCCAAAGTCTTGTGTTCATCTTCCTCTTTCTGATAACCATATAGTTCTTACAGTCTAAGACAGTTGGTGACTATTTTAGCAAGCTTGCTTGTGTTAGTCATCTATATTACACATATGATCAAACCATCTGGTAGTTGTCTTTCACATCTCTACTTATTTCTCTCAGTGTAATCACCTCCAGTTCTTTTCTTTTAATTTTTTTTAAAATTTATTTTCCCTTTTGTTGCCCTTGTTGTTTTTCATTGTCATTGTAGTTATTATTGTTGTTATTGATGTTGTCATTGTTAGATAGGACAGAGAGAAATGGAGAGAGGAGGAGAATACAGAAGGGGAGAGAAAGACAGATACCTGCAGACCTGCTTCATCGCTTGTGAAGCTACTCCCCTGCAGGTGGGAAGCCAGGGGCTCGAATCAGCATCCTTTCCCTGGTCCTTGAGCTTCGCACTAAGTGTGCTTAACCCCTGCCCTACCGCCTGACTCTCTAGTTCTTTTCTTTTTATCCCAAACCATAGAATTATTTTAAATTTCAGTTGTGTTTTGTTTTATCTGTAACTGTATAAGATGAAGCAAAGCAGAAATTATAATAGCTTAAATAAAATCATAAATGAATTCCAAATCTAAAACATGTAAATAGGATGCCAATAAGAAACTTGTGGACAAGTAGGAAGAAGATGAGATACTAGAAAATAACTGATAACAAAGAGTACCATAAGAGGTAGTAATATGGAGGGATTCTTAAATGAGGTGTTTTTTTTGTTTGTTTGTTTTTCTGCACAATAGTTTATTATGTGCTTGACTGAGTATGTGAGGCTTGTTTAATGTGAGTCAGAGGCATTGACTGAGAGTATAGACCAGGCTCAATTTTAATTCTATAATGGTCAATACTTTGGGAGGTGAAACGCAGTTGTTCTTGAAAAGTGTGATTTCTAAACTAAATAAAAAGGTAACTGATGTTTTGCAAAATTTTCTTTTGTGTTAATCGTATCACTGGTACATTGGCAGAGAATTAGTCTCTAAATTAAATAAGTGCTTGTTCTGAAAAAAAAAAAACAACACATGTATCAATTACTTAAACCATTTCAATTTGGTTCCTCTCTTCCATGGTCCAGTAGCCTGAATATAGAGTTCTGGCTGTGGACACAGACGGACATGAGCTCCAATTCTGGCTCCATTATCTCTTCATTGTACAGCCCACAGGAGAGCACTTATTCTCTCTAGCTTTCACTTCCTCTCTTTGTAAAACGGCTCTAATAATGATGCACTCAATAGTGATTTTTTTAAAAGCTTATTAAGTCTCAAGCCCAGAGTGTTCTATGTAGGAAGTTTTAAATTATTATTAGTTTTCCTTTCTAACAATATTGCCACACTTATTATTTTTTTTATTACTAAAACACCTGACACCTAGTCATTGCCTTTACCAAATTACTGGTGCTACGTATTCATGTTTTATTTCATTTTTGGCCTTTGATGAAGTTCCTGCTCCATCTGTGTATGCAATAGATTTTTTATTCTTTCAAGATAATTCTTGTTGAAATTGTTGGCTATAGATGAAAGGCAAATCAGAGATGGAAGACTTTTTGTAACCTGAAAAACAGATATGAGGATTTATTTTATTTTTATTGTTTATTTCTTATCAGATGGAGATGGAGAGAAATTGAGAAGGGAGGGGGAGGGAGAGACGCAGAGAAAAAAAGAGACATATGCAGCCCTGCTTCACCACTTGTGAAGCTTTCCCCCTGCAGGTGGGGATAAGGGGCTTGACTCCAGGTCCTTGCACATTGCAATATGTGTGCTTAACCAGATGTGCCACCATCTGTCCCCCATGAGCATTTATTATACTATTATCTCCAAATTATTAAAATATTTGTAAATACATGTAATATAGAGAAAGAGAAGAAATGTTAGTCTCATTGTGGTCTGAATATTATAGTATTATCACTAACTTGAATATAACATTGTAATTATTGTGAGTGAGTGAGTGAGTGTGTGTGTGTGTGTGTGTGTGTGTAATATAAATCATATGCCCAGTAAATACTCAACTCTTGCTAGGTTGGTCCAGAAGCTGTTAGAAAGAGTTCCTCCTTCTTGTTCTAGTCAGAACTGGGGTTGGAGTGGAACTCCTCATTTTGTTTCTAGTTTAGGCTCCTCCTGACCTCTAGGTCTGTCTCTTTTTTTTCTATGCTTTCTCTTCCTTCCAATCTGTACCTAGAGCATCCTGAATGCTAAATTAATTCTTAATTCAGATCTCCATATAAGTTAGAGTCTCCTGACATCCCAATTCAAAGTATTGAATAATTGAAAAATTGGGGTCTTGATTTTTTCATCCAGATAGAGCAACAGAGAGAGGGGGAGACATCATACATATGTTTGAACCTAAGTCACACACACAAGTAAGGCATATGCCCCACCCAGTAAGCTATCTCAACATTATTCTTACTGTTCTTTCTAACACAGCATTGTCACAAGGGTTGTCTTTATTTACAGTTCTCTGATCATCAGTGACTATGAGCACTTTTTTCATATGTCTGTAAGCCATTTGGATATCTTCTTTGATGAATATTTTTGTCCATATCCTTTCACCACTTCTGAAAGGTATATTTTTGTTGCTGAGTTTGGTTAACTCTTTGTATATTGTCAATGCAAATTTTTGTCAGAAGTATGACACATAAAGATCTCTGATTCTGTAAGGAGCCTCTTTATTTTATTTTATTTCTTTCCTGTGAAGAACCTGTCCAATTTGTTGTAGTCTTTTTGGTTTATTCATTTGTTTTGTTTTCTTTGCAAATGGACTTGAGTAATTGGAGACACCATTAAAACTTAGATCATAAAGAGTTTTACCAATATGTTCCATGAAACATTTAATAGTTTCTGGTTTAAGATCCAAAAATCTTGATCTATTTGGAGTTAACTCTTCTGAAGTGGCTCAGTTTCATTGTTATGCATGTTTCAACATAAGTTTTCTAACACCATTTGTTGAAGAGACTACTTTACACACCAAATAGACAAAAATCAAACCAAAACTTACATGATTATTTCAATAGATGAAGAGAAAGACTTTCACAAGATCTATCACCCTTTCATGACCAAAACACCACAAAATGCATATAAGTAGAAATGCCTATATCTAATTGAACCTATATACAGCAAACCTACAGCCAACATCACACTCAATAGTGAGAAACTGAAAGTATTTCCAATTAGATGAGATAGTATACATGGCTGTGCACTATCACCATTACTATTCAGCAGAGCGTTAGAAGTCCTAGTCATAGAAATTTTGTAAAAGAAAGAAATTAAAGCAGTACAGGTTGGAAGAGAAGTCAAACTGTAACCATTGCAGATGATATGATAGTATACATAGAAAAACCCAAAGAATTCAACAGGAAGCTTCTAGAAATTATTAACCAGTATGTACTAAGGTTAAAAATCAATACAAAAAAATCATGACATTGCTTTATGCAAACACTACATCAGAAGGAAATTCTTTTTTTTTAAATTTTTTTACAATTATTTATTTTCCTTTTGTTGCCCTTGTTGCTTATCGTTGTTGTTGTTATTGCTGTCATCGTTGTTGGATAGGACAGAGAGAAATGTTAAGAGGAGGGGAAGACAGAGAGGGGGAGAGAAAGATAGACACCTGCAGACCTGCTTCACCACCTGTGAAGCAACTCCCCTGCAGGTGGGGAGCAGGGGGCTCGAACCGGGATCCTTATGCCGATTTTTGTGCTTTGCGCCACCTGCGCTTAACCCGCTGAGCTATGCCCGACTCCCTAGAAGGAAATTCTTAAAGCGATCTCATTTACAACAGCAGTAAACAAAACAAACAAAACAGAAAACAGGAAGATATCTAGGAATAAACCCAAGCAAATAAGTAAAAGACTTGCATGCTGAAAATGAAAAATCACTATTCAATGAAATAGAAAAATATACAAAGAAATAGAAACATATCTCATGTTAATGGATCACAAGAATCTTACCATATACAAATATAATGTAAACCCCATCAAGTTCTCACCAAATTTCTTTAACAGAATAAAACAAAAGTTTTATTTGAAATTAAAAATATTAATAGTCTGAGAAAAAAATAACGTGACTGGAGGTATCACACTCCCAGATTTCAAACTATATTATAAAGCTTTGTAATCAAAACTGCCTGGTTTTGGAGTAAAAATAGACACAGTGACCATTGGGATAGAAATGAGAGCCCAGGAATAGGTTCTCACACCTATGAACATCTAACTTTTTACAAAGAGGCCCAGAATATTAAAATATCCCCTTACCTATTATAAGTACATAATACAGTATTATTAACTATGTATGTGAAAACATTTAAAATATATCTTTACTTATTATAAGTATATAATTGAGTAGCTACAGTAACTATAATGAACATTAGATTTCAAGGACACATACATATATTATTGACAAATGTATTCTTCTATCAACTTTTATACAGTTCTTACATTTTCTGGTAATTGCTATTCTAGTCTCCAATTCTACAAGTTCACCATAGATTCTAAATATAACTAATACTACATATCATTTTCTTTTTCCTTCTGATTTTATACTATAATTAAGTTTTAAAGGAAGTAATGTGGTGACTATTCAGAAGACTCTGCCTGAGGCTCCAAGACCCTAGGTTTAATCCCCAGCCATACATTAAACCAGAGTTGAGCAGTGCTCTGAGAAAAATACAAATAAATGATTTATGAAAAAATAGTGTCAAAGCATTTTCTAGCAAATCTTTGGCACAGGAGTTTATCATAGAACTGGAAAAAAAAAAAAAAGCTCATTTTTATAGTCAAGATTTGCTCCTGGGGCTGCCCAGTGATGCACCTGGTTGAGCACACATGTCACGGTGCACAAGGACCCAGATTCGAGCCCCCAGTCCCCAGCTGCAGGGGGAAAGCTTTGCAAGTGGTGAAGCAGGGCTGTAGATGTCTGTCTTTCTATCATCACCTTTCCTTCTCAACTTCTGGCTGTCTCTATCAAATAAATAAATAAAAACAATAAAAAATTTAAAAAAAGATTTCCTCCTATGTAACTACAGTCTCAGTTTATTTCATTTAAGTGTTTGTTTCTTATGGTTTATTTTTGAGTGACCTGATATTATTTTATGAAATTACCAGATTTCAGGGGGGTTTTCATACCCATATGCCATGCATACCCCTCAACCTAACTTTTCATTTTTTGATATGTGAATGTTATCAGGGCAATATGCTATGTAGCAAGAGTACAATAAACATTTATTGAGTTGAACTGGGTTTTAGACAAAAGCATTACTTACACCCATCCATCTGAAAACACATCATCCCATTGCTAGGAATGTGTGGATAGGTGTCCTGGCAACTCTCATCCATTTAAATCCTAGATCATGTTTATTTCCCACAGTTACGTTCTCAGTTCTTGAAATTATAATGTCAGCATAGTCATGCATCTCTCTGCTTCTTACCCACCCCCAGTCCCAAATATCATCGTGGTACATGCTCTTTCTTTTCTATTTTTCTTTTATTTTTAGATAGGACAGAGAAAATTGAGAAGAGGTGGGGAGGGGAAAATACAGCGGGAAAGAGAAAGATAGATACCAGCAGATCTGCCTCACTTCTTTTGAAACCCTTGCAGGTAGGGAGCAGGGGCTTGATCCTGGGTCCTTGCACATGATAAGATGTACTTTCAACTGAGTGCAACCACCAACTGTCCACCCAGTCCATGTTTCAATAACTAAAATATATAAAACTTATGAATAAATTAAAATCCTTTGCTATATTTTGCCAATCGTGGAAAGTTGAATAAGTCAGAAACTTCTAGTGCTCTAGAGTTTAAGGTGTCTTCTGTTATATCATTGTATAGAAAAGACACACCACCAATACCACTTTATATTTAGCTCTGCACTGGACTAAATTGAAGAGATGATATACAAGATCAAAAACTCAGGAAAGATTTGGACAATGTGAACTATGGACAAAGAAATAATAATAAAAAAAAAAAGGTGATCTCTCACCTAATCTAGGCCTTTTGATGAGTTCCGAACTTCATTTTTAAAAAATACTTATTCATTTATTTATTCCTTTTTTGCTGCCTTTGTTGTTTTATTGTTGTCATCGTTCTTGAATAGGACAGAGAGAAATGGAGAGAGGAGGGAAAGACAGAGAGGGGGGAGAGAAAGACACCTGCAGACCTGCTTCACTGCTTGGGAAGCAACTCCCCTGAAGGTGGGGAGCAGGGAGCTCAAATCAGAACACTTACCTAGTCCTTCTGCTTTGTGCCACCTGCACTTAACCTGCTGCACTACCACCTAACTCTGGAGTTCTGAACTTCTAACAGTAAGCTGAGGGACCCCAGGAAAACCAGGATGTTTGGCACCAATTTCAACTGACAAAGAAACAACCCTAGAGAATGGCCATATTGAAAAGAGATTCCCTGGTTCAGCTCTGGTAGATATTAATGGGAAGACACTCGAAGATAAGAGTTATCTAGTGACAAACACTCACTGTCCTAAGTTATCTTATTGTTCATTCATACCTTCTACTCAAACTTATTTCTTTCTTGAGACTCCTCCCTTTGTAATCCATGTGCATAACCTATAGCTGCTTAACATTTGTATTAGTAACTAACTAATAATTACATGTGCGTAATATACCCAATGGAGTGATTCCAACTGATTAATAATCTACAAGGAAGTACTTTTGGAGAGTTTGACATTATGTCAATGAGTGTCTATTATTTTATATTTGGAAAATGTAATCACTTTGAGTTTGGTTTACATATAAAAATGAGTTCCAGGGAATGTCATTTCTAGTCAGATATGCACAGGGCATTTAGAAAACCTTCAAGAGCACAAGTGACAGTAGCCAAAACACAGAATCTCAACCATATGACAGAGTGGAGGTTCACATAGAATTGCCAAAATAGCCTTTAAGAAGCCAACTGTCAGTTCTTGGGAAGCACTTTTCACTCCCAATCATTTAATTCTGACATTACTAATTAGCCTTAGCCCACACAGTACTAAAATTATCCACTAAGAAAAAATGCCTTGACTTTTTAGGTTATATTTAAATTTGACTTTTTGCTATCGTGTTGGTTGGTATATTCTCTGCTTCCTGTGTTTTCTTCATTTCTGACCCCCTCCCTTCCTTTACTTGGTGTTTCTATATGGGATTCACCAAATGTCCCTTTCTCTATTTAGATGTCAGTAGTCATCTCAAATTAGCAAATCCAAATCTAACTCCTAACCTTGTACAGATCCAAGACAGTTTCCTTTCTCGGTAAATAACAGCTTTATCCTTTCCATTTGAGACAATAAATCATTTGACACAGCCTTTCTTGCTTTCTTTTCCTTTTTTAATCCATAGCCAACACAGCCAAATATTTTACTCTGCAAAGTATTCTAGAAACTGAACACTGCCTGTGCCATTTGTCTGTCTGCATTACCACAAAAAGCTCTTATGTGGGTTCCCAGATAATGCCCTCCTTCTCTCTTCCCTACTCTCAAAATGAGTCTCTAAAGATAGAGGTGCTTCCATGCAATTCCTCTTCCTAGAGCCCTTATGTGGCTCCCCTTTGGTTCTCTGTCGTTTGCTACTGTTCTGTATGAAATATCATTTCCCTAGATAATATTGCATTGCTGTTTTCCACTCAAATGTCACTTTCAAGATAATATTGTCTGCCCTACATAAAAGAACAATTATCTACATAGTATAATATATGTTTTTTAAGTAAAATACAGTAATTGGTCCATGTGTAACATTTCTCAGTTTTCCACATAACACTCTACCCCCCATCTAGGTCCTCCTCCGCCAGCATGTCCCAGGACCTGAATATGCCCATTCCACCCCCACCCCTACCCCCAGATACTTTTATTTTGGTGCAATACAACCCTAGTATGATATATTATCTCACAATATATTATCTCACCTGCCTCATGCTTTGTTTTCTGCAAACTTAATACCAGCTAAATTCTGTGTATTCTTTTTAATGATTTTTGTTTTAACTTTCAAGTTTACTAACAAGATGTGAGTCCAAGAAAATGAAGCAATTGCTTATTTTGCTCATCTCTCCATTCCCAATATTTATAAATTATACATATCTTCCATGGTTATTGCTGGGGCTTGGTGCCTACAGTATGAATCCACTGCTCCTAGAGGCCATTTTTCCCTTTATTGCCCTTGTTGCTTATTGTTATTTTGTTGTTATTGTTGTTGGATAAGACAGAGAGAAATGGAGAGAGGAGGGGCAGACAGAGAAGGGGAGAGAAAGATAGACACCTGCAGACCTGCTTCACCATCTGTGAAAGGAGCCTCCTGCAGGTGGGGAGCCTTGGGCTCTAACCAGGATCCTTACCCCAGTCCTTGCACTTCAAGCCATGTGGACTTAACCCACTGTGCTAGCGTCTGGCCCCCAGAAGTGATATATCTTTAAATATATCCATGCGGCTTAAGAGGTGGCATGTAGATAAAGTGCTCAGCTGTCAAGCATGAGGTACCAAATTCCATCTCTGGCAGCACATACACTTGAGTGAGATCTGGTTCTCTTTCTCTCCTTCTACCACTTTCATTATTAAATGAATAAAACCCTTTAAAGTATTATTTATTCATTATGAGAAGGAAAAAAGAAAATGAAAGATAAGGGTGAGGAAAAGAGCACCAGAGGTGGCCAGGTGGTGGCATACCTGGTTGAACACACATGTTACAGTGCACAAGGACCTAGGTTCAAGTCTTCAGTCCTCACCTGCAGAGGGTAAGTTTTACTAGAGGTGAAGCACTGCTGCTAGTGTCTTTCTGTTTCTCTTCCTATCTCCCTCTTTCCTCTCGATTTCTGATGGTCTCTATCAAATAAATAAATAATAAAAAAATTTTTAAAAGAGCACTGCTCAGCTCTGGTTTAACTTGGTCCTTGGGAAATTGGACCTGAAACCTCTGGAGCCTCAGAATTGCAAGTTGGTATTATATCAAGCTGAACTATCTCTTGACCTTATTCCTCATATTTAGAACAGAGTATGTCACATATAATAAATAAATATATAATGTTAAGTGATTGGGTGAAATGTTTTCCACATAGTAGGCATCTTAGTTGGGCTAAGAATGTAGAGATTTTTTACTGGGGAAGCAGAGAACATGGCACATTCCTCTGGTTTTCATGTATTTCTCTGGGCTGAAAACTGAGGCTGAAAACTTACTCTTTTTGCATATTTTCCTTTATATTGGGTTATATTTTAAAATAAGAGATCTATACATATGGAATGACTCAGGCAAGTGGTATTGAAACTATGCTTCTACTCTGAAGGTGGTGGAGTTCTTTGAATAGTTTTTGCATATAAACTGGGAAAAGCATTAAGTCTATTCCTTTTTTTATAAATGTGTTTAGAAAAACTGATTAATTCTAAATCAGCTCAGTAATAGTCACTAAATAATTAGAAGAATAATTGAGAAAATCGCTATAAGTGAAAACTGGATATTATGCAGTTCATGTTTACTACAAAGTAATTAAGGGGAATACGAATGTTGGATCCTAGCTCTGGACAGACATATAGTTTGCCCCATTTTATTCCCATGTTCTCCGATGCTGATTCAAAAAGCACTAGAAGATCCTATGTCAGGTAATGGGTTATATAAAACTAGAAAAACAACAAAAGCAAACATATCCACACATCTAGGAGAGATTACAACAATAACTCTTTAACTTGCTGCCTCACATTTGAATACATATTGGTTATTCACTTAAGCAGTATATCTTAAGGACTTCCTGCAGTGTAAAATCATTTTTCATGTGAAATTTTCACTTTTTTCCCTAAACAATAAGACCCAAATAGGCTAAGTATGAAATGTGTCTATGCAAGAGAAACATTCATTTGCAAAATAAATTCTCTTTGACATTTTTTTCTAACCGAAGATTTATAAAATTGCTATTTTACATTGCCAATGAATTCTGAAAATCAAAATAAAATTACTTGAAATGCTAATGTTATTCTGTATTCATGATTAACTCAACCAAATTAATTTCATACTTATTTGCAATTTATAGAAAAATTTGTATTCATTTTTTTCTACTCAGTCTACTTGGTACAGTTGCTAAACATCCCTGTCAATATTACAGACAAGATGGAGCACCTGATTAACCCAAATGCCTAAACATAGTTTGCCTGATCTTAGCTAATTTATTTTGTATTGACATAATCAAAAGTACTTAAGATATAGCAGGCAAAATGTTACTCACCAGCTTGTGGATGCCAACTTTATTGGTAGGCAGCAATATGTGTGGAAATTTTTCTAGATTTAAACTCCCTAGTATAATTGAAAATATGTTCTAATAAATCTTACATATTAAAAATAATTTGGTTATAGCAGGACAAGAAAAATTAGACTCAGTTGATAACATTCTCATTTAAGTAGTTAGCACTGTGCTTGTACTCAATGATTATATCAAGCAAATCCTTCAAATTAGCGGTGAAATGTAATTGCCTGAGAAAATAATATAATAAAAAAACTGAACAACAAATATATAGAGTCTACATAATGACACTAAAGCAAGTTGATAATAAGAGAATTGATTATGTTTTTATTTTTATAGTTCAGAAAAATCATTTGGAACTTTATTTTGCAGCTATGAAAATTTAGGCTTAGTGTCAAAAATTGTATTCGTTGAGGATCCATTCCTTTATGTCATGTAAAAGCACATAATGAAGGGTGAGGGAAACACTCAGCAGGCAGCACACAGAAAATGCAAACTCTGGCTCCTCTTGGCTGTGCCCACTTGCAGGAGGGAATTCCATTTCAGAAATGGTGGAGCAGTGCCAGAGGGTGGTCTCTCTCTCTCTCTCTCTCTCACTGCAGAAAGAAAAGAAAGGAGAAAGGAAGAGAGAGAGAAAGAACGAAGGGAAGAGAAGGAAGGAAGAAAGAAAGAAAAAAGAAAGGGAGGGAGGAAGGAAGGGAGAGAGAGAAAGGAAAGGAGGAAGGAAAGAAGGGAGGGAAGGAGGAAGAATGGAGAAGCTGGCTTCTAGAAATGGTGCAGACATGTAGGAGCCAAGTCTCAGTGATAACCTTGGTCAATAAATAAACAAATAGGGGTCAGGCAGTAGCACAGCAGGTTAAGCACAGGAGGCCTGAAGGGCAAGGACTGACTTAAGGATCCCTGCAAGTGATCCTTAAGTCTCTGGCTCCCCACTTGGCAGGGTAGTGAAGCAGGTATGCAGGTCTTTCTCTCCCCTCTCTCTCCCCCTCCCTGTCTTCCCCTCTTCTCTCGATTTCTCTCTGTCCTATCCAACAACTAAGGACAACAACAATAACCACAACAAGGCTACAACAACAGGGGGGGAAATGGCCTCCAGGAGCAATGGATTCATGGTGCAGGCAGTGAGCCCCAGCAATAACCCTGGAAGCAAAAACAGTAAACAAACAAACAAATAAATAAATAAAACTACAAAAATCTAAATTTTTGCGTGGATTAACTAAAGGAAACATAATCTTGGGGGGGGGTGGACAGAGATACACTCTACAAGCCTCTTGTATTTTCTCCAACTTTATCCCTGTGTTGGCCTTTTGACAATTCTCTCCAGGATAAGAAACACTAAGTTCTTGTGAGATTTTTGAAAGTAGATATTATACATAGCTATGAGCACCTGGATCATTTTACTTACAACTGGAACACAGCTCCATAGCACAATCCAGAGAGGCCTTTCCATTGACATTACACTTCTTTCTTGGTTCTGTTGATGCTACTTTTTCTCTGTTTTTCTTTCTTTTATTTATTTTTTTTAAAAATTTATTTAAGAAAGGAGACATTAACAAAACCGTAGGATAGGAGGGGTACAACTCCACACAATTCCTACCACCCGATCTCCATATCCCATCCCCTCCCCTGATAGCTTTCCCTGTTCTATATCCCTCTGGGAGTATGGTAGTAATTTTTTTTAAAGTAACCAAGTACTTATTTTCTTTAAATAAGACTATGTGTTTCTGCAGGTGACAAAGTGTGATTCAAGTGTTCTTCATTATCAAAACTATAGAGCCACTCAAAGTTCCTAATGCTCACCAGTGAGCTGATGTTTGCTTGTAATGAAATAGAACTGAGCTTATAAAGCAGGGAGCTTGATTTAACACATTCTAGAAAACTCTTTAGTGTGTATTCATCCAACCCAACAATAGGGTAACAAATATTGAGGATCTGTAACAGTAGAGGCATCTTGCAAACTCCACAGTGACATCATAACAAAATGGAAGCTAAATCTTTTTTTTTTTTTTTTTGCCTCCAGTTTTATTGCTGGGGCACAGTGCCTGCACTACGAATCCACTGCTCCTGTAGGCAATGTTTCCCCATTTTATGGGATAGAATAGAGAGGAGGAGATACAGAGGGAGAGAAAGACACTTGCTTCACTGCTTGTGAAGTGACTCCCCTGCAGGTGGGGAGCCAGGTGCTTGAACAGGGATCCTTGTTCAGGTCCTTCCACTCAGTACTATGTGTGTTTAACCCAGTGTGCCACTGCCTGGTCCTCAATCTTTCTCTCTCTCTTTAATTTTTATTATTTATTTATTAATTGATTGATTGATTTAAGGCAACTCCCCTGCAGGTGGGGAGCCAGGAGCTCTAACTCGGATCCTTAAGCCAGTCCTTGTGCTTAGCACCACATGCACTTAACCCACTGCACTACTGCCTCTCTCTCTCTCTATCTATATACATATATATATATATATATATATAGCATGCAAAGTCAGATTTGTCTTTTTATTTTTTATAAAATTGTATTTATCTATTACATTATTATTGAATAGAGACAGAGAGAAATTCAGAAGGCAAGAAATAGGAAAAGAGACGGAGAGGCCCTTTCACCTCTACTTTACCACTCCTGAAGTTTTCCCCCTGTAGGTGAGGAGGGTGCTTGAACCCAGGTACTTGCACATTGCAGTGTGTTCACTTTACCAGGTTCACTACCACCTGGCCCCAGAGGTAAATCTGTATCAGTAAGTTCTGGTTACTTTCTTGTTCGTAAAATGTTAAATAAATGCTTACTAAACTCAGAAAGTTCAGCATGTTTTTGTTAATAGCATGGCTTGTTGCCTATTATAATTCTCAACCATTTTATGCCAGGCCAAACAAATTATTTTGGCCAAGGAGGACAAGTACTGTTATTCACTCTTGAGCACAAGTGGTAAACACAGATGCATGTAACCATCAACTCCCCTTTATCCTTATGTTCTAGATGAGTACATTCCAGATAAAGGCTTTCTCTTCAGTTTAGTTCTGGGGAGCAGGAAAGGTACCTCTGCAAGTGGTGAAACAGGTCTTTGGGTGTCTGTCATTCTCTTCCTCTCTGTGTCTTCCCATCCTCTCTTGATTCCTCTCTGTTCTATCCAACAACAATAGCTACAACAACAATAACAATAAGGGCAACAAAAATGGAGGGAAAAATGGCCTCCAGGAGAAGTGGATTCATAGTGCAGACACTGAGCCCCAGAAATAACCCTAAAGGCAAAAAGAAAAAAAGAAAAGAAAATAGACAGAAATGCAGTGAAACAATTTATTTGGATAGTGCACAGCTTTGCCATATATGTGACCCAAATTAAAGTCTCGTCTTCACTGTATTCCTGTATTTCAGAAAACTTCAATGCTTTTGTTTCTTTCATTCTCTCTCTCTCTCTCTCTCTCTCTCTCTCTCTCTCCCTCTCTGCCTCAAGGGTTATCGCTGGGGCTCAGTGCTAGCACCACCAATTCACTGCTCCTGGAGACCATGTAAAGAGAGGGAGAGAGAAAGACAGATACCTACAGATCTGCTTCACAACTTGTGAAATGTTTGTTCTGCAGATGGGGAGCCAGGGGCTGAAACCCAATCTTTAGCTTAGTACTATGTGCTCTTAACCAGGTGCAACACCACCTGGCCACCTCTTTCATTCTCTGGTTCTATGTTTTTTGTGTCTATATAAAAAATAAGAAGAGAAATAAAGGAAAGAAAAGAAGAGAAAATAAGAAAAGGGAAGATACAGGAGAAAAAGTCAACTTTATTACATACACATGGAACATCCACTTGGCTGTAAGTTCTAAACTAAACAGAACAAACAAGGGATTTATATTCTGAGCTAAGGAATGGGGAAAGAAGCTGGAACACCAAATAAAGAGGAGAGGGTATCACAAGATAAGCAGGGGATGGTTTTTTATGACAAAGTCTTATCTCTTGTGCCTTCCCTTAAGACAGGTTTCTGTGGCTAAGGGTTATTTCTCAAAATGGTCTTAAAACTAAGCATAATATTTCAAGGTAATAGTTTCTCCTGAGATACACTTGAACTTAGTCTTAGTATCACAGATCAAATTTATATGTACAAGAAAAATAAAGGAATATGCTAGACATCTTGGGAAAAGCACTGAACAGAAAGGACCTGATCCAGGATCAAGGTTTGAACCCTCACTTTCCATATGCAAGGAGGAAGCTTCACAAGCAGTGAAGCTGGTCTGCAGGTAACTCTTTCTCTCTCCCTATCTATCTCCCCCTCCCTTTTCAATTTCTCTCTGTTCTATCCAATAAAGTGGAAAAAATGAGGTCAGGAGCAGTGGCTTCATAGTGACCACTGAACCCCAATGATAACCCTGGCTGCAAAAAAAAAGAAAAGACTAGAAAAGAAAAACTCTGAGGCAGACCTATGCTGTACAGTCATTTCTTCAAGACAGAAGTCCACTGTGCCCTAATTAATAGAACAGTTTTGTTTAATTAGAGTATACATGTGTGGAATGCTACAGTGACTTGTTAGTGAAGAAAACATTTGCTCTAATTAGATATTCATTAAAATTTCAAAAATCACTTAATATGAGCAATTAAAACTAGAACTGTACTTTGAGATGGAATTTCTTACACTCCCTAGTTCTGTATTGTGTGGCATCAATTACAATCTGAGTGACCCAGGAGGAAAGCAAAAGCAGGAGTAATTTGTGATGGGGTGGTCAGAATCTGGAACAACCTAGCCCCTGAAAAGGCATCAATGCAGAGGGCTGGAGAGATTACAAGGATCCTTTGTTTACAGCAGATCTCAGAGAAAGAAGGAGCAAGGAGGGAGAGGTAGGAGAGCAAAAGTGTCTCCGCAGTATGCAGGTGAGTTTGTATCTGTGCACAAATCAGTTACAAGGAAATCAAATGTTAATGCAAAATAACAAAAAGCCTGGATAAAATGATGGTCCAGTGATCTAAATCACACATCAGTCATGATATGTTGTTGCGACGGTCTGGTGTCGGGCTGCCCCACGGAGAAGAGAGCGGACGTCCAGAGCAAAGGGGTACACAAATCTTTATAATAGGATGGGGGGGGGAGGTTTGGTTCAGACCACGTGGAGCCAGCCGGCAATGGCCGACCACGGGGGAAGAGCAGGGAGCGAGACCTCAGAGAGGGAGAGCCGAGAGCCCAGAGAGAGAGAGGGGAGGGGTGAGGGGGCTTTTTATTGGGCGACAACCAGGGGTGACGTGTAGGGCCAGGATTGGTTGAAAGGGGGCACTCTAGGATTTAGCGGGGCATAGAAAAACCTGGGGGCAGAGACTGCATCAGAATAACTTCTCAGCAACATCTCCTCCTATCCCTTTATATCTAAATGGACACAGTAAAGAAAAAATGGAATGGAGCAGGCTTAAATGTTTTAGAGGAATGCCATGCTCAGGTGGGAAGATGTAGGACTTTCTGTGGAGGAGGGAAGGCTTAAATGGCTGCCAACCTTGTGAGATTTATGCGTCTTCCTGTGCTCAACCCCTCTTTAGAGAGAGAGACTTACCTGGAGAGACTCATCTCATAGGTTTAAGCGCAGCCTGCTCAACCATCTCTTCACAATATCTCTACATCTTTTCTATCTTTCTACCTAGTAATAGCATAAGATGTCCAAAGTCTATAAAAGACTATCATGGTGCAGAAACCTTTTGGGCATAAGCCTAAATGATATAACAAAATAGGAAGGGACAAGTAGGGGAGAAGTAAAAGCCAGTGTGGTGTGAAGGGAAGGATTGGTGTGTAAAGGAGCATTCCCTGTTTGGGTGGGGAAAGGGGCAAGGGTATATAATGAGGGGGAGGCGGGAGGCATGAACCACCAAACAGAGGGGCTATTTGGCATTGTATAGTCCTCAAGGCAACAGTCTGTAATTCTATGGCCATACCACCCTGAACACGCCCGATCTCGTCTGATCTCGGAAGCTAAGCAGGGTCGGGCCTGGTTAGTACTTGGATGGGAGACCGCCTGGGAATACCGGGTGCTGTAGGCGGAGCTGAAACCGGAACGGCAGGGGGAGGGGCTAGAGAACCGGAAGCCTCAGGGGAAGCAGGGGGCGGGGCCAGAGAAACAGAAGGAACTGAACACGTGTCTGCCACAGAAGGGACCGAACACTTGTCTGCAGAAGGAGCCAAACACGTGTCTGTGGGGACAGCTGGGGGAGGGGTCAAAGGAGCCGCCAAACACGTGTCTTCAGGGGCAGTGGGGGGAGGGGTCGTGGAAGCGGAAGCTGCCGCAGGAGAAAGCGAACACATGTCTCCGGAGGCAGCGGTTTTGGGGCTGACTGCAGATTGCTTAGGGTGTTTAAGTCCTAAGCAAATATCCTTTAACTCCTGTATCTCAGCCTCAAGGTCACTTAACCTTTTGGCAGGAGGCCTTGTACATATCCTGAAAATAGTAAATATAGCCATGAGAACCCATGGTGTAGCAAAAATTAAAGCGTCTCTGAGATCGAAAGCCTGTCCCAGGAGGGAAGGATAGAATGTCTGGGACACCTCCTCATAAAACGGAAAAAATCCCATGGTGGAGGGAAACGCAGGGCCACAGAAGCGGGCGGATGCCACTTACCTGTGTCTGGGCGGTTTCGGAGACCTCAGGCCGGGCGTGGTGTGGGTACGGAACACGATGGGCGCCAGATTTTGTCACGACGGTCTGGTGTCGGGCTGCACCACGGAGAAGAGAGCGGACGTCCAGAGCAAAGGGGTACACAAATCTTTATAATAGGATGGGGGGGGGAGGTTTGGTTCAGACCACGTGGAGCCAGCCGGCAATGGCCGACCACGGGGGAAGAGCAGGGAGTGAGACCTCAGAGAGGGAGAGCCAAGAGCCCAGAGAGAGAGAGGGGAGGGGTGAGGGGGCTTTTTATTGGGCAACAACCAGGGGTGACGTGTAGGGCCAGGATTGGTTGAAAGGGGGCACTCTAGGATTTAGCGGGGCATAGAAAAACCTGGGGGCGGAGACTGCATCAGAATAACTTCTCAGCAACAATGATATGACAAAAATACCACTCAAATTGGGAAAGACTAGAGGGTTGAACAGCTATTTCAAAGGGGAAGCAAGACAGAATCAGGCCCTTTGTCAAATGGGCAGGGCCTTTAATTGTTTTGCCTAAGAGAAGCAAAATATACTACATTTCAAAGAAAGAGTACAGGACTAGGCTTACATGAGGGTTTTTGAACACAACCTTTTCTTTCTTTAGGAAGTCAATTTTAGCCTGATAACTAATGTCATCTCAAAAAAATTATATTTGATTTTTCTTTGAAGTGCCCTTGAATACATTTTCCTATGTTAAGTAACACAGTAATGCAGTACAAAGACGTACACAACTGATTCATGCATTTCCTACCAAGGACTAATTTCCTCTTCTTGTTTTCCCCCTCCCTCTCCATAAAAGCTTCCACAATTGTGTGTTTCAGTCACTGGAATAAAGTTAGCAAAGCTTAGTTCTCTGTTAAAGCTACTCCAAGCTTCAGTGACAATTCCCCACTCAATAAGCATGACATGTTTTCACTTCAGACAGATGTCACATCTTTCATGTATAGGGAACTATTGTTCTATTTTTCTAATTCGTCCTTTTCATTTCATAAATCTTGGCAAAGGAAGTCTGTGTCTACATGTACAACTAATTTGACTGTTTTGACTGAACAGAGAGGCTATTACCTACTTGCTGATAACTTAGTTAAATAACTAGCTGTCAAAATGATTGTGTAGGCTGAGTGTAAAGCACAGCAAGAGTGACTGAGAGGCTGTATTTTTACTGCTGGCTGAGGAGTTCAGTGAAGGAAACACAGGTTCTTTGCATAGGGTAGTCTTGTCCTGGAGGTGCCAGCTCAGAAAATTCTTTTCACGATTCAATTCTGCTCTGATTAAATAAATGTAGTTGCTTTATACTTTGTCTTGGTTTCATGAGATTGTTTTTTCAACACATTCATATATTTAATCATTTTACTTTTTAAAAATTATTTATTATTGAACAGAAAGAAAGATATTGAGAGGGGAGGGGAAGAATAGAGGGAGAGAGACAGAGAGACACCTACAGCCCTGCTTCACCACTCACTCCTGAAGCTTTCCCCCTGCAAGTGGGGACCAAGGGCTCCTTAACTTGCCACTACCTGGCTCCTTAAATTTTCCATCCACTTTCCATGTTTCAGACTCTGTGTTGTGTGGGGCCAGGACATGTCCCACAGTGTAGAGCAAAATGTTTTTACTATGTGTAAGGACATTATCAGAACCTCATGCAAAGGAAAAACATCATAATTTGGAGCCAAGCTATCCTCTCTCTCTCTCATTCTCTCTCTCTCTCTCTCTCTCTCTCTCTCTCTCTCTCTCATTTTCATCTATCTAAAAGAAAAAAACTAAGGAGTCCACTATGAGTGGTAGAATCATAAGGAGGAGAGAGTCAGCTTTCCCTACCGCTCCATGATCATCTGTGCCTCTTATACTCATCCCATAATTTCTTGTGCTTTTATGAATTTAACATTTCCCCTTGCCTCTGGGAGAGACATCAACAGATATGGGGTCTAACTTCTTGCACTTGAGGACCTAGATTGAGTACAGACATGACATGGAATAGTGAATAGAGCCATGGATGGTGGAACAGCACTGTGATCTCTCTCCTTTCTCTCATTCTCTCTGTCATGAGTATATCTCACCCGTTATCTCATTTCCTTACTCAGGATAAAAAAAAAGTCAAGTTTTTACTTTAATCTTTACCTATTTGATAGAGACAACCAGCTATACAGAGGAAAGGGGGGCTTAGAGAGGAAGAAAGACAGTGACACCAGCAACACTGCTTCACCACTTATGAAGATTTCCTCTTGCAAGTGGCAACTGCGGCCTTGATTCTCTCCTCTTGCATATTGTAACTTGTGTGCCCAACCAGCTGCACCACTACCCATCCCCGAAAAAATTTAAAATAGTCCTGAGAGACTGATTACCAGTGTAACATATTAAAATAAGATTATCCCTAATTAAGTAGATGTTTTCACCCCACCTGCAGGGGGAAAGCGTCACAAGTGGTGAAGTAGGGCTGCAAATGTCTGTCTTTATCTCCCTCTTCCTATCCCTCTCCCCTCTCCATTTCTCTCTTTCTCTATCCATTAATTAATTAATTAATTAAAAAGTAGATGTTTTCATAAATCAAAACACCACCTAAATTCTAATGCTTAAAAATGTATCTCCAGCCATATCCTACCTTCTTATATTCTAGTTTCTTGAATTATGTTCTAGTGTCTTGAGAACATAATTGTGTTCACTGCATAGGTACCTATCACTAAAATGACATACCACTTCTTGTTTTTCTTTCCAAAGCTGCCTTCACCTGTCAGTTTCTGCCTGTCCAACTCCATCACCCAGATGACATCTTCATCTCTGTTTAAATTACACCAGAGCTCAATTTCAGGCAACTTAAAAATTCCCTTTGTACATCACCAAACTTCTAACATAGTGGTCTTTACATCCTGTTTCATTCCAATTTATGTTCTCTGTGTTTCAAATTATAACATGTCTATTATTTTTGTAAACACAGCATATAATAAGCATATAAACTTGATACCTTTTAATTTGATATTTATGGAGTACACAGCAAATTTCTGTTTAAAAGGCAATTAAGGCACACATGTGCACTGTAGATGATGTAACTGAATAACTGGAAAGCTCTATAAAATCTATAAAGAAAAAGTAGCAGATTAATTGAGCTAGCAGGATAGATTAAATATACAATGTGTGTGTGTGTGTGTAATTACCATGATTTAATGCAAGTGCAGACTTCATATTTCTAGTAAGAAAAAAGTATACAAGCTTAGGATGAGTAAATAAACTGTGTAAAAACATATTGAGAAACTAAAGAAAATTAATAATTCTGTAAGTATACAAAAGCAGACTTGATGCAAAGAAATATGTTACATGATTCTAATAGAATAACTCATCTCATAGAATTCTCTTTAACTAATTTATGCATTAAATAAATGAAACTATCAATATTTAAATATGGAATTAGATATAATTATTTTAATTAATTATTTATTTTTTAAAAAAATATTTATTTATTATTTATTCTCCTTTTTTGCCCTTGTTGTTCTATTATTGTAGTTATTAATAATGTCGTTGTTGTTGGATAGGACAGAGAGAAATGGAGAGAGGAGGGGAAGACAGAGAGGAGGAGAGAAAGATAGACACCTGCAGACCTGCTTCACTGCCTGTGAAGTGACTCCCCTGCAGGTGGGGAGCGGGGGGCTCGAACTGGGATCCTTAGGCCAGTCCTTGTGCTTTGCGCCACCTGCGCTTAACCCACTGTGCTACTGCCAGACTCCAAGATATAATTATTTTAAGCTTTATGTGAAACAGAAACAAGAAGACTCTGTTGTCATAATAATGTGGAAAAGCAGTAAGTAGATAAATGTTAACAATAACTAAAATTTTATAAAAACTCAATAATTTTAAAATGTAACACTGGTACTGAGTAGAAATTCAAAACAAAAACTAGAATAGAATATCTAGAAATAGATTAAAATGTTTATGGAAATTTTATATATAGTCTAATTTCTAGCATATCTCAAGCCAAAACCGAACATTTAGTCCTCAAAACACATTTAAAGACAGATGAAAAACTGGGAAAACATTTCATTTTCTTCAAAGAAATATTTGTAATGGCAAAAAATGAAAAATTAGCCAAGTGATCAATCAGAGCTAGTTGGATACAATTGTAGAGCACAAAGGAATATACAACAGTTGAGAATCAATGAACTTTTTAAGCAGATCTCTGGAATATGTTATTAACTGAACAGAAAAGTGGTGGAGAGTGTGAATATTTTTCTACTTTTGATCATGCAAGACCATATACCTATGTTATTATTACATAAAGAAATCCTGGAGTTGAGAAAGAACAGAAAGGGAAATGCAAAGTAGAATTTGACTGAGTTTAGAGTATTGCACCAAAGTAAAAAAGTCTTGGAGGGGGAGTCGGGCTGTAGCGCAGCAGGTTAAGCGCAGGTGGCACAAAGCACAAGGACCGGCATAAGGATCACGATTCGAGCCCCGGCTCCCCACCTGCAGGGGAGTCACTTCACAGATGGTGAAGCAGGTCTGCAGGTGTCTGTCTTTCTCTCCTCCTCTCTGTCTTCCCCTCCTCTCTCCATTTCTTTCTGTCCTATCCAACAATGACGACAACAACAATAATAATAACTACAACAATAAAAAAAAGGGCAACAAAAGGGAATAAATAAAATAAAATATAAATAAATAAATAAATAAATAAGTCTTGGAGGGTGAGGAAGGTAGATTTTCAGCTCCACTATAGGCGGTGGGGGTAAGGACACAGATCTTTGGTGGTGGGAATGGTGTTAATATACACTCCAGTTAACTTATAGTCTTATAAATCACAAATCAATATGAGAGAGGAAAACAGATTTAATGTCTTGAGCTTTTTAATGCATAGATTTCAGTTCTGATTATAGATTCCTTCAATATAAGCACTTAAGGTTTCAATTTAGTAAACTGATTGAATTTTAACACTGAAATTAAATTGCTAGTGCACTTCTAATAATAACTTTTAAAAAAAATATTAAATCACTCATAATCTTGGACCAGGGAGACCAGAAACAACTGGTCTTGTCAGTATATAAGATACAGTTATTTGTAAATAGCATTAATTTAATGTCATAAATCATGGAAAGGTCTTGTATGGTATAGTAAATGCTAACCGTAGTGTCGGCTGTGACTCGGAGGAGAGAGAGAGAGAGGAGATCCAGAGCTGAGAGGGAACACAATTCTTTATTTGAGCGGGCACCTCAGAGTTGGGTGAGAGTGCAGTGATTTGGGCCATGTGGAGGTAGCAAAAATGGCCGCCTCCCACAGCACCCTTCCTTGCGTCTAACCACCGAAGTGAAAGGCTGGTAAGAGAGTGAGAGGGACAGAAGAAGAAGGGATTTATAGGGCAAAAACTGGGAGTGACTAGCTGGGACAGGATTGGTTAAGAAGGGCACTTTGAGAATATCCTATTAACTCTCGCGGGAACTGGTACTAGCCTGAGGGGACAACGTGGTGGAACAGGTGCTCCAAGAAAGGACTTTTAAAGTCAACCAAGTTCTCAAATAACTTTATTATACTAATAATAATATATTGCCTTCTTAAACTCTAAGGTAGCAAAGAAACTTCCTCATTCTCTATAAAACCTGTATTTCTCCAAATCAGAATCTCTGGGGCTCTGCTCATTTTCCTTTTTGCTTCACTTGTTTCATACCATTTGATACTGCATTTGCTGACCTCAACCAAATCAGTGCGACCAGTACCACTGCAACATGTTTCACTTCAGACAGTGTCCAGAGTCACCAGGCATGGGATATCAACACTTTAGCTCCAATACTCTGCCACCAAGTTGCAGATATGACCATGATGCTAACCTGACTTCCATGGGGTGACAACCTCACTAATGTGTCCTGGAACTCCACCTTCCCAAATCCCTGCCCCTCTAGGGAAATATAGAAACAGGGGTATGGGTTGATCTGTCAGTTCCCATGTCCAGCAGAGAAGCAATTACAGAAGCCAGACCTCCCACCTTCTACACTCCATAAAGATCTTTGGACCATTAGCTCAGAGGGATAAAGAATAGGGAAGCTTCCCATGGAGGGGGTGAGATACTGAACTCTGGTGGTGGGAATCATGTGGAATTCTACCCCTCTTACTTCACAATCTTGTTGATCATTATAATATCACTAATAAAAAATAAAAGGATATATATGACAAAAAAAAAAAAAAAAGAAAGTAAGAAAACCCTGGAAGGCTATACAATGTTCTGATCTTTGCTTCTGTCTTGAAGAGCCTTTTCTTGTTTGCTTTCATATCATTCCCACTCATCCTTCATCTCTCACACACTAAGTATATTTATCTGGAAAATATGATAGTCTCTTCAGCCCAAGGTAATTTATCTTTGTCAAATAATACTATCTACATACATACAAGTGATAGTAATGCTAGTAATTATTTATGAATTTAAACCATAAAGCACCTTGAGTACTTATTTTGTCCCTGTCATATTTCCTCCACCTAAGTCCATGAACAAAAATGTGAAAAATTTAAAGTTAAAGATGTCAGTGTAATATATTATAAATAAGGGGCTGGGGAGATAGCATAATGATTATGTAAAGCCTTTCATTCCTGAAGCTCTGAGTTCCCAGATTCAATACCCAGCATCACCACAAACCGGAGTGTCTCCCTCTCTCTCTCTCTCTCTCTCTCTCTCTCTCTATATATATATATATATATATATATATAATATATATATATTAGTAGTAAAATACAATTTTTTTGATTATAAGAAAAGTTGCATCTTAGCTCTCTTGGACGTAGAGAAGGACTCCTGGAAGCATTTGCTTCAAGATATATTTTCCTCTTATCTAATAGATTATTCTTTTCTAGTAATTAAAAATATACCTCTTATTGCTTTCTTTCCATATTTTAAGGACACTTAATCTCATTAACGAAAATATAGCTTATGTTGGGGAATTAATAGAATTTAATCTTTTATATGAACAAAATTGTTCCTTTTTACTCACCAGAGATCAAGGGATGTTTTCTAAATCCTAGATGTGAAATTCTGGAGAATTAAACTAACTCCCAAGCCTTCATGCAGACATTTCTAGAAATGGGTACTGGAAAAATTGCTCAATCCAGTGTTCCCATCATGGTGGCAGTGTAGTGAATGACACATTGGTGTGCAATCATGTCTAGTCATGACCCTCTCAGAAAAGCAAATAAAATCAACACTCTTCCAGTTACAGCACATCCCTCTAGGAGTATGATTTATGATATACAACATTTGTTATAGCAGAATTCTACTACATTTTCAGGATTTAGAAATTGTTTTAATGTTTCTCTTATCTAGTTGTTTGTGGCAGTTTTCAAAGGAGGTTTGCTGTTAATAATAGTCCACCATTTCCACAAATGCAGCCACTTGTGCTGCCATAGTTGGAACACAGGGCTACTTTCACAAGTAAAGTCTTGATTCTTTACAAGAAGAAGGAGGAGGAGGAGGAGGAGAAGGAGAAGAAGAAAAGGGAGAGGGAGAAGCAGCAGCAGAAGAAGAAGAGAAAGAGGAAGAGGAAGAGGAAGAGGAAGAGGAAGATGGAAAAGAAGAAGAAGAAGAAGAAGAAGAAGAAGAAGAAGAAGAAGAAGAAGAAGAAGAAGAAGAAGAAGAGGAAGAAGAAGAAGAAGAAGAAGGAAAAGAAGAAGAAGAAGGAAAAGAAGAAGAAGAAGGAAAAGAAGAAGAAGAAGGAAAAGAAGAAGAAGAAGGAAAAGAAGAAGAAGAGAAACAAACAAAAAAAGAACAAAAAAAGAAATTCCTATTTTAGGTCTTCGAATACAGCTTTGTTCTATTTGATTGATATTTTTATTAAAGTAGTAGTATTTTAAAATGTAGGATAGTCTATGCCCCCCATATTGCTTTGGTCTCTTTGAATGTTGTAACCCTACTAATTTTGTTTGCTTTAAAAAACATGACATGTCTTTTTCTGTTTTAAATTGTAAAACAGCAAAAATTGCATTGTAACTTTATATAAGTTTGAATTACATGTCAACACAATCGAACATGCCTACATATTAAGCTTAAACTCAAGGCCTGATTTTACCTACAACCATACAATTAACCTGTTTTACCCAATTTACTATATTCTCTCCATTCACTTCTGATAACCACTTAATTGGTCAATCTAAATGTTTACTGTTTTTTTTTATTTAGTTTCCTTATCCATTTGGTTTCTCTAAGTACCACAAGAAACTGACATGGTAAAAGACTGTTTCTTTCTTCCTCTGTTATTTCATTAAACACAACATCTTCTAGGTCCATGCTATTACCCAAAGCAGAATTTCTCTACCTTATAGCTGAGCAGTATTGCATTGAATTGTATAACAGAGAGAAAGGTGTGTGTGTGTGTGTGTGTGTGTGTGTGTGTGTGTGTGTGTGTGTGTGTGTGTGTGTAAAAGAGAGAGAAAGGGAGATGGAGAGAGGGAGATGAATAACATGTATAGGAGAGTCTCTCTCTATATATGGAACTTTACCTCATTAAAGTTATGCAGTTCAACATCCAAAGTAAAGACCAGCCTTCTGAAGACAGCACCAGAAACCAATTTCTTTCTGAATGTCAGCACCTATCATAGTTGGTCTAAAGTAGACTCTAACTTTGCATTGAATTTAATCTTAAAAAAATAAAATTCCATGCTCTGGGAGGTGGCCTAGTGGATAAGGCATTGAATCCTCAAGCATGAGGTCCTGAGTTCAATCTCCAATAGCACATGTACCAGTCTGGCTTTTTCTCTCCTCCTTGCTTTAACATTAATGAACAAATAAAATCTATGAAATAAAATTCCCCATCTAAACTGAGGCAAGTATTCCTCTCTAGAAAACTTCCTCTCTTGTATAAGTGCTCAAAGGTGTTTCTTAATTTAATTGAATAAAACTCCACATTTCAATGATTTGAGACCAATATTCTAGCAAAAAAAAAAAAAGACAGAAAATAAAATGAAAAAAAGAAAAAAGAAATATAATTTTGTAAACAAATATTAAATCACTGATAAATTTTAATATTATATATGTATATAATATTAAATTTAATATTTAAAGTTAATATTATGTATATAATATTAAAATTTATCAGTGAATATATATATATATATATGGCAGCTGTTCCTCTAACCTGTATTCCACACATTTGCACTCTTAAGAGGAAGAGTCAGATTTTATCTTAACATGAATATTTCTTGAAATGGAAGAGAAATTCCAGTTTCAACAATGAGCTGGGTTGGAGTTCAATCCGCTAAAGAGTAAAGGAAAAACAAGATCAACATTTCTCAAAACTCTACCTGAGACCATTTTTCTTCTGGGTTTTTTCAATTCATTTCTTATATTACAGCTTCTCAATGAAAAAAGAAATTGCCTCGTTTCTCCTTCTTCTTGAATTATCTGGGAATTACCCTTTGCCGTTTTCACTCTGAGTCTGGAACTTATCAGGGTTCCAAAGCTGCTACAAGTCATTCACTCTGTTATCTCCTGGCAAAAATAAAGCAGTTTAGGTATCCAGCAGCTATTTTCAGTCCTGACCACTGAGGCCGGCTGCGCAGCTGTGGGAAAAGGGAGCCTGCTCTCTGATAGAACTAAATAGATGTTTGGTTTTTTTTAATTTTTATTTTTATTTTTTATTTATTTATTCCCTTTTGTTGCCCTTGTTGTTTTATTGTTGTAGTTATTATTGTTGTCATTGTTGTTGGATAGGACAGAGAGAAATGGAGAGGGGAGGGGGAAGGCAGAGAGAGGGAGAGAAAGATAGACACCTGCAGACCTGCTTCACCACTTGTAAAGCAACTCCCCTGCAGGTGGGGAGCCAGGGCTTGAACCAGGATCCTTATGCAGGTCCTTGTGCTTAGCGCCACCTGCGCTTAACCCGCTGCGCTACAGCCCGACTCCCTAAATAGATGGTTTTTCCTGAGAGCTCTGTTGCAAACTTTTTGGAAAATCTGCTAATATGGAAGTGATCTGCAAAGATCTTGCACACTACTTGGATGCACTTCTCTCTCCCTTCATCTTTTTTTGTGTGTGGGGGTGTGGGTGGGGTGTGGTGGTGGGGGGGTGGTTGTGCTTGGCGAGGCAAACCAAGCTGGGAAAGGAGCAAAGGAACAAGGCTGTGTTCTTTTGTTGGGTTTTGTTACTTACTAGTGCTGTGTATCCTTGGACAAATTCCTTAAACCTTTGAATTGGAGTTTATTCAGCTGTAAAATAAAAAAGTGATTTAGAGCTTTTACAAATGGGTGGCTATGGAAATTAAATTAGTGTCCATGAGAACCTGCCTCAGAGAAGCATACTGAACAGAGTGATTATGTTTGACAATGGACTTCGGACTTCCTAGGTCTCCATTTGCTTAGTTATCATCGATGTGGTGGTTTATAGATTTTACATTTACAATCCAACTTCTTCTAGGTGGACAAGGGCATGAATTTAAAGCATGAGTTTATTTAAATATGTTTTGTACATATTTTCAGTTGGACCTCAAGCTTCACAAAGCATATGTAGGGAATCATTTACTAACATATAGTGAATGAAGGGGATCTTATTTGGGGGAAGTTTCAAGAGCAGTGAAACAGAACTGTGGATATCTATCTTTCATCTCAAATTCTAATTCTATCCTAAATAAATAAATAAAATCTTAAAAGAGATTTAGTAAATTTTCTTTGTTTATAGTCTACTACTGCTTCTACTCTTACAAATGTAAGCATTCTATTCAATTAGTCACGTGTATAGTATGTTCTCAAAAGATGATAAAATACCACTGTCTCCAAAGTTCCAAGTTTATAAAATGATGAAACCTAGTGAAACATGCTTGCCAAATTTATATTTTATGGCTGCCAAATTTTTGAAAAGTAATTATAACAAATTGATAATAGAAATAATAGTAAGAGCAGCTGTGTCTAATTCTCTTCACAGATATGTCACAGAACAACAGAGAGAAAGAAAAGCAACAGAGGAAAACTGTATTTTCGTGAGATCAGAAACCATAAGGTATGTAATGTGGTGAAGGACAAAATGAGAACACCTGTCATGACTACCCAGGTGAAAGGAAGCCCAAGGATATATAGATACAGTGCCAGTACCCACCCTGAGGAATAGGACTTAAAAGCAGATTTAGTGAAAATGGGAATGCAATTGGAATCTTTCGTGGAAATTGGCACCAGGAAAAAGCACAGAAGGTGGAAACAAGGGACAACAGAGCTCATCTCATAAGAGATCGCTTCTGTAAGGAATGCGGGTAGGATGAGGAAAACGGTATTCTGAAGGGAAATATAGTGAGTCTGCTCTGTTACTGAAGATTGACCACTTGCACAGGGTCAACTAAAATTGGTTAGCCTGGAACTTGCTCTTTGATTTTCATGATTCTTTTGGAAAATAAGGTGCAAAATATCTTACTCAAAGTGGTAGTCATCACAAGATTAACAAGCATTATGTATACAAAAGATATTCTCATTTACACACATCCATGTGTCAGGAAAAAAAAGCCTCCTTTGAATAGACAGAAACTGTCACCATTGTTATAGATGAAAGGAAAAGAAACAATTTTAATAAAGTAATCACCCTGAAAAAAAAAAGTTTCCAAACAAGAAATAATGAGTAAAACTGAGCAAAAGATGTAATATTAAAAGAAAATAAAGAGCTGAAAGTCTAAATGTAAAACAACAACTACCAGAAACACAAAAGTGAACAGTACAGAAGAGAACAGTTACATAGAGATAAAAGCTGCTGCTTCAGAGACCTAAAATAAGCAAAACAAGAAAACGAGCATTAAAAACTTTAAAAAGAACTGAAAATGTGATATGGAATTAAAGTACTTCTATTGGCTAGAAAAGACAGAGTCTTTTAACAATTGTTTTTAAAGAAAAATAGCTATTTCTTAAGAGGACAAATGAAACAAAAATAAAAATAAAGGCATCATTTAACATGTGACCAGAGATAAAAGATAACTTGATTTTAGGTATTAAAGAGCACACTGTGTCCTGGAAAAGATTGACACACTATAATTAGCCCTGAAACATATAAAGTTACTGAACATTAAAACAAATTAAAAAACTGTCTAAACTAGAATTTCCAGCACAGCAAGAAAAACAGGAGAAAGAAACCTAAATCTCTAAATGAGAAAAAAAAATGTCCCATAGATTTTTATAACAAGCATAAAGGAGTTTAAGATATAGACATATCTTTAGACTTTCCAAGAATAAAAAAAAAAATTCAATGAGATGATCTTAAGTAAAGTACTATGGTATGAACATCATCCAAATAAAATATGGGTAAAGTGGCCAGTTGGTGGTGCACCTGGCTGAGTGCACATGTTACAATGTGCAAGGACCGGAGTTCAAGACCCCAGTCCCTATCTACAAGGGGGAAGCTTCATAAGTGAAGTAGGGTTGTAGGTGTTTCTCTCTCTCTCTCCCTCTCTACCTCCCTCTTCACTCTTGATTTCTCTCTATCTCTATCCAATTAATAAATAAAGATAATTAAACAAAATTAAAGATGGGCAGACAAAAACAATCATGCAAGACTGGTGTTGATTATTGATTCCAGTAAGTTATAAAACAGGGATAAACAAACAATATTATTACTTCATTACAAAATATAAAGAATATAGGTATTGGTGTTGTAGAATTCATATTCCTAATTGGTGTTAGCTAAGAGAGATACGGTTTGAGGTAGTACAGCTATAAATAAGACAGAATACTATAAAATTAGAAATCATGGGAGTCCAGCGGTAGTGCAGTGGGTTAAGTGAATGAGGCGCAAAGCACAAGGACCGGCCTAAGGATCCCGGTTCAAGCCCCCGGCTCCCCACCTGCAGGGGAGTTGATTCACAGGCGGTGAAGCAGGTCTGCAGGTGTCTTTCTCTCCTCCTCTTTGTCTTCCCCTTCTCTCTCCATTTCTTCCTGTCCTATCCAACAATGATGACATCAACAATAATAATAACTACAACAACAATAAAAAGGGCAACAAAAAGGAAATAAATAAAAATTAGAAATCATTATAACAAATGGCACGACATAAAAATTGAAATTCTCTCCAACTAATAATGAAAAGGAGCTAATAATGTCAAGTAAACTAAAAAAGTCACAAAATTATATTCATTCAGAAATATAGAAGAGCTGGAAAGATAGCTTGTCAGGTAGGGCACATGACTTGTCCATCAAGGGCATGGTCTAAGTTCACATTACAGCACATGGGAGTGTCACACCCATAGGGGAAATCTAGTTCTATGGTCTCTCTCTCTCTCTCTCTCTCTCTCTCTCTCTTTCTCTCATTGTCCCTCTAACTGAATCAAAACAAGATGTTGACCCAGAGTCTGGCAAATTGTTCACCTGAGCACTGTGCCTTCTGTGCTATGAGTGAGACCCAGAGTCAAATCCAGCCTTGTTGTATTGGTGCACGTATAGGTGCCATAGAGTCCTTCACTCTCTCGTTGTATCATTTTCCTTAATAAGAATTTTTTAAATTTAATTTTATTATGTTTATTTATTGGATAGAGATAGCCAGATAACATAAGGGAAGGGGGAGCTAGAGAGAAAGAAAGAACCTACAGAACTACTTCACCACTGGCAAAAACCCCTAGGTGGGGAGCGGGGTACTTGAATTTGGGCACACTGTAACATTTGAGCTAACCCAAGTGGGTCACCACTCTGCCTCTCTCTCTTTGTATCTTTTTTTTTAATTTATTCCCTTTTGTTGCCCTTGTTTTATTGTTGTTGTGACTGATGTTGCTGTTGTTGGATAGAACAGAGAGAAATGGAGAGAGAAGGGGAAGATAGAGAGGGGGAGAGAAAGATAGACACCTGTAGACCTGCTTCACTGCTTGTGAAGCTACTCCCCTGCAGGTGGGGAACCTGGGGCTTGAACCTGGAACGTTACACCAGTCCTCGTGCTTTGTGACAACTGTGCTTAACCCACTGCCCTACCACCCAATACCTTTCTCTTTGTATCTTTATGACACTTTATATCTGAAAATGCAGGCCTAAAGCAAAGAAGCTCCAGTAACAATAAATAAGTAAATTGATGCAGGAGTGGTGAAATTACATATGTGCGAGTTCCCAACTCTGCACAAAAAAAAAAAAAAAAAAAAACAAGACAAAATATGACTAAGGAAAGATTGAAAATGAAATGACTTCAAAAGCGTTGCTTGCAAGGACAAATCAGGGCAGAAAGCAAGGGCAATAGTTTAAGTATCAAAAAGAAACTTGAGAATAGAAAAAAAAAACTGAATGAAACTCGGAAAGACAAGATGTAAAGTCAAAGAAATTCATTTAAAACATGCTTAAAGCTAAATGCATGATAACACAAAATTGTCAAAAGCAAATTGTATGCCTATAAACAAGCAGAAATTAAAAAAAAAATCTTGTGAAGATTTCCTCTTTCTCAGGAAGAGAGTAGTTTCAGAAGAAACCATATAATTTAAAAGTAAATAAATTAATTAAACATTTTAGACAAACTATTCAGCAATGCAATATAACTATTATAAGCACGCACATATGACTAAAGTGAGAGAATTAATGTTATTTTTACAGATGTATAGGGAGACTGACTGTAAAATGAATAGCACTATTGATTTTTTTTTGAAGTGGAAAAACAACTGAAACCATTCTTTGATCATATTGCAATGAAGTACTTTAATGAAAACCACAGAAATAAAAGATATTCAAATCTATGAATAGATTAGACAAGATAGAAATATGTTTAGTCTACATTGTGCTAACTAAGCTGACTGTAGCAAAGGCAAGGAACTTGAGATAAATTGAAATAGAGAAAGTTATTGAAAGATGTTTGCTTTCATCCAAAAACTAGATAGAGATAAAGGCAACCGAAGATACTTTTTACTTAAATACTTATGTTAACCAAATCTAAACAAAATTATTACAAACTCTGACAAGCTCATTTGAAAAACATTGTGACTGGCTCAAGAGGCACTGGTGAAAACAGGTTTGTTCCTGTTATTAAACATGTCAACCTAATCCATATAATTTTTTAAGTCACAAATGACAGTTGTCTTCAAAATCTCAGCAAGGGCTTTAATAAACATCAACATTATTTCTTGACTAAATGCTTTAATAATATTATTAGTGACAAGTGCTTTTATGTTCTTACTATATTCCAGGTACCACTTCAAATATTCAAGTAGTTTGTCTGTACTAAAGGAATACTTTATGGTCACAGTTTTATTTACTTATTTTTATTATCTTTATTTATTGGATAGAGACAGCCAGAAATCAAGAAGGAAGGAGTAGATAGAGAAGGAGAGAGACAGAGAGATACCTGCAGCCCTGCTTCACCACTTATGAAGTTTTCCCCCTGCAGGTGGGGACCAGGGGGTCGAACTCGGACCTCATGCACTGTAACATGTGCATTCAACCAGGTGCGCCACCACCTGGCCCCAAGGTCACAGTTTTATATAACAATAAATAAGTTGACCTCCCTAAATATGATTATGTATTTCATCAAAGGATACAATTTATTATAAGTCTGGCACTGTTTAAAGTGCTATATATATATTTGTCACTACAAGGGCTTTGTCGGTGTGGAGCAACATTTTTAGAAAGAGAGAACTAGATAGAAACAGAGAAGGGGAAGAGAATACAGCATCAAAGTCTACTCCAATAAGGTGAGAGCCTGTCTGGAACCTAGATTTATATATCTCAAAGCAGGCATGCTAACCAAGTGGGTTATTTTTTACTGTACTTTGAAGCATCACTTTTAATCCTCATTACACCTGAGGAGGTAAGTATTATTATCACCTTCTTATTCAAAAAGACACATGGTATCAACTTGAAAGTCCTTTATGGGGCTTTATGGTGTTGCCTTAAAAGTCTCTCTTCAGAGACACATAGAATACATGGGCTTCTGTGATCACCATCATTATTCCAAACTTTTAGCCAGTTGAATGTAAATTATACTACATAAAAATTAAGTAATACTGAAAAGTAAGACAAAAAAGACAATGTCATCTGTAGAAGTATAACCTCATGTGTGGGATACTTTCAGATATAAATGCATATGGGAAAGTAAATGACAGAAATAGAAAACAATCAGGAAATTAAAATATACAATTATTGTAGTTAAGTCCCATAGAGCAATAATGCTCCTAAATCCACATGTTCTGAAGTCACCAATCGGCAGAGTGTCCAAGTAGAGAAAAAGCAGGATCTATTATATTACGCATATCAGACATTCAGACCACATTTAATGACAAACAGAGATGCATTGTAATATATTGGAATAAGGTATTTAGTCAATAGCATAGAGACAAGGCATGCATTACTAGTCTCATATCTAATAAACTTTCAGTCAAAAAGGTAATAAAAGACAAAGACAAATACTACATAATGATCAAGGGCTCAATTCACCAAGAAAATATAACTCTCATCAATATCTATGCCCAACACTAAAGCACATAAATATTTAAACGCCTTATTAACAAACCTAAAAGGAGATATTGACAGAAACATAATAAAAGTAGAAATCTCAACACATCACTTACATCAACTGATCGATCATTCAGACAAAAAAGTCGATAAAGAAATAATGACTTTAAATGAAGCAATTGATGAGATGGATTTAATAGACATATACAGAAATTTCCATTCCAAGAGATACATGTAAACATTTTTTTGAGGGGCATGAGGAACTTTTTCAAGAATAGATCATATGATAGAACAGAAAACAAGTTTCAATCAATACATGGAGACTAAAATCAAAGCATTTGTCTTTTCCAATCACAAAGATATGAAATCAGCCACAGAAAGACACATAAAAAACTACCAAATGTGCAGAATTCATAAACAAATCAATCAATAAATAAAGAAATCAAAAGAAATAATTTTATAACAACTAATGAAAATAAAAATAAGTTGTCAAATAGCTTGAGACAAAGTGAAAATGGTATTAATGGAAATATCATAATAATATAGACCCACTTTCATAAGCAATAAAAGTCCTAAATAAGCACTCTAACTTTACATCTGTAGGTTCTATAAAAGAAGAACAAGTAAGACAAAAATAAGTAAAAGACGTAAATAATCGAAACTAGAATGGGAATAATTAAAATAGAAATTTAAAAAACAGTGCAAAAAGTCAGTGAAACCAACAATTGATTCACTGTAAGTATGAAAACACTAATAAGTTCATAGATAGGTTTCCTAAAGAGAGGAGGAGGGAGGGAGAAGGAAAGAAAGAAGGAGAGGGAGAAGGAGACAAAGAGGGAGAGAGATAGATAATAGAATCAGCAATGAAAGCAGTAAAAATATAACAGGTACCTCAGAAATAGTATCTTAAAAGATTAGTATGAATATTAATATGCAAAGAAATTGCACAACCTAAAGTAAATTATCACATTTTATAACTATACAAAACTGTATCAGAAAGAAATATATTGAACATATGAATCACAAGTACTGAAATAATAATGAACTAAAATTATAATCAAAAGTTCCCTAGTCATACAAGTTCAGAATCATTTATTTAATAGCTTCACTAGTAAATTCTAGCTTTCTTTTAAAGAACACTGAAAACTCTTTCAAAAAACTGAAGGGAGATAACTCCAAAACACACTGTATGAGGACAAGACTACATTTAACTGCAAATAAGACAAGGATAGAACACACACACACACATACATGCACACACAAAAAAACTTAATGATTAATATATTTGATGAGAATAGATATAAAAATCATAAGCTGCAAAATTTCAACAAAATTAAATCCAAATATACATTGAGGTGATTTTTTTATTTTTTAATTTTATTAGTGATTTAATATTGATTTACAAAATCACATGTCAACAGGGGCATAAATCTACTTCATTCCCACCACCAGGGTTCTGTATCTTCAGTTGCCCCATTGTAATCCACCACATGGGCCAGCCATCACCTCTACAACTCTCTGTCTACATTTATACATAATTGCCACATTTTTCTTCCTGACCCAATCCTCTCTTCCCCTCAAGACACTCATGACAACATTACTACCACTGAGGGGATTTTTCATTATGATCTGGGGGGAGTGGTGAGGACTTATCTAAGGGGTGCAAGGATGACTTAGCATTCACAAATCAATATAAAACACCATATCAATTAAAAAGAAAAATATTATATGACCATACCAATAGACATTGCAGAAGAATTTGACAAGATTCAATTATCACTTCTGATAATAAATACATTTGGGACGTAACAAACACCTTAACATAACCAAGGGCATATTTGACAAACCTATATGAAGCATCATACTCGATGTTAAAAACCTTAGGGCTTTCACTCTAAGATCATGAACAAGACAAGGATGGACACCTTAAGCACCTTAAAAGCCCTGATCCAAATAATTAGACAAGAAAAAGTTATAAAAGGAAGCTAAATTGAAGAAGAAACAAAACAGTCAGTATATGTGGATGACATGGTGATTTACATAGAATATCCTGAAGACGTCACACAAAAATAATTCTTCAATAATAGATGAATAAAAAGTAGGGAGGGGGAGGTAGGAAAATTGAAATTATGAAGAGAATTTGTTATATAAGACATGCTTACACAACAGGGTGGAGTCAGAAGACAACTCTCACCAGTACTACAAGGAATAAATTTGTGAGGAGAGTCTTGGTATCCTTACAGTATGTTGTGATTACTCTTTTCTGAATATCTAGATTTACACTGAGGATTGTTGCCACTAAATGCATTGGGAAACTTTATGCAATAAAGACAATTAGGGGCAAGTAAATAATGAGACCTCTTAGAGATTACAAAATACAGATTTTAAGCTGATAATTCAAAAAAATCTGTAACATTGGAGTTTATCAATGATAGAATACCAGTGGGATTTTAACTCAAGTCAACCTTAACGGTGGATCCTGGAACTCATCCTGCCCAGTTCTGTAACACTTATTTTTAATAGATATACTCGGCATTGGCAGGACTACCATTTTGGCTCCGTAAACTAGTGGACCAAGAATCAGTAGTAGCATGACAAATACAAAGAAACATGAGAATTACTTTCATCTAGGGAAATAATAAACCAAAATCAATTCCTTCACCTTTTACTGATTGTAGATATTCATGCCACCATCAAAGAACTGAAGTATGTCAGGTTAGTGATTCTCACAGTATTCTTATCCAATTAATCTATTTGGCCTGTACAAAATGCAGGTGGATTTTGGAGAACTAGTGGGCTACCATAAGCTCCACCAGATGGTGAGTCTAGTTACTGTTATTGGCTTTGGTTTTATTGCTTGAACAAATTAGAGCACCCCCTTAGTGCTTGGTATGCAGATACCAATCTAGGACATAGTTTTTACTCCATACCTTTTAAAAAAATTTATCTTTATTTATTGGATAGAGACAGCCGGAAATTGAGATACAGAATTCTGATGGTAGAAATTGTGTAGAATTGTACCCTTCTTATCCTAGAATCTTGTTGATCATTTTTAAATCATAAAAAAATTTTAATAAAAATAAATAAATTGTAAAAAGTAAGAGAACTATTTAACTGTTTTTCACAAGATACCAATTACTTGACTATTAAATCTGGTGAGAAAAAGGTAGCAACTATTCTAGATGAATCAGTAATATATTTGTATATGAGAAGGTGGGAAGTAAATCTTGCAGAATTTCGGGAACTGTCTACCTCATGGAAATTTCTAGAGATCCAGTTCTGTGTGCTTCTATTTTAAGGTAAAGAATGAATGTGGCTCTACCCATTGCCCCAAACATGACACAATGCCCAGCAGGATCCTTCAATTTCTTCGTCAGAGAATGTTTCTCTTGCTTACTAGCCAGCTACCTGAAAAGTTGATGGTTTTTATTGAATCTCCAGATAACAGGAAGTTCTACAATAGAATCATATTGCTATACCCACTGCTCTACTGGCACTCAATGCACTAGACTCAATAGTCAGTGGCAATAGGGATGTTCCTTAGAGCCCTTAGGAGTACACTGAACATGACTGATAGCAAAGATGCTTAAGATTTTGAAGCAATACCTTGTGATCTCCTGTGGATACATGCCTCCCTTTTGAGGACTTATGGTTCATAGTCAACAAATTAGCAGTTGATCATAATTAACAGTCATATGCATATTTCAAACTAATTGTATGGGGATTGTAAGTAAAATCTGATTCTTTGCTTATGTTGCTTATTACTATAAGATTTTTATATTGCTATGTAATATTAATGCAATTTATGGGTATACATTATATTCCATTAAATAGATTATAATAATCTGTTTATCTTCTATGTGGCATTTAATTTCTATTAAATGTATACTCTTATGAACTATGTTATGAATTTTAAATAAGAATATGCTTTTTATTTATGTTATTAACCTTTATGTAAAATCTACATCCTCCAACAAATATACTTTGGCCTAATTTTATTCTGAATGTACATTTTCACTTTCAATGTAAATTCCAATTTATTCACATCTATGCATCAGACCTAACCTGGCACAGGTTAGCAGTTAGGAACTGATTCTGAAATTTGTGATAGAACACACAATAAATATATGAGGCTGGATACTTGTTAAACTGTAAAGCAAATTCATCAAATCTCATATATTCTCACATATTTCATATCTTCCTTTCCCCCATGTCAAAACTGGATGCCCACAGAAATCACTTAGCTGCAATCTTAATACTTCAGAAGAGTTTTTCATAACGTTCATATCAGTTTGTAAGCCACCACACTCATAACTCCAGCATTCCTTATGTCCTAAAGGAGGGGCCAATACAGATACATATTTTAAAACATACCAACACAAGTTTGATTAATCTGTGCCCATGTGTGACACTTCATGTTTCCTCAAGAATTTTACTACAAAAAGAATGGCATTTTGATCTGATTACTATAAGAAAATTATTATTCAGTTATCACTTTTTATGTCAACTTTGTCAAATAGATCAATATAATATTGACTCATGTTACATCATAAACACTGAAAAAACCTATGCTGAGTGAAAAATCATTAATTGATTCTAGTAAGACTGTGGAGAGAACATCTATGGAGAGATTCAACTTTTTTATACTTGAATTCACTACAGAATAAAGATTGGGGGACATGATGAAAAACTGAATTTTAGCAAACAATAAACCCCTAAAGGGATACCAGGCGCCTTCTTAAACAAAGCATTAAGTGTCAAATTTGCATGAAGCCTAAGAAGATAACACTGACATACTAAAATGTTCCAACTAAAAAAGTGCTAATATAGTGGGCAAGTCACAATGCACACATTATGTAATGTACATCCAGAGTTCTGAACATGTGACAATTATTGCATGACTGCACCTTTCACTAGTGGTTTCCACCTCCACAATCACTAACCTGGGCACATATGAGAAACAAACGAAGAAGGAAAAGAAAAAGGAAGGAAGGAAGGAAGGAAAAAGAAAGAAAGAAAGAAGGAAGGAAGGAAGGTGGACGGAAGAAAGAAAGGACAGAAAAAAAGAAGCAAAGTGGAAGGATGGAAGGAAGGAAGGAAGGAAGGGAGAAAGAAAGAAAGAAAGAAAGAAAGAAAGAAAGAAAGAAAGAAAGAGGAAGAAAGAAAAAAAAGATGGAAGGAAGGGCGAATGGAAAGAAGGAAGGAAGGTGGAAGAAAGGAAGGAAGGTGGAAAGAAGATAGGAAGGAAGGAATGAAGGAAGGAGGAAGAAAGAAAGAGGAAGGAAGAAAAGAAAGAAGAAAGGAGGAAGGAAGGAAGAAGGAAGGAAGGAAAGAAGGAAGGAAGGACTAAAACACATCCTACAAAGAGGAAGGTCTGAGTCTCAACTTTGTAGGATAAAAGAAAATAAAAAAAATAAAGTTGCACTCAGGACACAAAGCAACCAAGGACTTAAGTCTGACTTTGGTAAAACAAATAAAGAAATATAAAAAAAAATATGGTTGCAGCATTTTAAATATGTAATAATTTTATTTTTGCTCTCCATAAATGTGGGAAAATGTACAGGTGGAGAAAAATGTTTGATTCCCCTAAAATGTCTCCCTTTCTTTCACACTGATACTCATATTGCCTGAGGTTAGTTCTCCTTGTGACTGGCAAGGATTGACACCTAAAAGAAATCACTGTTCAGTTAAAGGCTGGTCCAGGAAATGTTTAGCTGGAAGCCTTGCAGTTCTATGTTCTGTTGGATAAAGCTTCAAAAAGAGAAGGAGAAAAAAGATACATGCTAAGATGTCATGCAGCTATTTGCAATGTTAACTTGGCTCATTTAATAGAACACCCATATTTACTCTAAGAAACACAGTTTATTTACACTAACAGTACCGCTCTCAAAGTCTTTGCAATCTGCAGGCAAAAATCATAGGTATTTTTTTGCCTTAGTCTGCTAAGTATTTTAAATGGTCTTCCAGTCTTTCCCTAAATAGCTGCAGTTCAACAGACTTATTGTTCCAAAGGTAATTGTTACAGTGACAGTCAGCAATGACCTTTTATACAGCTGCATAACAAATCACTACACCTCTATGGGCTTAAAAGAACAAAAAGTTTTCTTGAATGTTTACTAAAATTAGAAATTGAGGGGCCAGTGTGCAAGAAACTGGGTTTCAGCTCCTGGTCCCCATTTTCATGAGTCTTGAATCAAGGCTGCAGGTGTCTCTCTGTCTCTCCTGTCTCCTTCTCCCCTCTCAATTTCTGTCTCTATTCAATAATATATTAATAAAAAAAAAACCCTGAAATTCTAACATCAAATTAGAATATTACATTCTCTCAGGAGGTTCTAGAGAGAATCTCCTTCCTTGCTTTCCCAGGTTCTGGAGTTTTTGCACATTGTTCAGCCCCTGAATCATTGTCATTCCTCTAAGAATGGCATCCCCAAATCCCTCTCTTGCCTGTTAATCTTGCTGTTGTCACCACATGACCATTTCTTAGACTCTGACCCATCTGTGGCCTTCTTAGGAGGATACTTATGACTTGATAAGGCTACCAAGTCAAAAGTTTTCTCTTGATCATAATTAAAGGTCCTTAACTTAATCACATCTATAAAACAAAAGATTAATGAATTCTGATTATTGGGATATGGACATCTTTGGCAGGATTATAGATTAGCCTACCATAACCACCTTGACTCTGACTGTTTTTGTTATTTCTTTCTAAGGGAAATGCATACTAGATCAGCAGAACAGTTAACACTTCTTCCATTGAATCCATATTAAATACCTTTTAAACTACTTTCAATCATGGAACTAAAAGCAGTTTTTTCTATCAAGACTATATTTAAAAGATAAATGATGAGTAACACTACACAAAGCAATCACATTTTTAAAGCACCACAAACCATTCTCTATTGTTTTCAGAACCTGGCTATGTCTCAGTTTCAACCATTTATTAAAAACTGTCTTTAGGATTGCCTTCTTCTTCTTCTAGCGTTTGCCCTTCTTCCGTAGCCAGTCAACAGCGTCAGGTTGAGCCTGATGTAAAGTTTCGAGACCTCCTTTGAATCTGGAGAGGTGGCAGTCGTTGACTATGTCTGGAGCCACAGGGGCAGTTCGGGTTGTCTCTGGCTCCCCAGCGATGGAACATAGCGGCGCACCGGCCATGGCCTGTTCGATAGCAATTGAGGAGGGCCCAATCATAACGTGCTAGGTCAAAGCCGGGTTGACGCTTACAGGGGTCTGTGATGAGGTGTTTGTTCTTTACCTCAGCTGACTGCCAGCTCTGTTTCCAAGAGAATGGAACAGAGAAGTTCAGTGTAGGCGTAGGGGACCAGATTGGGTGACGAGACGTCAAGCGTTGGACAGGGTGGGCGAAGATATCCGCGTTTATTGGCAGGTCCGGTCGAGCGTAGACGTGGGAAATGAACTTAGATGATGCCGCATCCCGACGAATATCTGGCGGGGCAATGTTGCTAAGAACTGGCAGCCATGGAACCGGGGTGGAACGGATGGTTCCAGAAATTATCCTCATGGAGGAATATAATTTGGAATCGACCAAGTGGACATGGGGGCTACGGAACCATACTGGGGCACAGTATTCTGCAGTGGAATAGCATAATGCCAGAGATGATGATCGTAGTGTGGAAGCACTCGTGCCCCATGAGGAGCTGGCCAGTCTTGCAATGATGTTATTCCTCGCGCCCACCTTTGCTGCAGTTTTTATGAGATGTTTGTGAAATGACAGAGTGCGATCGAGAGTAACGCCAAGATAGACTGGCTGGGCTTCATGCCGGATTCTCGTATCGCCAAGCTGCACATTAAGCTCACGTGAGGCCGAGGCATGGTGTAGATAGAAATCAGATGATACCGTTTTAGCAGTGCTAGGAATTAGTCGCCATTTTTTACAGTAATCAGATATCAGAGACATGTCTTTCGTGAGTGTTTCCTCGAGGATGTCGAACTTTGATGCCTGAGTTGCACAGCAGATGTCATCGGCGTAGATGAACTTCCTTGAAGAAGTTTCTGGGAGGTCATTGATGTAAATATTAAATAGGATTTAATTTAGGATTGCCAATACAAGGGAAATAGAGGCACTGTTGTCCTGCCCTTTGAACTTCAAAACAGAAACATGTTTCTTGCATATAATAATCTGAATTTTTTTTTTTTAGTTAGGAGAAAGGCATTTCATATTCACCAGGAGTGAAAGAGAGGGCAAACTAGAAGTTATGGGAACAAGGACCAGACAGCAGTTAAGTGCACATATTATAAGGAACAAGGGTTCAAGCCTCTGACTCTCACTCACTAGTTCTCTCTCCCCTCTCAGTTTCTGTCTGGCTCTATCTCATCTTAAATAAATACAATTTAAAAAGAAAAAGAAGTTATGGGAACAGATTATAAATAATGCACATGTTCCTAGGGCCATTCCTCAAGAGACTTTTTATGCAAGAGACCAAGAGCAAAAACTGTAATGGAAAAGAGAGAAATGAACTGGAGAAAGACAAAAGTTCTGCCTAGTGAAGAAGCATACATGGGTTCTTTGAGTGTTTTAGAGTTATAATATGGAACAGCAAATTAAAAATACATAGTATTTGGTAACATCCTGCCAGAGGGCTGAGATAAGTTTAAACTTGGCTATCTAGATCCTGATAGGAACAAAGTCTCCAGACATTGATTCTTTGGAATAGTAACATAGAAGCTGGCATGAGAAAAAAGGAGGAGGAGGAGGAGGAAGAAGAGGAGGAAAAGAAGAAGAAGCTGGCATGAGGCTACAAATAGAAGTACAGAAGGGGCCAGACAGTGGTGCACAGGGTTAAGTGCACGTAGTAGGAAAAGCACAAAAGACTTGAATAACGGGACTGCTTTACATTTAGAGTGTTAATGGATGCTGGAGAGTACAGGACACCTCCGTGGAAGAATGGTGCAGTGGAAATAATACAGAACTTGATACTTACAGATTCATTTTCATTGTATCAAATATCACATTGGAATAAATTAGTCAGCTAGGTGTCCCTTTTTTTCACAAAATAGGAATAAGGATATTTTTTTGCATGTGAAGTAGGAAGAACATAATTATTGGAAACACAGATTATCATAGAAAACACAGTCACATTGGCTACCCTCTTGTTTTCTGAAGGTCAGGTAGATTTAAACAGGGTTGTGAAATAGTGGATTCTCATCGAACTCTCTTCTCCCCCAGCTGCCATGTGAACCTATATCACATTGGACTTAATAATTTATTTGGAACTGAGAGATATCAAGTTTCATATGTTTTTGGTGTTTTTTTTAATGTAATTGTGGCTTGATTTTGTGTTCGGAGAAAACAAGATGTAGGTGAGAATAAACTATGCATAACCTCCCTGTCTCTGACAGCCCTGGCATCATCCCTGTCTATCATAGGGATTCTTTGTTGCTGGGTGAGCAGTGAGAAATTCAGAAGGCAAGATCCCACATGCAGTTCTTTCCTGGTGCCTTAAAAATCCATTTGCATTATAACTCTTGAATAATATGACTCTCCAATATTCTCCATGTCTAGTCAGCCTGCCTCTATCACTAACTAGACTCCATTTTCTTTCCATTAACCTAAACATAACAAGACTAAGGTAAGAAATGAATCGACTAGTACCTGAAACTACCTTCTAAGAAGTAAATGTTGAATATTCACCTCCTAATAAGTATTGTAAACTAGTCTTCTTTTCAACTGCTTGTAAAAAATAAGCTCCTGAACTTTTGGAAACTTTACAGTCACTTCTTCACCCCTGCCACTACCTCTTAATGAAAGATGTGTGAGTAGTGGTGTGTGTCTCTTAATGAGATAACACCTGTAGGACATCTCAGGCTTAATAGAAGCTAATTGGAGAAGAGCAAAAGCTACAGCTCATCTGTTGTAATTCCCTTTGTGGATTGTCAGGTGTAGATATAAATTCCACTGCACCTGCCTTGTACTGCCTCTCCTTAATTTCCTCTTCATGCTGAGGGCAGGCACCCAAGGACACCTTAATGATGAATGAATTATAAAGGGACCCGTAGGCTCACACTCCCGATATCTCTCACGCCAGTGTTCGCTGCCAGTAATTACTTGCACTGATTGATTTCCAAGTTCATATATGCCTTATATCTCCCCGAAGTTAAAGGGGAGTTTACATAATCCACCCTCTCTCCCAAATGTGATGTGCCTTCCGTGAGTTGCTCCAGTCACCTGATGTGGCATAGAATTACCTAGCTAGTAACCTTTCAAATACAATGACATATAATGAATGAGACTAAATAGAATACATATCTGTGAATATGTATATGTAGTGTATATATATATGTATATACATATACATACCTATGTATAAGCTGCCCCCATTAAACCACACTTCAAAGGTTCAAAGTTTAGCCTATAAGAAAAACCAGGGGAGCAATTTAAGCAAGGAAATTACTCTGTGCCTCTCTGAAGACTGAAAAAACTGTTGGTTGTACTTGTGCCTAGAGTAACTGCAGCTCTGCCTCTGCTCCTGTAACCCTTTCTTACTCTGATACCCAGGAACCAACTAAACGAGTTTAGAAACTGGAATGCTGATACTACAAATGAAAAAGGATTCCTGCAGATACACTATGGAGGATTTCAACCACCAATGCTTTTCCAGAATCTGAAGGTCAGGTAAAGTTCAGCATTGTTTATGAAGTCATCTCCTTTGCAACATTATGGTCAAAACTCGAAGGCGTCATGTTAAGTGAGACAAGCCAATGATCTCATTGACAGGTGAAGCTTAAGAACAAAGAACAGTAAGGGAAAGTAAAGGTGAAACTTGGGGAGTGGGTGTGGCATATTGCATCAAACAAAGGGTTCTGGGGAAGGAGGAAAAGGGGCTGGATGAAGAGACATCAGGATCATGTTGTGTCTCCTGGGCACCAATCAAGGGGGAAATGAGAGGTTGTGCCTATGTGTTCAACACTCATACTGTAAGCCCTAAACACACTATATATATATTTAAGTTAAGCATGGTCAGGGGGATGTTTTTTTTTTTATTTACTTAAGAAAGGAGACATTAACAAAATGGTAGGATAAGAGGGGTACAGCTCCACACAATTCCCACAACCCGATCTCCATATCCCATCCCCTCCCCTGATAGCTTTCCCATTCTCTAGCTCTCTGGGAGTATGGACCCAGGGTTGCTGTGGGTTGCAGAAGGTGGAAGGTCTGGCTTCTGTAATTGCTTCACTGCTGAACATGGCGTTGACTGGTCGATCCACCCAGGGGGATGTTTTCTTAGAAATCTGTAAGTTCAGTGCCCACTCAAGCCTAACTGAAAATTAGGCTGCAGGCAAGCCTCAACTTACAAAAATATATCAGGCATTGCTAGCATCAGGCATGTTACAAAGGTCATTGGTGCTGTCAGAGAAGAGGACTAGAAAGGACCAGAAATTGACTTGCACTTCTACCAAAGTGTCCTCATCACTTATACCTCTTTTTAAATTATTTTTGTTTATTGATTAGAGACAGCCAGAAATTGAGTAGGTAGAAGAATATAGACAGAGAGACACCTACAACACTGCTTCACCACTCATGAAACTTTCCCCCTGCAGATGGAGACTGGGGGCTCAAACCTGGGTCTTTGCACATTTTAACATGTGCATTCAACCAGGTGCCCTACCAGCTGGCCCTTCTATTATACTAGTTTATCAAACTTTTCAGTGTGGGTTGGAACAGAAAGAGTAAAATATATGCTTTGCTATCTCTAAGGACTGAACAACAAGGGCTAATATGCAGCTTCTCACTGGATATCTGTCATGTCTGCTGCAAGTGTATAGCTCTGAGCACAGAGGATATGATGACGTTTTATGTATGCAGAAATATATGGAAACTGATGAAAAATCTGAGATGAACCCATTCATGTAATTAATAAAAGACAGCATATCTATCCCTTTCATTATATCTGCCACTGAATTCTCAATATTTATATTTTGTTCTCAGGGACTGAAAGAGATAATGATTATACATGGCAAAAATGTTGTTATTATTATGTACCTAAGTTTCAACAACAATTTTATTTTTCTTTTCCTTTTCCAGTATCTCTATAAGCCATCCCAAATGGCTACCAAATTTTAAAGAGGACTATCAGTAAAATAAATTTATGTTTATAAGAAATTGTGATCACTCTCCCGTCTTCATTGTCTAAAGCTCACAGCTCCTGATCGGCACTGGCAGGCTTCCTTTTGGCTGAGTCTAGTGTGTTTCTGGCCAAATGTCCAAGTTTTATACTTGTCCATCCTATGTGTGTCATTATCCATTTATGTATTTATTCAACAAGCATCATTTGAGAATGAAGCGTTTATCAGTTTATCTGCCTTATGAAGGTAACATTCTTGTGATGGAAAATAGACAGTAGACAATGAACTTGTAAATAAATAAGAAATTTGATGCTCTATGAGGTAGTATGTGTGATAGTCAAAATAAAAATGAAGAGCATCATACCCATGTGTCAACAACTGTATTGTAAAACATTAACCCCTAATAGTTCAAAGCACTTTGACTCTATATTAGCACTTGCAATGAGTGGTGATTGACTTTTTCAACTTCTTGCCAGAATTTGAAATTATCACATATATATATTTTGTATTTTTACTGGACTTAAATGATACCTAATAATATAAAATCATAACAGCAGTATAATTTAAAGTTTCCTGAAAAAATAATGTTGTCAGGGGATGGGTGGTGACAAACCTGACTGAGCGCACATTACAACACACAAGGACCCAGGTTCAAGCCCTCGCCCACACCTGCAGGAGAAAAACTTCACAAGTGGTGAAGCAGGGCTGCAGGCTTCTTTCTGTCTCTCTACCTCTTTCTCTCTCCCCTTTTCCTCTCAATTTCTGTCTCTATCCAATAAATAAATGAAGGATAATAAAAATAACAATTATGATGATGTCATTCACCTTTTTTTTGTAATCATTAGTCAACTTTATATCATGAATCTGTATGTGAAATAATTTATTTTTAATTCCTTACTCATTTTAATTTAGTTGTTTGTTTACTTAGTATTTATATTTTAAGAGTAATTATGAATTGTAGTAGAGTAATTTGATTCTATTTGTAATGAGAAGCAGTGATAGAGCTATAGGTTGTAGCAGGGGTGGAGCAGATTCATATAATGAAATCATACCACTTCCCTTCATTTGGGGGGGGAAAAAAAAAAACCTTTAAAGATAAAATGATTACTAAGCAATTTCTGAGGGAAGGAAGTTCCATGCTGATAGAATAGTTAAGAATGAGGTTGAGGGAGTCTGGCATTGAGGCACCTGGTTGTACACACATATTAACCCAGGTTCAAGCCCCTGATTCCCACCTGCAGGAGGAAAGCTGCATGAGTGGTGAAGCAGGGATGCAGGTATCCCCATCTCTCTCCTTCTCTATCTCTTCCTCCCCTCTCAATTTCTCTCTGTTTCTACCCAATAATAAATAAACAAATTTTTTTTTTTTAAAAAGGATAAGCTTGATATGTGTTTGATGTGGCTCAACTGGGCCAGTGTAGATGAACAGAGCAAGTCAAAGAGAAAGAATGGGAAAGGAAGTCAGAGAAGTAGCACCAACTACAACACTAAGGGATTTGTGGTCTGGCTTCCATTCCAAGCAAATGAAGTGTTAAATTGATAGGTGGCACATGGAGTACAGGTGATGACTTGCAATTAAAGGGCTCAATTTAGTTATTTTGTTGAGATACTTTGCAGAACCCTCTTGACTAAGCTTGTAGAAGGGACACTAGAAGACTTATACAATGGAGAAGATGAATTGCAACCAATTTATGATACAATCTTATTATGATGTAGGCAGTGAAAAAGTTTGCAAACTAAAACTGGAATTAAACAAGTGTGTGCACATGCACATCTCAATATAAACTATATACATTAGCGAACTAGCAAGCTAGATGAGTTAGCTTTCCTTTTTCATTTTATCAGATTCATTTCAATATCTTATGTTTATAGAAAATATTGAAGCTTTCCAAGTGGTTATTAGGAGATGGGAAAAAATAATCCTTGAAGACCTCAGAGTTCTGAATCCTGATTCTACAGCTGAGAAAAACAGTGAAATTTTGTCAATTGCTAGGAGACAAAGACAGACAAGAGAGGTATTAAACTCTCTGGGTGCTGTATTTTGTGAGGGCATCTCCCTTTATAGCAGAGATTGATTCTGGCTCATAGGCAGTCATTATCACACTGGCCAACATCAAAAGCTCTTTCTCCCTCCTCTGCCCCCAGAATCCCATCGATTTAGGTTGTCCCCCAGTGATTTTGGACTACTCTCAGCATCTACTCAGCCTCTGAGCCCCTCCAAACCTCGCTTTGCCTCCACAGGCCACACGAAGTCTAAATTAAGGGATTCCTTTAGGCAGAACTCTCTCAAAGAGTTGAAGCCAAAATAAAAGTTAATGAATTCTAGCAAAGGCAAAAGACCTCTGGATAGATGCTATGCCCTTTTTATTCACTGAGCTCATGCCGTTTTTACTTTCTCAACTTTCTCTTTGTAAAACTCTCTGTTCCAGAAATGTTTCCAAAATTAATTTTGATCTTCTGGCAACATTTTAATCTCACATGCCCCAGTAGATTCTCTCTTTGTTCAACAACTTATTTCATATACTCATTATTGGTTTTTAGAAAACATTGTCTTGCTCAAGGTAAGTGTTCATTATATGCCTAACTGCACTGAAAATTATACAGAGAGGCAGAATTCTGTGCCCAGGGAGGAGGACTAGTCTTGATTTGGATTCAGGAAAGATTTGATTACCAATTATGTCAATCCAGCTAATAGTGAGGAGATCCAAGGTGGAGCTCTGAAAATGAGATGATACCAACCTATATTTAGAACTTAGAATTGTTGGAGTAAGTGAATTGTTAAAGTGAAAGGTACTCATCACTAGTGAAAATAGTGTTTGGACACTTAATAGGAAGGTGTTCCTCTGGAATCAGAATCATTATTCAAGTGTCTGCAAGGAGGCTCAATATTAGTTCAAGAGAAGATGACTCTACTCTGCCTTTGGGAGTAAAAGCCCTACTCCTGGGGCCCAGGTGATGGTACACCTGATTAAGCACATATAGTACTAAGCACAATAACTCCTACAAGGATCTGAGTTCTAGACCCTGCTCCCCACCTGCAAGGGATACACTTCACAAGCAGTGAAGCCCATCATCAGGTGTCTTTCTCTTTCCTTCTCTGTCTTCCCCTTCCCTCTCAATTTCCCTCTGTCCTATCCAATAAAATGGAAAAAAAAAAAAAAACAGCCACCAGAAGCAGTGGATTCACAGTACCAATACAGGCACAGATTCTCAGAAGGGGAAGGGGAAAGGAAGAGGAAGAGGAGGAGGAGGGGGAGTAGGAGGAAGAGGAAGAGGAGGAGCATACTCTCCCATATGTTTAGTGAATCACTGTGTAGCAGGTTCCAAGCCAACACTCTGACCTTGTTCTCTGTCTTCAGACATTAAACTTCTGCCTTAAAGTCTGATATATTCCATACCCATGGCAAAACCTTTTGTATATTGATGGTTCTGTGTTTGCTTTGCACTCTGTTCTCCACACTGAGATTTTCTTACCCTTGTATGCCTGACACTTCTCTATCTCATTCCCACTTCACCTCCCACAAAACATTTTATGACTATGGAAAGGAGTATGTTGTCTCTTCATGCCTTTTACTCTGTATCAGGTATGATCTCCTTCCTATTAAAACTATTTTTTTTCTTGTTTACAGTCAACAATATTAATACAACTTTCCCATATTTGGGAGCTATAGTCTTCCCTGATGCAACTTTCTAGCCCTTTTTCCAGCCACAAAACCATCTCCCCAGACAATAGCTTGGGTCTACCTGCATATAAGATATCAGCCCCAGGAAAAAACTAGTATAGTAATGGGCCCTTGTTGTTAAAGTTTCGGGGGGGCTCCAGCAGGCCGGGCTAGCTTCGCGGTGGTGAACAGAGACTCAGGGACACACGGGTGGGCTGGGAAGCTGTATATCTTTATTCACGAGCGGGCTCTCCTGTCTTTCTCCTCTGGCGGCAGAGAGAGACCCTTAAACTAACCACCACACCGAACTCTCCTGCATCCTTCTCCTCACGTGGTGGCGCCAAGAACTCTGGAACTCTACAGGGGTTTCCTTGGGGCCGGGACAAGCGGCCACTAAACTAGCAGGGGCCAAACCAATTTTTCTGGTGGGGGGAGAGCTAGACCAAACCAATGTAAAGCATACAACAGGCCCTATGGAATATAACTAAAATAGACCTACTAGCTATCTCCAAAATGGAGACCCCTCAAATCATCATCTTCAATATTCCAGCCTTTAGGTCCATGATTAGTCAACAATTTGTTCTGTTTTATATCTTAACTCCTTTTCAGCCACCAGGTTCCAGATGCTACCATGATGCCAACTGGACTTCCCAGGGCAGATGAACCCTCCAATGTGTCCTGGAGCCATCTCTTTCCACCAACTAGAATAAAAATTGCCCCAAACAGCAATCAGTCAGTTCTTCATTCACATTATATCAGTAGTTTCTTTTCTTTCTTTCTTTTTTCTAAGGATAGAGAGAAATGGAGAGAGAAGGGGAAGACAGACACCTGCAGACCTACTCCACCACCTGTGAAGTGACTCCCCTGCAGGAGGGGAGCTGGGGGCTCAAACCAGGAACTGGGCTCGAACTAGGATCCTTATGCCAGTCCTTGTACTTTGTGCCATGTGCACTTAACTTGCTGTGTTACCACCCAACTCCCAATATCAGCAGTTTCTAAAAACAAAAACCTATGCCTGGCTCACCATTACCAAATGGACAGAATTAAATAAGCATTAGTGAAAATCACTTGGTTTAAAATAAGTAGCTTTTACATTAAATTAATAAGTACGAAGGCCATATTCCAGAAGTAATGTTTTTGAATTGGGCATTGGTGAATAAATTAGGTTGGATATTTTTTTTTCTTTTTTAAGTAACAGAGAAGGAATTTTGAATGGAAGGAAGCACATGGATGCTGAGACAGAAATTCTTTTACAAGCTTATCTTCCAAACTTCAGTATCTAAATGAATCTATGATTGGTCCTTCTACTGTCTCTCTAAACAAAGAAGCTACATCTTTTAATTCCCAAGATGAAAAATGCAACCCCCAAGCTTCTTTAAAAACTGAACATTCTGTCAGCTCTAGCTCTATAACCTCAGTAGACAGATACTCTCACCTTATTTCAACTCAGCTCTGGTTTATGGGGGACAGAACCTGGGGCTTTGGAGCTTCTGATATGAGAGTCTCTTTATATAACCATGATGTGATCTTACCCTGGCCATGTCCTTTATGTTGTCTATCTACTGATAGTATTAATGTGGACAAACAGAGGTAATAATTGTTCTCTGCCCTTAAGTGCTGGTAATAATCACTTTCACAATAATTATTATGATAGTTTAGGAAGTACATTTACATAATTGTCTTATGTTTATGGTCTCTCATACAACAGAAAGTCATATTGCTACTGAGACATTACAAAATGTTGCAGGGCCAGGTGGTAGCATGCACATCAAAATGCACAAGGACACAGGTTCAAGCCCTTGATCTCCACCTGCAGGGGGAAAGCTTCAGGAGTAGTGAAGCAGGTCTGCAAGTGTCTCTCTGTCTCTCTCCCTGTCTCCCCCTCCCCTCTCAATTTCTCTCTGTCTCAAGCCAATAATAAATAAATAAATTAATTAATTAATTAATTAAAAAAATTTTAGCTTGTGAGGGTCACTCTGATTTTTTTCCCCAGAGTTCTGCTCAGCTCTGGTTTATGATGGTGTAGAGAATAGAACCTGGGCCTTTGGAGCCTCAGGAATGAGAGTCTCTATGCATAATCATGATGCTATATACTCCAGACCATCCCTCTGATTCTTCATGACAACAATCCTGATGGACCTAGTGTTTGGAAGTCCACTGGCTTGTCCCCAAGACTCCACTGGATCAGGGAACCTAATTCCCTGATTACACTATGCCAAAGAAAATCTCTACGACAAACTCCTCACTAAACTAACCCACTGTCACTGGTGAGAAGAATGAGACTATTCAGTACCAAGTGAACCCACCAAGATCACTAAGCAAGCAAATGGCAGACCTATGATTCCTGTTAGGATTTCAGCTCCCATGGACTTTATACTGCATCTTAAGAAGTTTGGGGTCCAAATCATGATGCTAAATCTTTCTGGGAACTTTTAAGTAACAACTTTAAGAAGAAAGTTTAAGAAGAAAGAAATGAGCAGGGAAAAAATTACAGAAGCTAGACCTCCCACATTTTGCATCCCGTAATGAACCTGGGTCCATACTCCCAAAGGGTTAAAGAATAGGAAAGCTATCAAAGGAGAGTATTGGATAAGGAGGTCTGGTGGTAGGAATTATATGGAATTGTACCACTCTTATCCTATGGTCTTATCAATACTTCCATTTTATAAATAAATAAACTAACAACATCTTAGGAAAAAAGAAAGTAATATAAAAATTAAGACTGGGAAACAAGTAAACAGTGCTAAAGATAAAGTTAATTTTAAAAAATGAGGTTCAAAGATCATGGCTTTCTAATTGGTCTAAAATTATTTTAAACTATTCTTTAGGAAGATAGCTGAACAGTAGTTTCCCCACACAGACAAAAATTGTACTGATGGAACTGATCTAATACACCCATTTTTGAACTCAAGTTTATTGAAGACTTTGAAGCTACAAGTTGCAAGGCAAGGTTTACACTGGACTTTTTAATTTGTCAGCTTTGACTCTTGATGTAGTAGCAGCTTCTCATCCACTCCCCTGTCCTGTGGCAAGCAAGCAGTGCATGTGGAGCTGATGCAAGAGCTCAGATGGGGAAAAAAGAACCGTGTCTTCCAAATATCATGTTCTCACATTGTCACCTCTGACCACCAAGGTGCAGACAGAGGCAGATAGGCATTAAGGTTGAACTTCTTTTTCTCCCCTTTTCCTTCAGGGGAGGGAGAATCCTAGCAACCATGTGCTCTCTTTCAGTCTTTACAAGCAAAACTCTCAAAACACAAAAGTTTGTGCAGTCCTGGAGACTGCTTAAGGAATAGATACAAAGCACAACATAAGAGTAGCTAGGGCAGAGAGAGGTGGCACTGGAAGGAAACTGAGCATCCTGCAAAGTTGAGGCTGCTAGCAATGAGTGAGGAGAAAGAGATCATAAAACTAGTAAAGAGCCAAGAAACCTGAGCACAAGAAGAAACAAAAACATGAACTGAGCAGTTGTGATGTAGAGAGGAAAGGGTCTGGCTATTAAAATTGTTCACTGCTGAGTTACCAAACTGTTTCTCTCCCCTTCCAGAATTCTAGAAAGCTCAGCACCTCTTGGTACTTCCAAAAAACAGGTGCAGTTTTGCTCATGTGTGCCTGGAAAGGTTGCAAAGAGCATGTCTTATATGTGGTAATAAGTATAAGAGGTAAATAACTTAGAGTAATTGAAAAAAATTAACTTTGCTATATTGTCAAAGTAACAGAAAGTTGAGCTGAAGGAGAGGTGAGGCCATGATGGTGCCAAGAGTATCCAAAAGTTGTGTTTGGACTCAAGTAGAGATAGTTTTTTGTTTGTTTGTTTGTTTTGTTTTTATTTTATTTTTTATTTTTTAAATATTTTATTTATTTATTCCCTTTTGTTGCCCTTGTTGTTTTATTGTTGTAGTTATTATTGTTGTTGTCGTCATTGTTGGATAGGACAGAGAGAAACGGAGAGAGGAGGGGAAGACAGAGAGGGGGAGATAAAGATAGACACCTGCAGACCTGCTTCACCGCCTGTGAAGCGACTCCCCTGCAGGTGGGGAGCCGGGGTTCGAACCGGATCCTTATGCCGGTCCTTGTGCTTTGCGCCACCTGTGCTTAACCCGCTGCGCTACAGCCCGACTCCCGTAGAGATAGTTTTGTTCATTTAAAACCACAGGCCTATTCAAAAGACATCACTGTCAGTTCTTTCAAATTACTGAATAAGAGACACCCATAGGTTGTGTTTGGCTAAGACAAAATAGCTGGCTCCTTATTAAAATAGCACCTTCAGGGGACTATATAGCACCATGCTTTTGCCTCCTAAGAATGGAATTCTTGCAGCTCTTACAGAATTTTGTTGACTCTGGGTTTTCTTATAAAATAAGTAAACTATGGATTGGGTGGCAAATACTGAAAGGCGGAGTCTGATGGGAGATGTGGCCAGAATTTCCATAAAAGATGGCACAATCCTGCTGAAGTGCCTTGGCATGCCTCCCTCAAGTTACTGGACAGAAAGCAAGCCCTGGAGACCACACTGTATTTTATTTCAGTGTTATTTGTCTCTGAATGAGAAGACCAATAAATCTTTCTGAAATAGGAAACAAGGTCTTGAAGCAGGTATGAAGCTATTTTAAAACCATAAAATGATTGTCAAGGAGCCACTATTGAAAATATATGTAGGAGGCATGTACAGTATTTCTGCCCTAGAATGCCACCATCCAGTAACTATACATTCTACAACAGACAAAAGCGGTGAAAACAAGGCTATGGGTTGGAGTGAACAAAGCAGCTACTGTGACTAATGAAGATAATTGCTAGTAAAGCAGAGCACAGAGTAAAGGTTTTTTTGCAGTTACTCTGTAACTGGCAGTTAAGGTTTGTGTTTAAGAGAACTATCGGGCCGGGTGGTGGCACACCTGGTTGAGCGTACATGTTACAATGCACAAGGACCCAGGATTGAGCCCCTGGTCCCTACCTGCAGGGGGAAAGCTTCATAAGTGGTGAAGCAGTGCGGTAGGTGTTTCTCCATCTCTCACCCTCTGAGTTGGAATGGGGACCCAGAACTCTGATGGTAGAAATAGTATGGAATTATACAACTGTTATCTATAATTCTGAAAATCAATATTAAGTACTTAATAATAAATAATCTTTACAAGTATAGCACTATTAGGAAATGTTCATGTTCTGAGTATTTTACATATACTACAAGCCCTATTGAATGAAAGTATTGAATAAATTTTTGCAGAAAAACAAATTAAGGATGAGAGAACATCTTTCCCAAATTAATATATAACAATTTAGATTTAAACTTGGCCTGGCACACACAATCTTTTTTTTTCTCCCTGTATAGCACTGGTTGATCTAGTTTTCTTTACTCAAATCCTTTCAGTTGATTTAAATTAATATTAGTATATAGCTATCTAAGCAGTGGGGCATATTTTAGGTTCAATTTGACATATGTTGATGGGGTCTCCCTGCATATTCTATATTCAAAGTCAAATTCTGATAAAGAAAATTATGTCAGCACCTTTGAAGAGTGTCTTATATGTTATCACATTCACCACTGATGTAGGGATCTGTGCTGTTTAACTTATGTATTAACCTCAGAAGGGTATAATGCCTGGTTGTTTGATGAAGTATGGGTTTAGATTACTATTTAAGTATTTGTGAATATTATTAAGACAATTAGTTGACCTAACTAAAGAGGATTACTTGGGACTTCATGGTGGCACTGCTGGTTGAGCACACATGTTACAGTGCTCGAGGACCCAGGTTCAAGCCCCCAATCCTCACCTGCAGAGGGAAAGTTTTGCAAATGGTAAAGCAGGGTTGCAGGTGTCTATCTTTTTCTCTCCTTCTCTATGTCCCCTACCCTCTCAATTTATGTCTATCTCTAGACAATGAATAAAGATGGTAAAAAGAAAGAAAGAAAGAAAGAAAGAAAGAAAGAAAGAAAGAAAGAAAGAAAGAAAGAAAGAAAGAAGATAACTTTAAATAAGATTAATGGGCTTTATCTAAACATTTGACAGACTTAAGAGTAAGATATATTTTTCAAAGAAGTAAGACCACCTAAAGATTATAGAGTAGAAATCTAGCTGATTTCATAACTAACCAGTCAAAAGAGAACTTTTAATACCAACCTGGATTTCCAGTCATCCAGTTTTTACAATAGATTTTATTATCTTTATCCTCCCTGGGTTTGTATGTTAATTCTTGAAAAATCATTCTCTCCCCCTCCCGTCTCCCTCTCCCTCTCCCTCTCCCTCTCCCTCTCCCGCTCTCTCCCCTCATTCAACCCATGGAATCTTCCTTCTAACTTACCGATTTAGGAAAGTCTGATTAACACAGGATCTTTAATTACAATTTAGAAATCAAATTGAGAAAATTAGCTTTTTTCCTTAAAATGCCAAAATTAGGTTGAGTAGCTGATGCCGAGAATTCTTCTTTTGATGAGCTTAATAGGATGCCAGCTAACATAGCATTATCACATTTATCTCATAGATACATTATTTTATTTTAATTATTTTTATTTTTGTCCACATCTCCCCTTCAGTTATTCTACTAAATCTCTTTTCTAAGAGTCCAAACAATATTCTTGTTTAGAATGAAGAAAATTCATATGTGTGTGAGCTTTCTCTTCTACACAGTTTGAAGTGCTACTCTGGATGTCTACGTAGAAAAATAATGACAGCAAGATGAAGTATCAGAGAAGTCAGTGGTGGTATTTCTGACAAACCCATGTTTTTAAACACAATAGACACTTCAGAACCTGATGCTATAGAGGGCCCTCTATGATTCAAGGAAAATCTAAACCAGTAATTCTCAGCATTACTTGCTTCCCATCATTCTCTGCTTTTTTTAAAAATATTTTTTAATTTCAATTTATTTATAAAAAGTAAACACTGACAAAACCATAGGATAAGAGGGGTACAACTCCACACAATTCCTACCACCAGAACTCCATATTCCATCCCATCCCTTGATAGCTTTCCTATTCTTTATCCCTCTGGGGGTATGGACCCAAGGTCATTGTTGGATACAGAGGATAGAAGGTCTACTTTTGTCATTGCTTTCCCTCTGAACATGGGCATTGACAGGCCGATCCATATTCCCAGTCTGCCTCTTTCTTTCCCTAGTGGTGTGGAGTTCTGGGGAATCAAGATCCAGGACATATTGGTGGGGTCCTTTGTCCAAGGAAGTCTTGTTGGCATCATGGTAGCATCTGGAAACTGGTGACTGAAAAGAGAGTTAACATATAAAGCCAAACAAGTTGTTGACTAATCATGAACCTAAAGGCTGGAGTAGTGAAGATGAAGAGTTGAGGGGGTTTCCGTTCTGTAGACAACTAGTAGGCATATTTTAGTCATATTCCAAAGGGCCTGTAGCTATACTAGTTTTTTTTTTTTTTGTTGTTGTTGTTGATTCCCTGATCCTGAAATCTGATATGTAGGTGGATACTAGTTATTGTCTGGGAAGATGATGTCATGGCTAGAAAAAGGACCAGATAGTGTCATCAGGGAAGACAGTAGCTCCCAAATATGGGAAAAGGTTTTTACATGTTGTTGACTGTAAACCCCATCTATTTGATGTGATCTGGGGCCTATATTCAGTTTAGGAGCCTATGTGACCTCTGCATCTCTGTAGATCTGAGCTCACATTCTGTGGTCATCAGTAGGAACATTCTAAGCTGCCCCAATATCAGGACCCATCTTCCTTAGGTGTGGCATAGAGTATGTTGTCCAGCCTCCCTTTGGAGGATGGAACATCTCTACCATTATTGATCCAAGTTGAGGGCAAGGCCTTTTGGGGGGCCCACAAAGTGCTCTGATTTGTTGTTCCTGATAGAGCTACCAGTAACACTGGAGAGAGGGGTTTATTCAAGGTCTAGGCCCATCTTATCTGTTTGGGAATCTAAGGACTCCCCAAATAGAGCCCCATCTGATGGGGTGGCCTGATAGTGACTGAAGAGTCATGGTTAAAGTATGCCAGTCTCTTGCCCTTATTCAGCTTTTACAGTCCTTGCTTTGATAAGGATAGCTTGGGAGTTAGTGAGATAAGTATAATAGGAAATAGATGAGGAGGGTAGCTAAGTCTAAGTAGATATTATTTCATTATGAAGTTCATATTGACTCACTGTAGACTATTGTACTAGTGTACTCTTGGTTTCAGGTATATATTTTGCCCTAATTTTAGGATACATGTGAACATATGCCCTATCTCACGGGACCTGACCTATATCTAGGTTTTGGGGCTTTGTTAAGAAGTGAACTACCTGGAATGGAATTAGAGAATCCTATAAAAGGAAAGGCCTCACCGGCATAATGAGGCTGAAGGGCTGACATTCCATACCTGATGTCTCTGTATACAGTCTAAAGTGAAGCATGCTGAGGTGGTACTCGTTGCATTGATTAGGTTGGGATCAGCAGATGCAATATCATTTGGTATGAATTGAGAGAAGCATGCAGGAAAGTGAGCCCCACCCTAGAGTTTCCAGGACTGGGAAAATATAGGCTCTGTAGAGGAAGTGGGAGGTTCCTACTGTCTTAGGGTTTAAGATAGTTATTGCTATAATTACATTATTTGGCAATTGAGTTAACTCTGAAAAATCCCTTTGTTAGGATTTGCTGTATCATACAAGACATCACCATAATTTATGTCCTTTGACATTATTTGTATATAGCTGTGCCACCAGTTGCTTCTGTTCTCCCAGGTCTAAGCTTTTAAGAGAGTCTACATATCAAAGATTCAGCCTATGGTCTGTCTATTAAAAAGTTTGAGACATCTATAAGTTTTTCCTCTGTCATATTAATTAAATAATGATTTATATGACTACAAATTAATAGGAGTATACATAAACACCATTCCCACCAATAAAAGACTGTGTCCCATCCCATCTGCTCCTTGCTACCCCTCCTGGCCATGAAGCAGAACATCCACCCTCACCCTCAACCCAGGGTTTTTACTTTGGTGTACTACTCCAAATTCAGTCAAATCCTGCTTTGAGTTCCCCTCTCTGTTCTTCTCTCTCAACTTCTGTTTATGAGTGGGATCATTCCATATTTGTCTTTATCTTTCTGACTTAGCTCACTTAGCATAATTCCTTCTAGCTTCATTAAAGATGGGTCAGAAAAAGTAAGTTAATTGTTCTTAATAGCTGCATAGTATTCCACTGTGTATATATACCACAGCTTTCTTAGCCACTCATCTGTTTTTTGGCACCTGGGTTGCATCCAGGTTTTAGCTATTAACAAATTTTGCTGCTATAAACATAGGCTATAGATATATTTTCTTTTTATTTCTTTATTGAGGAATTAATGTTTTATATTCAACAGTAAATGCAATAGATTGTACATGCATAACATTTCCCAGTTTTCCATACATTTTGGTTGAGTGTTATGGTGTCCTTCAGGTATGTCCCCAGGAGAGGAATTACTGGGTCATATGGAAGGTCCATGTCTAGCCTTGGAAGAGTTCTCAAGACTGTGCTTCACAGAGATTAGACCAATTTACATTCCCACCAGCAGTGCAGAAGGGTTCCTCTGTCCCCACAACCGCTCCAGCATTTGCTGCTGCTGTCCTTTTGGATGTATGCCATTCTCACAAGAGTGAGGTGGTATCTCAGTGTTGTATGTATTTGCATTTCTCTGACAATCAGTGACCTGGAGCAATTTTTCATGTGTTTCTTAGCCTTTTGAATCTCTTCTGTAGTGAATGTTTTGTTCATATCCTCTGCCCATTTTTGGATGGGGTCATTTGCTTTATTGTTGCTAAGTTTGCTGAGCTCTTTGTATATTTTGGTTATTAGTCTCTTGTCTAATGTATGGCATGTGAAGATCTTCTCCCATTCGGTGAGGCGTCTTTTTGTTTGTGTGATAGTTTCTTTGGCTGTGCAAAAGCTTTTGATTTGATGTAGTCCCACTGGCTTGTTTCTGCTGTAGGCTTCCTTGCAGTTGGGTTTGTTTCATCAAAGATGTCCTTGAGGTTTAGGTGGGAAAGTGTTCCCCCAATGTTATTTCTCTAAGTATTTATTAGTTTCTGGTCTAACATCCATGTCCTTGATCCATTTGGAGTTGATTTTTGTTTCTGGTGAGATAAAATGGTTCAGTTTCATTCTTCTGCCTGTTTCAACCCTGTTGTTGTGGTCCAGTGTCAGGCTGCACCACGGAGAAGAGAGAGGAAGTCTGGAGCAAGGGAGTACATAAATCTTTATTATAGGATGGGGGGGTGTCTCAGGCCACGTGGAGTCAGCCGACAATGGCCATCCCCACTACCTGACCACAGGGCGAGAGAAGGGAGAGAGATCTGCGAGAGGGGGAGCCGAGAGTCCAGAGGGGGGGGGGGGTCAGGGGCCTTTTTATTGGGTGACAACCGGGGTGACGTGTGGGGCCAGGGTTGGTTTAAGGGGATATTGCTAGGATTTCGTGGGGTGTGGTAAAACCTGGGGGTGGAGACTGCATCAGAATAATTCCTCAGCAACATCTCCTATCCCTTTATATCTAAATGGACACAGTAAAGAAAAATGGAATGGAGTAGGCTTAAATGTTTTTAAGGAATGCCGTGTTCAGGTGGTAAGATGTAGGACTTTCTGTGGAGGAGGGAAGGCTTAAATGGCTGCCAACCTTGTGAGATTTATGCATCCTCCTGTGCTCAGCCCCTCTTTAGAGAGAGAGACTTGCCTGGAGGGACTCATCTCATAGGTTTAAGCGCAGCCTGCTCAACCATCTTTTCACAATATCTCTACATCTTTCTATCTAGTAATAGCATAAGATGGTTCAAAGTCTGTAAAAGACTATCATGGAGCAGAAACCTTTTGGGTATAAACCTAAATGATATAACAAAACAGGAAGGGACAAGTAGGGGAGTAGTAAAAGCCAGTGTGAAGTGAAGGGAAGGATTGGTGTGTAAAGGGACGTTCCCTGCTTGGGGGAGAGGGGCAAGGGTACATAATGAGGGGGAGGCAGGAGGGCATGACCCACCAAACAGAGGGGCTATTTGGCATTGTATAGTCCTCAAGGCAATAGTCTGTAAAGTCTATGAATTACTCAGGATCAGTCTATAAAAAACCAGCAGCGTGAAGGGAAATAAGCTGTTTTAAAATTGTGTAAAATGTCTATAGGGTATGCCGGAAAGTCTGATACAAGTCTTAGTCCAAAGTAGATGGCTAGGGGAAGAATTGGCAGGGGATGAGATGCTGCATGAGGAAGGTCAGCCGTTGGAATTCTGCTTTTCTGTAGATAGCCAGCTGGAACTGCCAACACATGACAGGCAAATCAGAAGCAGGAACAGCAAGCAGGTATTAAGAAAGTTCTGTCCTTGGAGTCTGTGTATCAGGTTCTTTAGATCGCGTTAAGTGACATCTAGGGTTTCGGGAGGTGTGTCACTGTAGTCGTGCCGTCTAGTGGGTGACGTCTTGGAGTGCAGGGGTTCAGATGGTTTTTCCAGGATTCTGTGAAAGAAACACAAACAATCTGCTTCTCGTGGTTAATTTGAACTTGTAACAAGTTATAGGTTTGTTATAGTTGATACCTCGATGATTATAATTGGTTTAAAATCTCTTTATGATTTTATTTAAAGGTCATCTAATATGACCTCCTGTAGCAGTCTCTTCCGCAGGATCTTGAGACCAATTTTAGCTAAAATATGTATTTTAAACAGACTCAAATTGCTTAGAGAGTTAACGCATTTTCGTGATAATGATTTTAACATTTACAGTGCCAGATTGATGCCAGATCTGTTGTGGCTTAATTTCCACAAGATAGTTTACAGGGCACGTTTAGGGGCCCTTCAAAGGTGTCCTGTATATAAAATTTATATATTTTAGTTTTGGGAATGTATAGTCACGTTAAACATTTAGACTTTTACCTAAATAGTTACCTTAACAAATTAATATTTACCTTGTCTGGTAATAGTGTAGCTGTAGGGTTACACTTTTGACCATTAAGTTAGTGTTACCAAACTTGAGACATACCCATAAACATTTAGTTATAACACACTGGAGGAAAAAGAACTTTTGTTATAAAAACATATTATTTTTAAAAACAAATTTATATCCGTCATTAGTCACACAGTTTAAGACTAAACACTTACATATATACCAAAACTATATGTAAAAATCAAAAGAGGGAGAAAAACAAAAATTTTGAAATGTTTCTAGACGTCTCCAGAAACTTTGGCTGCGTCCAGCATTTTTATATAAAGCCAATTACCTTTTAGAGTACTCCGAGCAGATGGGTCATGCAAAAAAAATTTTTTTGTCATTCAACACACTCACTCACAAAAGCAACTGGCCAGTTATAACATAAGACATTCAGGGAAAGGGTAGGAGAGAGGTCTCTGTGAGCCAGATTTTGTAGGTACTGCCATGTCGTATTATGGGTCCTGGGATGTATCCTGCATCTGGTCCTCTTGTAGTATTTCTTGTTCTTCAGGGATAACAGCACCATCCTGCGGGTATTGTCGGACATGGCGGGCAGGAACCTAGACAGGCTTAGAGAAATTTTGAGGGAAAACGCATGCGAAACCCCTTCCCATGGTCAATAGTTAGTCAGGTCCTTTCCAAATTTTATCGAGTGGGTCTCTCCATTTGACCTTAATAGATGGGATGGTTGATGGTGTTTTCCAGTGAAGAATGATAGGAGGTAGGTCCGAGTTATTGTAAATATTAAAGAGATTTAACATAGTTAAGGCTTTTGCTAGCTGGATATTCAGGGAGTACATTCCTCCTTTAATTCTATTTAGTTGAGCCGTAAGGGTTTGATGGGCCCTCTCGACAATGCCTTGTCCCTGTGGATTATAGGGAATACCTGTGGTATGAGTAATGTTCCAGAGGGAACAAAAATCTTTAAATTGTTTGCTGGTAAACGCCAGTCCACGGTCAGTTTTCAGTTGAATAGGTAAACCCATCACAACAAAACAGGAGAGCATATGGCTTTTAAGCTTTTTAGTGCTTTCTCCTGTCTGAGCTGTAGCCCACATAAATTTGGAAAAGGTATCAATTGAGACAAACACATATTTTTGTTTGCCAAAGTTTGGTATGTCAGTGACATCAATTTGCCAAATAGCACTAGCTTTTAAACCTCGGGGGTTAACCCCAAGGGTCTGGATAGCAGGTGTCTTTATGAGACTTGCACAAGAAGAGCATGTAGCAAGGATATGTTATAACTGTGGTACAGGAACATCAGGAAATCGACCTCAAAGGCCTTTAAGATTAACATGGGTTAGAGAATGAAAATTAGCAGGATCAGAGACAGAGACTGGGAAGGTTCCTGTGGAGGCAAGGCGGTCAACTGCGGAATTCCCTTCAGACAGGGAACCAGGAAGAGGGCTGTGGGAATGAAGATGTTGAATATACAGTGGTTGGGTTCAAGAACAGAGCATAGAGGTGATTTGAATTAAGAGAGGGGAAAGTGGGTTGTCATCAATTTTCACATAAGAAAGAGCAAGCCATGGAAGTAAGTTAACAATATACACACTGTCAGAAAAAAAGGTTGAAGGATTCTGGTACAGCTTTTAATGCAAGGAAAACAGCATAAAGTTCTTTGTACTAAAGGGAGTTCTCAGGAAGCTCAGTAAAGAGAGGTTTAGGAGATTGTTTGTCTGGGTAATATATAAGGGCAGCAGCTCCCTTTTTTCCGCCATCAGTAAAGATTATAGGAGCAGAGGGAATGGGATACTGAGAGAAAAGTTTAGGTGCTAGTAGAGGCAGAAGAGGTAAAGAAGCTATCAATTTATTAGATGGAAAATGGTTATCTATTTGTCCTGGAAACCCCACAAAGCTTATGGAAAAGCGGGAATGATGGCATATAAGCCACTCTGTATCTGTGAGAGAAAAGGGCAGAATAATTAAATCTGGTTCTTTCCCTAAGACCTGCACAGACCTATTTCTCCCTTGGCGAACCATGAATGCTAACGTGTCTATCTCAGTGAGAAGTCTTGGAGCTCTTCCTACTGGAGTGTGAAGCCACTCAAGAACCCCATGGTCTTGCCACAATGCCCCTACTACTGTGGGGGTGGAGTTGAAGATTAGAAGTTTTACCGGAGAGGAGGGGGAGAATCGAACAAGATGCATGTCCTGAAGGGCCTGGTTAACCCTTTCCAGTGCCAAGGCCTCGGGAGTTAACTTACATTTTGAGGAGGGCTGTTTGTTTCCTTTTAACAGGTCAAACAGTGGTTGGAGGCAGCTTGTAGGCAGATAGAGATACTGCCTAAGCCAATTTAAATTTCCTAGAAAACTTTGTAAAGAAGCAAGAGTAAGGTAAGAAGGAAAGGTGACATTAGGTTTTAAGGGTCAAATTTGTGTTAAAGAAATCTCTGAACCTAAGAAATAAATTGGAGAAATTAGCTGTATTTTCTCAGGAGCTACATTAAGGCCACTTTTCTTTAATGCAGGAATGAGAAAATCACGTAAGGCATAGAGATATGTATCTGATTTTCCCCATATTAAAATATCATCTGTATAATGAAAAACATTAAGGCCCTTATTAATATATGGGACAAGGACAGATTTAACAGCCTCCTGACAAATTGTAGGACAATTGGCCATATTCTGGTGTAGCACCACCCATTCAAATCGATCAGCAGGGCTGGCGTTATTAATAGACGGAACAGAGAAGGCAAAACGTTTACAATCTTGCGGATGCAAGGGAATAGAGAAAAAACAATCTTGTATATCAATAGCTATTATTGGAATTCCCGTGGGAATTGCAGAAGCAAGAGGCAAACCCCTTTGGGGGGAGCCCCAGACCTGCATGGTTTTATTTACTGCATGGAGATCTTGAAGGAGGTGCCATTTTCCCGAGCGCTTTTTAATCACAAAGACAAGATTATTCCATGGGTTTCGAGAATGACCAATGTGTCCCAAGGACAACTGCTCTCAGATGAGCTCTTTTAAAATTTCTAGTTTATCCCTAGGTACAGGCCACTGTTCTACCCAGATAGGCTCATTAGAAAACCAGCATATGCAGGGTGTTTGGCTACAAACAGTGGCATTTAGTATTGGGGTGCTGATTAGAGCTGGTCTCACAGGAGCGAGTGTTATGCTCTGCAGAAGCATCTGTGGATATCCTAACATCAAGACATTCCAGAAAATCCCTGCCCAGTAGGTTGGTGCTAATATTAGCTACCAAAGGGCAGAAGTGTCCGGTAGAGCCTTCCAGGTCTTCCCACATGAGTCAATCTCGTGTGCGAAATGATGGGGTCATCCCTCCTACTCCATGTATACTGGGTCCAGGAAGGATTTCCCAATCTTGGGGAACCTCTTCTTGCCTTAAAATCGTCTTTTCTTCCACCATATCAATCAAAAATTTAAAAGGAATATTGCCAATCTTTACTGTCATAGAAGGGTGACCCCGTTCTAAAACAGGAGTGGTCCACAAAATCTCAGGCCCCAAATTTGTACCATTCAGGGGCGAACCATCTTTATGAAATTGGGACCAACAATATCTCTTCCAATGAAACCCCTTATGACATTTTGGACAAACAGTACGTGGCCTCTGGCTCCCTGACTGAAAGCGGGGTTGCTCTGACTGGAGGCATGGTAGATCTAGCTGGAGGCGTGGCTTCCCTGACTGGAGGTGTGGTCGCAGCTTATATATATACCAATGTCCTTGGTGACCGCACTGAAAGCAGGCCCCATTTTGATTATGTGGGGTAACTGCATAAACCTGTGCCATAGCGGGTGCCCCATAATTGCCTGATGTAAGTTCTTGTGTCACTAAAATCCAATTATCTGGGTGTAGGTGTTTAAGATTAAGGCATGCCTGACGGAATTGTGGTGTCATGCCTTCCCAGACAATAGAGCGCAAGAGTAGTGAGCGGACATCAGGATTATAAACCTTTCTCTCTAAGCTTGTCTTCACCCTTGAGATGAAGCTCGCTAATATTTCATCAGTGTCTTGATGAAGAGAGTTAATGGGAACTGATGAATCTACATTTGGTGGGGTCACCCTTTCCCATGCTTGTGTTGTGCAGATGCGTACCTGTTTAAAATAACCGGTTGGAAACCTGGCTTCTGCCTGCTGAGCTCCAGATTCATAAGCTCCTGCTCCAAATAAAGCATCATAATTCCATTCTACCTGTTTGTTACTATTTTCCTGTGACTGTCTAGAGCACTCATCGTGGAAGCATGCCTTCCACTGTAGATAGAGTGGGTCTGGGAGTGCAGCACGAGCCAGGTCTTTCCAATCCTGGGGCGTGTTAAGATGCTGGTAAAAACTCCTTAAAACGGACTTGGTCCATGGAGGATGAATTCCATCCTCCCTGACTGCTTGTCTGAGTTTTCTCAGTTCTTTAGAGGTGTATGGCTGCCACGGCTGAGGGTTTTGTTTAGAAGGGGCCATGTTTACCGGGAAGGTGTGGATTTGGTCTGATGGCACAGGAGAAGGAGCTACAGAAGTGGAAGGTGCTGTGGAAACTGCTGTAGTGGCCTCAGGGTTAACTGAACACGTATCTACAGGGACGGAGCTCTCGGGGCGGACTGCACATAGTTTAAGGTCCTTAAATGCTGAAAAAATATCCTTTAACTCTCATATCTCAGCCACAAGGTTCCTTAATGATGACGTATCAGCAGGGGGCAGGGTCAGAACCTCAGGAGAAGTGGAAACCAGGGCAGCAGGGGGCGGGGTCAGGGGAGGAGCATCCGAACATGTGTACGTGTCTGTGGGAATGGAATTTTTAGGTCTAGCAGCTGATCGCTTAGGGCATCTAAATCTTAAGCACATGTGCTTTAACTCTTGTATCTCAGCCTCAAGGTCGCGTATCCTCAAGGCAGACCACGTTGTACATATCTTGTAAGTAGCGATTATAGCTATGAGAACCCACGGTGTAGCAAAAATTAAACCGTCTCTGAGAGCGCAAATCTGTCCCAGGACAGGAGATAATGACTGGGACACCTCCTCATAAAACGAAAAATTTCCCATGGTGGAGGGAAACACGGGGCCACAGAGGTGGGCGGATGCCACTTACCTGTGTCTGGGCGGTTTTTGGGGACCTCAGGCCGGGCTACCCAGTGGGGCATTGGTGCGGAACACGATGGGCGCCAGATGTTGTTTTGGTCCGGTGTCGGGCTGCACCGTGGAAAAGAGAGAGGAAGTCCGGAGCAAGGGGGTACACAGATCTTTATTATAGGATGGGGGGAGGTGGCTCAGACCACGTGGAGTCAGCCGACAATGGCCATCCCCACTACCTGACCACAGGGCGAGAGAAGGGAGAGAGATCTGCGAGAGGGGGAGCCGTGAGCCCAGAGAGAGAGAGAGAGAGCAGGGGGTAGGGGGATGAGGGGGCTTTTTATTGGGCGACAACCAGGTACGACTGTGGGGCCAGGATTGGTTGAAGAGGGAACTGCTAGGATTTCGCGGGGTGTGGTAAAACCTGGGGGCGGAGACTGCATCAGAATAATTCCTCAGCAACACAACCCAGTTTTCCCAGCACCATTTATTGAAGAGAGCCTCCTTCCTCCATTTAATACTTTGGGCCCCCTTATCAAAGATTAAATGTCCACAGGTGTGGGGGTTTAGTTCTGGGCTTTCAAGTCTGTTCCACTGGTCTGCGTGTCTATTTATCTTCCAGTAGGAGGTTGTTTTAATGATGAAGGCCTTATAATATAGTTTGAGATCTGGGAATATTATGCCTCCATTTCTATTTCTTTTCCTCAAGATTGTTTTCTCAATTCTAGGTGTTTTCTGGTTCCAGATAAATGACTGTAGTTTTTGTTCTATTCTCTTCAAGAAGCTTGGTGGAACTTTGATGGTTATTGCATTAAATTTTTATATGGTTTTGGGTAGAATATTGATTTTGGTGATATTAATTCTTCCAATTCATGAGCATGGTATGTCCTTTCATTTCTTGGTATCAGTTTCTATTTCCTTGAACAGTGACTCATAGTTTTCAGAATAGAAGTCTTTCACTTCTTCAGTCAGCTTTATTCCTAGGTATTTTATTGATTTTGCTGCAACAGTGAATGGGAGAGATTTCTGGTTATCATCTTCTTCAGATTTAGTGCTTTCATAAAGAAATGTAACTGATTTTTGTACTCTGATTTTGTAGCCTGATACCTTGCTATATTGTCTAATAACTTCCAATAGTTTTTTCTGGATTCTTTAGGTTTTTCTATGTATACTATCATATCATCGGCAAATAGTGAGAGCTTGACTTCTTCCTTTCCAATCTGTATTCCTTTGATTTCTTTCTCTTGCCTGATTGCTATGGCAAGAACTTCCAATACTATGTTGAAGAGTAATGGTGATAATGGACAGTCCTGTTTAATCCCCAATCTGAAGGAGAATGCTTTCAGCTTCTGTCCATTGAGTATGATGTTGGCTGTAGGTTTGCTATCTATGGACTCCATATCTTGAAAAATTTCCCATCTACTCCCATTTTGTGTGATGTTTTGAGCATGAATGGGTGTTAGAATTTGTCAAAGGCTTTCTCTGCATCTATTGAGATAATCATGTGGTTTTTGGTTTTGCTTTTATTGATATGGTGAATGACATTGATTGACTTACTTATGTTGAACCAGCCTTGCATTCCTGGGATAAATCCCACATGGTCATCATTTTTTTCCTATTTCCTTACAAGAAACTTATTATTTTGCTTCTCATCTGTGCTCATCCTAAATGGCTCTAGGCTCCAATTTTTAGTTCCCAGATGTTCCATTGTTTGAGTTCAGGCCATTTATCTTGAATTTTTCAACCTTAGGTAATTCAGAGAAAAAGCTATATAGAAAGCAGCACATTCTGTGAGGAATACTGATGCTACATTTCATTTCAATGTTTGTTGTAGCAAATTCCCACCCATGTTATGAGCTGGACCCTCATAATACACTTTATCATTATAAAGATTAGTACCATTATCTGTACTTGGAAAATAAATGGGAACATTGAGATCTGAAATTGTCTGTTGTGTTCTACTATTAATGCAAGTAGAAAAACCTCAGAATGTGGACATGGTCTCTTTAAGCATCACCAGATAAATTTACTCTGAAATCATTTAAACCTCAATTTAAAGATGATTGACTCCATGTTGTTTTTCTTGATGGAAAATGTGTCACTAAATTTGGATTTTTATTTGCAACCTCTGAATAAAAAGGGCTGAAACTGACTTTTGGTTTTATATAATCAGTAAGATAGAGCATATGTGAAAGTTGAGTGACTTTAAAATCCATTTTTCTAGTTGAAAACATACAGACATTAAAAAAAAACTATAGTGAGCCCCTATAATATAAATAAAACTGTTACTAGTTACTTACATCAGAAAAGCAAATACACAGTAATCAAAACAGTGGCATTTTTTTTCTGTTTCCCCAATAGGATTATGTACTCTCACTATTTAAAAACACTGTGGATGAGAACAAGAATAATATACCAGAACACTAGGGATATTTCACTAGGGTTATTTCAAAAAGAAAATTGGTATAGAAATCAAAGAAGTTATTTTTCTTCTTATAAACACACTTAGAATGGAAAATCTAAAATTGCTTTGTTATTATGCTATTCTTTAAAAATAACTATAATATATCAGACATTTTTGAGTAATTGTATATAAGTTGTATACAACAATTCACACATACACATCATGCATTATATTGGAGATGAAACAGAAGTTCAGATGTCTATAAGAAATGACAGAGTTGTGGTATCACTAGTGGAAAATCTCCAAAATGTATATTCTTTGGAGTTCACCTGCCTATAAAGACTAATTTCCAAGTCAAAACTATTTTTACTGTCTTGCATGTATCATTTTTCTTTACTTATATCTGCTTTTACAAGTCTAAATATCAGAAAACAGAGGTGCATTTATACTTATTCCTAAGAAATGAGTCCCAGGAATCTTATTCCCAGGTTTATAGAAAATTAGGTTATTCGACATACTGCTGTTCACAAGGGGAGAAACCAAGAGCTTTTGAATATAGCAGGAATGAGAGTATTAATAACATTGCTGATGGTAACAAGTGAATGGTGCAGTGGCATTCTTTCTTGGGTAAAAATTATTAGAGGAGTCAGATATGATATTTGAAAGAAAGTCCTTATTTTGTCTTATTTTCTATTGACTACTCAGTGTCTATCAAGTACCATACCAATACAGAGCTTGGAGCTCAAATTCCTATGTTGTGAAAACAAAAGCTCTCTCTCTCTCTCTCTCTCTTGTTTTATGAGGCAAGTCAGAAAATTAAAATATCAGTCTAAACTTACTGAGATAGAAATAGAAAAAGAAAGAAAAAAAGAAAGAAAAGTGAAAGAGACCACAGACCTGAAAGTTTAATGTGGTGAGAACTAAGCTCAAACTTTGGTGTAACACGTGGCAAAACAGCAAAATATACTAGAGAGCTATTTCACAGTTACACCTATTCATTTTTCTTTCTATTTCTTTCTTTCTTTCTTTTGTAGAAAACATTTTCCTCTTTCTTCCTTTCCTTCTTCCTTCCATACTTCCTTTCATCCTTCCTTCCTTCCTTTCTTTCTAAAAAGGAAACACTGACAAAACTATAGGATAAGAGGGGTACAACTCCACACAATTACTGACACTATAAGTCTGTATTGTGTCCCTTCCCTTGATAGCTTTCATATTCTTTATCCCTCTGGGAGGATGGACATGGGCGTTGATAGGTCAATCTATACTCTCAGCCTCCCTCTCTCTTTTCCTAGTGTGGTGGGATACTGGGAAATCGAGCTCCAGGACACATTGGTGGTGTTCTCTGTCCAGGGAAGTCTGGTTGGCATCATGGTAGCATCTGGAAACTGGTGACTGAAAATAGAGTTAACATATAAAGCCAAACAAGTTGTTGACTAATCATGAACCTAAAGGCTGGAGTAATGCAGATGAAGAGTTGAGGAGGTCTCCATTCTGTAGACAAGTAGTAGGCATATTTTAGTCATATTCCAAAGGACCTGTAGCTATACTAGTTTTTTCCCCTGAGTCTAAAATCTGATATGTAGGTGGATACTAGTTATTGTCTGGGAAGATGATGTCATGGCTAGAAAAAGGACCAGATAGTGTCATCAGGGAAGAGAGTAGCTCCCAAATATTGGAAAGATGTATAAATATTGTTGACTATAAACACCATCAATTTGATGTAATCTGGGGCCCATATTCAGTTTAGGAGCCTATGTGACCTCTGCATCTCTGTAGATCTGAGCTCACATTCTGTGGTCATCAGTAGGAACATTCCAAGCTGCCCCAATATCAGGACCCATCTTCCTCAGGTGTGGTATAGAGTATGTTGTCCAGCCTCCCTTTAGAGGATGGAACATCTCTACTGTTGTTGATACAAGTTGAGGACAAGGTCCTAGGGGGGCCCACAAAGTGGTCTGATTTTTTGTTCCTGATAGAGCTACCAGTAACACTGGAGAGAGGGGTTTATTCAAGGTCTAGGCCCATCTTATCTGTTTGGGAATCTCAGGACCCCCCTGAATAGGGCCCCAGCTGATGGGGTGGCCTGATAGTGACTAAAGAGTCATGGATAAAGTATGCCAGTCTCTTGCCCTTATTCAACTTTTATAGTCTTTGCTCTGATAAGGATAGCTTGGGAGTGAGAGAAGTATAATTAGGAAATAGATGAGGAGGGTAGCTAAGTCTAAGTAGATATTATTTCATTATGAAGTTCATATTGACTCACTGTAGACTATTGTGTACTTTTGGCTTCAGGTATATATTTTGCCCTACTTTTGGGGTTACAATAAGATAGCTGCAGCCCTCCGGGGCCCACCCTCTGCACCCTTTGCCCTAATTTTTGGTTACATGTGAACATATGCCCTATCTCATGGGACATGGACTATATCTAGGTTTTGGGACTTTGTTAAGAAGTGAACCACCTGGAATGGAATTAGAGAATCCTATGAAAGGAAAGGCCTCACCGGCGTAATGAGGCTGAAGGGCTGACATTCCATACCAGATGTCTCTGTATACAGTCTGATGTGAAGCATGCTGAGGTGGTATTCATTGTGTTGATTAGGTTGGGATCATCAGATGCAATATCATTTGGTATGAATTGAGAGAAGCATGCAGGAAAATGAGCCCCACCCTAGAGTTTCCAGGACTGGGGAAATAATAAGCTCTATAGAGGACATGGGAGGTTCCTGCTGTCTTAGAGTTTTAAAAGGCAACGGATAATTATTGCTACAATCTCATTATTGGGCAATTAAGTTAACTCTGAAAAATCTTTTTTCAAACAATTCCATACACTGAAAAGAAAAGATGTGTTAGGAATTAGAGATAGTTAATCTCAAATTAAGCTTCTATTAGTCTAGAAATATTTTTACTTCTAAACAACAAAAGTGATAATGTGGAAGTCTATCCATATAACTATGCTTCCAAAAAGCTACCACAAAGAGAATGTGTATCTTTGACAGTTTAAAAAGGGCCAGGGAGGGAATGCAGTAGTAGTAGACAGGACTTAAATGCAAGATGTTCTCAGCCTTAGTGCCCTGGCAAAACAAACCTTATATATGACAACTTTTTAAAATGAAAGTTGTTTTGTTTTTGTATAGAAATTGCAAGAGTGGACCAGAAGGGATTACGGTGAGTATCTCCAGTGCATGAGTCCCATATAGGAAATGACATATCAGGAAGCTCCCATGCTATGCTGTCTCTCTCTGTATGTTTCTTATTATCTCTCTTTTTGTCTTAATGAAAACAAGACACAAAGTAATTTTCCAGAGTGGCCTCTGAAAAATTAAAGGTAAAAATGGGAAATTTAAAGGGCAATAGAAATCTGGACACAAATGACAAGGAACATTGACAATTTAAGGTAATTTTATTAATATATGATCAGTCCCTGGTGATTAGTATAAGAAAGCCACTAATACTCTGGTAAACAAATTCATTGATAAGACACATCATAGAACCATCACAAGAAAGGAAAGTGAAGCTAGGATAATTTTCCAAAAATGATAAGGATAAAAGTGAACAGTAGTGGAATGTTAGTTCCACCTCTAAAATCAAATGGTTGTTTTTTGCTTTTTCTTTTTTTTAATTTTAATAGCCTTTAATAATGATTAACTAGATTATAAGATAACAGTGGTACAATTCCACACATTTCCCATCACCACAACTTCATGTCCTATTCCTATTTTTTATCCCTCTGGAAGCATGGACCAAAAATTTTTATGGTATGCATAAGGTGGGAGTTCTGGTTTCTATAATTATTTATCCATTGAGCATGGCCATTGGCAGGTAGATCCATATGTCCAGTCTATTTCTATCTTTCCTTAGTGGAGTAAGGCTCTGGGGAGATGAGGTTCTAGGACACATTGCTGAGGTCATCTTCCAAGGGAAGTCAGGTTGGAATAATACTAGCATCTGCAACTTTGTCTAAAAAGGTGGTGAGATATAAATCGGGACAATTTTTATCTTAGTAAACAGGAACCAAAACATAGGAGTAGAGCAGATGAGAATAGAGATCTTCATATGAGAAGAAGCTAGGATAACTTTGTTAGGTATGTTCCAAAGGACCCATGACTTCAGTAAGTTTTGCCTGAGCCTGATAGCTGAAATGCAAGGAACACTTTTTGATAGTGATAGTAGTACACAGACTATTTTCTTTGTATGGTTAGCTGCCACACATTATTTCTGTCTTTTAAAGTCACTTTCTCTGAGAGTTCTCTAGGCCTCTCATTAATGTTTTAACTATTCATCTGAACACCTACTTAATACTCCTATAGAATTTACACTGTCAAGGGCAGAGCCAAGATGATGAATTGGAGGCAGCTGCTGGCGTGAGGTCCTACAACAGAGGCCTGACAGGGTAGGTTACTGAGCATTCAGCAGGATGGTGAATAAGGGGTCCTAAATGTGACACCAAGGAGGGGTCCTGTGGTTCAATCTTGGGTTAGAAAAGGGAGGAAAAAGAAAGGAAATCTTCCTATTATTTATGAAGCACACCCCACACCCACCCCATAAACAGACCCCAGAGGCTGGGGAGCTGCTCCTAACAGGCTGCCCACTGAGCTTTTTTCTTTACCAGGATTCCTATCTAAACAGGGGTGCCATTCCAATCCTTTTCCTATTTGATTTCCTTCTCTCTCTCTCTTTCTCTCTCTTTTCTTTTCTAAGTGGCTGGAGCTCTATTTGAGTGACAAAATATCTGACCAATCAGAGACTTGGGGGCCTGGGAAAAACGACCTGGAGGGGTTTTTTTTGTTTTTTTTTACAATTGTCTGTATTTGCTCAGGCTGCCTGTGCTAATTCTGAGGGACCCAAGCTGAAGAGTGACTGTTAGGGCTTTTTACTCTATTCTATTTTATTATTACTATTATATATACACGTGTCCCAGTCCCCCCTCCTTCTTCAAGTTGACCAAAATTAACTGGTATTGCCTTTTCCATTGCTAGGTGACTGGCTGCCCTATCCATTGTGAGAGGAACTTGTTTAACTCTACCTCTTCCATCCACTCTCCCCTTTTTCCCTCTACCTAGATAATTCAAAAAAAAAAATTTTCTTTCACTGCTACTTTTTTTGTTCTTGTCTTCTTCCTTCTTTTGCTTTCTGAATTCACTGATACTCATTTCTGAATTATTTAGGGAAAAAATCTGACTCAGAGTGGAATCCTTGTGTCTCTCTTCTCTACTTACCATTCTCCTGTTGCTATCCCTAGAATTTACAGTGGACAGTAGATTTGCATAACTGTCTATTTTTGCTTTCCGTTTTCCTTTATCGTTCTTTTCCATTTGGATTTGGTTGCTATTTTTTTCTTGGACTGGAGGTATTGTTTGGATAACTGGTATTGGTTAAAATGCATCAATCCTTGTTGCATTACAACTATTGTTGTAATTTCTGAGGTTGGTTACTGCATTTATCATAAAGGTATAGTGTGACTTGTACTCAAAAGACAACAGCTGAAGAATGACAGAACAGCAAAATAAAAACACATCAATAAAAAAAATGGTTAGATCAAGAACAAATAAAACTTCAACCAAAATGAATCAAGAAAGGAGTCCAGAAGACTCCAAATCAGTCAGAAGTAACCATAGATAAGAAAAGTATGAAAGCAATAGTAAACCTAATAATCACAGAAATGAAGACAACTATGAAGGAAAGGGGTAGCAGAATTAGGGAAACAAAAGATGAGACCCTCAAGGAAAATACTAGCTACCTCAAGGTAATGAGAGAACTGAGCTGAAATAGCTGAACCAAAAGGTTATTTAGCAGAACAAGCTAATACTATAATGGAACTGAATAAAGAAGCTGAGGGAAGGGAAAGCAGACTAACAGAATTAGCCAGACAGAGGATGAGCTAGAGAAAACTAATAAAGAGGTAAAAGAGCTCAAAAAGAGATTGAGAGACACTGAAAACAACAACAGAGACATATGGGATGATCTCAAAAGAATTAACATTTGTATAATTGGCCTTCCAGAGGAAGAAAGAGAAGAAGGGGAAGTAAACATTCTAAAAAGAATTATAGAAGAAAACATCCCAGACCTGAACAGCAGAAAGGACATTAAGATTCAAGAGGCCCAGAGAGTCCCAAACAAAATCAATCCAGATCTGAAGACACCAAGACACATCATAGTTACAATGAAAAGAAGTAAGGATAAAGAAATTATCCTAAAGGCTGCAAGAGAAAAACAAAAACTCACATACAGAGGAAAACCCATAAGATTATAAGAAGACTTCGCCACACAAACTCTAAAAGCCAGAAGAGAATGGCAAGATATCTATCGAGCCCTGAATAAAAAAGGGTTTCAACCAAGGATAATATATCCTGCTAGACTTTCATTCAAACTAGATGGAGGCATCAAAACCTTCTCAGACAAAAAACAGTTAAAGCGGGCAACTGTCACTAAGCCTGCCCTGAAAGAGGTTCTAAAAGACCTCCTATAAACAAGAACATAACCATAATACTTAGCATATATCAGAGCAAATAAAAAAATTGTTGACGGCACTAAGGAACATTAAATCTATAATATCAATAAATGTCAATGGCTTAAACTCACCCATTAAAAGGCACAGAGTGGGAGGATGGATCAGAAAACACAACCCAACCATATGCTGCTTGCAAGAATCCCATCTGACCCAACAAGACAAACACAGACCTAAAGTGATAGGATTGAAAACTATCATACAAGCTAATGGACCACAAAAAAAGGAAAGGAACAGCCATTCTCGTCTCTGACACAAGAGAATTTAAATTAAATTAAGTTATAAATGATAGGCCAGGCCATTACATGATGATTAGAGGATCAGTCATCCAAGAAGACTTAACAATTATTAACATCTATGCACCCAATGAGGGACCATCTAAATACATCAAACACCTACTGAAAGAACTACAAAAATAAATCAAAGTAATACAATAATAGTGGTAGACTTTAACACCCTACTCTGAAACTTAGATCAATGAAGCAAACAGTCAACAAAGAAACAATAGAATTAAATGAAGAGATGGACAGACTAGAACTCCTGGACATTTTCAGAATTCTTCACCCCCAAAAACTGGAATGCATGTTCTTTTCAAATCCACACAGCACATACTCAAGAATAGACTACATGTCAGTCCATAAAGACAGCATCAACAAATTGAAGAGCATTGAAATCATCCTATGTATCTTCTCAGACCACAGTGGAGTAAAGCTAACATTTAACTAACAGAAAATTACTAAAAGACACATAATTTGGAAACTAAACAACATACTGCTTAAGAACCACTGGGTCAGAGTGACACTCAAGCAAGAAATTCAAGCATTCCTGGAAACAAATGAAAATGAAAACACAGGGTATCAAAATATTTGGGACACAGCTAAAGTAGTACTGACAGGGAAGCTTATAGCCATAGAGTCACATATTAAAGAACAAGAAAAAACTTACATTAATGACCTTACTGCACACCTTAAGGACTTAGAGGAAGAAGAACAAAGGAACCCTAAAGCAACCAGAAGGACAGACATCGCTAAAATTAGAGCAGAAATAAACAACACTGGAAATAAGAGAACCATACAACAGATCAATGAAGCCAAATGTTGGTTTTTTGAAAAATTAATCAAGATTGACAAACCCCTAGCCAGACTCACTAAACAAAAAAGGTAGAATACTCAAATTAATAGAATTGTAAACGATAGAGAAGATATCACAACTGATGCAACAGTAATCCAGAAAATCATGCAAAACTTCTATGAAGAACTATACACTACCAAGCTAGAAAATCTGGAAGAAATTGAAGAATTCCTAGAAACATATGCTCTGCCAAAACTGAACCAAGAAGAACTACAAAACCTAAGTGCACCAATCACAGACAAAGAAATCGAAACAGCTATTAATAATCTCCCCAATAACAAAAGTCCTAGACCAGATGGCTTCATAAAGGGATTCTACAAAACCTTCAGGAAACAGTTAATACACGTACTTCTAAAGGTTTTCCACAATCAAAGAAACACGAACACTCCCTTCCACCTTCTATGAAACCAACATCACCCTGATAACAAAATAAGATAGGGACACGACAAAAGGAAAATTACAAAACAATATCTCTGATGAACATAGATGCAATATATTGAACAAGATCCTGGCCAACTGAATACAGAAGTATATCAGAAAGATTGTTCATCACAACCAAGTGGGATTTATCCCAGGAATGCAAGGCTTCTTCAACATACATAACTCAATCAATGTCATATTTGCAGATCTCAATCTATATTATAAGGCCATCATCATTAAAACAGCCTCTTACTGGAAGATAAATAGACATGCAGACCAGTGGAACAGACTTGAAAGCCCAGAACTAAACCCCCACACCTGTGGACATCTAATCTTTGATAAGGGGGCTCAAAGTATTAAATGGAGGAAGGAGGCTCTCTTCAATAAATGGTGCTGGGAAAACTGGGTTGAAACAGGCAGAAGAATGAAACTGAACCATTTTATCTCACCAGAAACAAAAATCAACTCCAAATGGATCAAGGACATGGATGTTAGACCAGAAACTAACAAATACTTAGAGAGAAAACATTGGGGGAACACTTTCCCACCTAAACCTCAAGGACATCTTTGATGAAACAAACCCAACTGCAAGGAAGCCTACAGCAGAAACAAGCCAGTGGGACTACATCAAATCAAAAGCTTTTGCACAGCCAAAGAAATTATCACACAAACAAAAAGACGCCTCACACAATGGGAGAAGGTCTTCACATGCCATATATTAGACAAGAGACTAATAACAAAATATACAAAAAGCTCAGCAAACCTAGCAACAAATAATCAAGTGAACCCATCCAAAAATGGGCAGAGGATACGAACAAAACATTCACTACAGAGGAGATCCAAAAGGCTAACAAACATATGAAAAATTGTTCCAGGTCACTAATTGTCAGAGAAATGCATATTAAGACAACATTGAGATACCACCTCACCCCTGTGAGAATGGCATACCTCAAAAAGGACAGCAGGAACAAATGCTGAGGAGTCTGTGGGGACAGAGGAATCCTTCTACACTGCTGTGGGAATGTAAATTGGTCCAGCCTCTGTGGAGAGCAGTCTGGAGAACTTTCACAGGGCTAGACATGGACCTTCCATATGACCCAGTAATTTCTCTCCTGGGGATATACCCCAAGGGATCCATAACACCCAACCAAAAAGCTATGTGTACCCCTATATTCATAGCACAATTCTTAATAGCTAAAACCTGGATGAAACCCACGTGCCCAACAACAGATGAGTGACTGAGAACACTGTGGTATATATATATATATATATACATATATATATATATATATATATATATATGTATATATATATATATATATACACAATGGAATACTACGCAGCTATGCAGCTATTAAGAACAATGCACCCACCTTCTTTGACCCATCTTGAATGGAGCTTGAAGGAATTATGTTAAGTAAGCTGAGTCAGAATGATAAAGACAACTATGGGATGAGCCCACTCATGAACAGAAGTTGAGAAAGAATAACAGAAAGGGAATCTCAAAGCAGGATCTGACTAAATATGTAGTAGGGCACCAAAGTAAAAACACTGGGTGGAGCGTGCAGGTGGATATTCAGTTTCATGGGGTGGGGGTGGGGGACAGAGGTGATCGGACACACTCTTTTGGTGGAGGGAATGGTGTCTATGTACACTTCTATTAATTTGCAGTCATATAAATCACTATTTAAGTAATATGATAGGGGAAAATCTGATTGAATATCTCAAACTTACTAAGGCACCGACTGAATCTTTTTAATACATAGGCAGAGTATTTTATATGTTTACTCTCTAACTAACCCTATCAAAGCAAGGACTGCAAAAGCTGAATAAGGGCAAGAGACTGGCATACTTTAAGAATGACTCTTTAGTCACTATCAGGCCATTCCACCAGCTGGGGCCCTAATCGGGGAGTCCTGAGATGGTCCTAGAACTCAAAGAAATCCCTGTCTCCATTGTTACTGGTCATTTCTATCAGGAACAACAAAACAGACCCCTTTGTGGGTCCCCATAGGACCTTGCCCTTAACTTGGATCAGCAATGATAGAGAATTTCCAACCTCTAAAGGGAGAATGGACAACATATTCTATGCTACACCTGAGGAAGATGAGTCGATACTGAGCATCATGGAATATTCCTACTCATGACCACATAATGTGAGCTCAGATCTAGAGGGATATAGAGGTCACACAGGCTCCTAACCTAATTATGGGCCCCAGATCACATTAAGTCGATAGGCTTTACAGTAATATTTATACCACTTTCCCATATTAGGGAGCTACTCTCTTCCCTGATCCAGCTTTCTGGTCATTTTCCCAGCCATGACAACATCTCTCCAGAGAATAATTAAGATACACCTGCATATCATATTTCAGGTTTGGCAAACAAACAAGCAAAAACACTATTATAGCTACAGGCCCTTTGAAATATAACTAAAATATGTCTACTAGCTATCTACAAAATGGAGGACCCCCCAAAAACTTCATCTTTACTATTCCAAACTTTAGCTCCATGATTGTTCCCCAATTTGTTTGGCTTTGTATGTTAACTCTCTTTTCAGCCACCAAGTTCCAGATGCTAGCAGGATGAAACCAATTTCCCTGGACAGACAACCCCACCAGTGTGTCCTGGAGCTCTGCTTCCCCAGAGCCCTTCCCCACTAGCAAAAGACAGAGACAAGTTGGGAGTATGGATCAACCTGTCAACACCCATGTTCAGTGGGGAAGCAATTACAGAAGAAAGACCTTCAACCTTCTGCATCCCACAATGATCTTGGGTCCATACTTCCAGAGGGTTAATGTATAGGAAAGCTATCAGTGGAGGGGATGGCATAAGGAGGTCTTGTGTTGGGAACTGTGCGAAGCTGTACCCCTCTTATCCTATGGTTTTGTCAATGTTTCCTTTTTATAAATAAAAAAAATTTAAAAAAAATTACACTATACAGAATTATCTTTTTTTCTCTACTATTTATGATTAGTTTTCCCTCTACAGTGTAATAAACCGAGAATAAGACCCTACCTATATTTTTCCTCAACATCTATAAAGAGTTCCCATTATCTCATGTGACAGTAAACATACCCTTATTGAAAGGCTAGAAGGAGCATGTATTTTACACTTATGGATAACAGTTCTGCAGTATATTTCAAAACCTTTCAAAATAGCCTTTTTTTGTATGACTCAGTAATCCCACTGCTACAGATTTATCCCCAGAAAATAATCAGAAACACACACTAAGATTTATATGCAATGATAGTCATCTCAGTATTGTTTATAGCCATCCCCCAAATGAAAAAATAATATAAATTTCCAAAAATACAGAAATGTATACATAAATTAAGGTTTCTTTCTAATACACACACACAAAAAAAACATGTAATCATCAAAAGTCATGATTTTGCAATTTATTTTATGACCTATATTTAGGAACTGAAAAGATAGCAGTAGATAATTGTACAAAATAACCCCAAATTGGTTAATACGTTTATGTAAGTAATGATCTCCAAATATGTCATAAGTAACTGGCCTTTGAGTATGGATATACCTTTATTTAAAATTACAGTGGTCTAAATAATTCATTTATATTATTTCCAGTTACCTCTATGCTATGTAATAAAGGTTTCTCAGTCTGCTAAATCCATGCTAGCCATTCTTTGTTGCCTTAAGTACTACCTCATTCCTTCTCTGATAACAGCCTTGCTAGACCCATTTGTATTTTATATCCATATAAGCTAAACATGAATTAAATTCTTGACTTGGGGTACTACAGTCAGCTTCCTCTAATAACTAAGAATATCCAACTGAAATGTTGAAATCAAAGTGCAGTAGAAAAAAAAAGCTACCTAGAAACAATACTTTTGATTTAATTGGCCTTCTAAAGATTCTAGGACAGAGAATTGAGAGCAGAAAATGCATATGGAGAAGTTCTTGCCTTTTCTTTCTTTTCTTTTGTAACTGTTAGAGACAGGGAGAAATAGAGGGGATGCTGGCAGAGTAAGATAGCAATTTCCCAAAAGTTGATTCCTCTGGTTAGGCTGGCTTACTCATTTCCCACAACTGCAGGAGGAAGAGTTGCTCAGGGAGAAGTTTACTGCACCTGTTGAGAGTCACAGCCCTCCCACCTGGACTGTGTCACTGAGCAGAGTTGCTGTACATGGGAATTTACCATGTAGCCAGAAAGTACAGAGAAGATCATGTCAATATGCTCAAAGAAGGGGTCAAAAAGAAAATTTAGAAGGTTTTCTAAAGCCCCTTCTCCCCCCTAGAGTATTTCCTTTTTTATATATATTTTTATTTATTTCCTTCTGTCGCCCTTGTTCTTTAATTATTGTAGTTATTATTGTTGTTGTTATTGATGTCGTCATTGTTGGATAGGACAGAAAGAAATGGAGATAGAATGGGAAGACAGAGGGGGAGAGAAAGACACCTGCAGACCTGCTTCACCACCTGTGAAGGGACTACCCTGCAGGTGGGGAGCGGGGGGGGGGGGGGAGGGGGGGGGCTCAAACCGGGTTCAGTGGGTCGCCGGACTACCGGAAAATTTTCTATCTCATCATACATTCTGGGATACAGCTGTGACTGGTATTTTCCCCAGGAAAAACACCTCTCCCTTCTATTTTTCCCTTTGTGCCTAACAAGTTTAAATATTAAGGTACAAAATATTTTGTCAAGTCTGATCCCTTGTGCAGGTTTATTTATATAGTGAATTCTAATCTGAAATGCATAAAGTATTCCACGAACATCCTGAAATACCAATAATGACTGAGTGGTTATCAAATTAAGGAAAATTAAAATACTTGCTCCAATTAGTTCTCTTTTAGTTTTCTGTACTTTAATTGATATGTGGTATGGGCATAGAAGTTCAATTTGTCTTCCTAGAACATTAATTACTCCACTTATTTAGCTAAGTGCTTTTTACAAATTTCTTGGTCTGAAAAGAGTCTTTCCACAACTATCTTTCATGATCCAAATAAACACCACCTATTCTTTGTTCTGTGAAGACACTCCTACATTTTTATTATTCAATTGATATGAAGCAGTTTTCTGTCATGTCTGATCTGAACTTTAAGTATTAGCAAATTTATGGAAAAAAATGGTAATTATGTGCCCTTCTGGAAAAAATGTGAAATTTCATAACCTCTATAGAAAACAACTTGGAGAACCTTCAATAAAATTAAGTTGATTGCCTACGTAGTTCAACAATCCTGCTTCTAGAAATATATCTAAAATAATTGCTGAGGCCAGGGAGGTTGTTCAGTGGATAGGACACGTGTTTTACTTGTGTGACATCTTTTGTTTGATCCCTGGTACTATGTGTCTGAGTTTCTCATCAAAAAATAAATGTATCGTTACATTAATGCAGAAAATTTCCATTTTCCACAGTATTGCTAATATTTGAAATTCAAATCATACTGAAGAAATGGTTAGAAGAATGTTTCCTATCAGTTGAATATAAAGAGTGAAAATATTAAATAAAATGAATTTAAATCCTTAGAAATCCAGAGTTGATGCTCTCATTGCTATCCCTACAGTTATTTTTTAACTCTTTATAGTTATTTTTAACTCTTTAAAGATAAAATAATATTATATGAAGTAACAAAAGATAGTCTTATCCAAAATACCACTTTGTATGTCATTTTACCATTTAAATTTAACAATTAAGGACAAGGTCTTGCTTTTCTTACATTTTAAAATATGTTTGTATTAGTAATGCATGCTTACACAGCATTAGCAACTAAATAGGCAGTTTTATCATCTAATAAGAAAATCGTATCATTATAACCCACAATATTGCTAAAAGTAATATTTCTTTAAAGCAGTTCCTAATAACAATCTGAAGTAAAACACCTGTGTGAACTGAAAGCCTGTTTCTCTGTTATGTGAATTCCAGTCTGATTCTTCTAGAGCAGGTGTGACCAAGTCCTTGCATTTATCACCTGGAATGGGACCTCCCAGGATTGCTCTTGATTGTAATCAATGTGTTGTCCCTGGGCTGTTCAACTGAGAAAGTATTTTAAGCATCAGCTCCACTTTGATTACAAAGAATAAATTTTAATTAAACTAAAAATAGATAAATAAAAACAAATTCCCTGGGAGACCAGGTGGTGCCTCACCTGGTTGAGAGCCCATGTTACAGTGCACAAGGACCTGGGTTTGGGCCCCCGACCCCCATCTGCAGGGGGAAAGATTTGTGAGTGGTGAAGCAGTGCTGCAGGTGTCTCTCTGTCTCTCTCCCTGTCTGTCTCCCCTTTCCCTCTTGATTTCTGGCTGTATCTATCCAATAAATAAATAAAGATGACTAATAAATAAAAATTAATAAATCATTCCCTGTTATAGCTGACATTTCTGCAATGTTTCTACTGGGCCCACTGTTGTCCAGGAAATTTCACTGGCATTTGACTTCTTCTGACTTCTCTTTTTTCTTAAACTGAGTGATTTTTTTTTCCCTTTATTGGGGGTATTAATGGCTTACAGTAGACAGTAAAACACAGTAATTTGTACATGTATAACATTTCTCAGTTTCCCACATAACAACCTACACCCCTTCCTACTAGGCCCTCCTAGGCCATCATGTTGCAGGACCTAAACCCCACCCCACCCCAGCCCGGAGTCTTATACTTTGTTGCAGTACACCAAACTGAGTGATTATCATGTAAGAACATAGTTTTATTTTATTTCTAAAAGAAAACACTGGGGAGTTGGGTGGTAGCGCAGTGGGTTAAGCACACGTGGTGCAAAGCACAAGGACTGGTCTAAGGATCCCAGTTCAAGCCCCCGGGTCCCCACCTGCAGGGGAATTGCTTCACAGGTGGTGAAGCAGGTCTGCAGGTGTCTATTTCTCTCCCTTTCTCTGTCTTTCCCTCCTCTCTCCATCTCTCTCTGTCCTATCCAACAATGACGACATCAACAACAATAGTAACTATAAAAACAACAAGGACAACAAAAGGGAATAAATAAATAAAATATTAAAAAAAAAACACTGACAAAACCATAGGGTAAGAGGGTTACAACTCCATACAATTTCCACCAGCAGAACTCCATATCCCATCCCCTCCCTTGATAGCTTTCCTGACTTCTCTTTTTTAACTCTATCTTTTTTTAACTCTCATCTGGGCTTTATGTGAATTTTAGGAAAAGTCTATTTTGTTTTACATATTTTAAGTTAAATGTATGTCTGTTTTATCTGGATGTAGTAGTAGTGTGACTTGTAAAGGAAGAGAAGATGGGATCATGGGGAAAATATATAGAAATATAGGCAGATAGTTGTAGAAATAATAGTTGAACCATATCTGCAACCTTAGGAGAACTGCTGTAGCTTCCAATGGAGGGAATGGGGATACAGAACTCTGGTGGTGGGAACAGTATGGAGTTGTACCCCAGTTATCATATAGTTTTGTAAATCATTAAATAATTAATAAAAATTTTTAAAAAGATACGACTATCTTATGAGAAGAGAAGAAAGACACTAGAGCACTACTTTAATATATGAGAAGCAGGAGACTGAATACTGTGTGCATGGCATACGCTTTACACACTGGGCTATGAGTCATCAAGAAAAAGTCTTTGGGTCCAGACTCCCAAAGGGGTAAAGAACAGGGAAACTTTCAGTGGAGGGGATGGGATATGGAACTCTGGTGATGGGAATTGTATGGAACCATACCCCTCTTATCCCACAATCTTGTCAATCATTATTAAATTACTAATAAAAAAGTCAAATCAAGAAACAGAAGCTTTACATTTTTTTAACATTGATACTCATATCACCTAAGTTTTCAGAACTTTAAGTTCCATAAGTCTACACCATTGAGCTCAATGTTGTACCAAATGCCTATAATGGACAGAAATATAAAAATATAGTTCTAACATCTAGTTCTAGTATCTATTATATTTTATCATCTTTCTGTGATTTGAAATAATCTTCAAGCTCCCTAAGCACATTCACTGACAATGATGACATGCCTTTAATTCTGCAATCAGTCTGGAGTAGGTTATCTTTAAATAAATTTATTAGATCCTTAATGTTTATATGTCTTCCCAAATTCTTATGGTGAAGTCCTAGTGTCCATTTGTGTCGTATGCTTTACATTGGTTTGAACTAGCCCCCCCCCCCCGCCAAGAGAATTGGATCAGTCCTGTTAATTTCGCGGGCCTGCTTGGCCCCGCCCGAAGGAACCCCGGGAGAGGGTTCCTGAGTTGGAGAGTTCCTGGGTTCCTGAGTACGAGAGTCCGAGAGTTCGACAGTGCCAGGGTGGAAGGGTTCCGGAGTTCCTGAGTTCGAGAGTTTCAGGGTTTCAGAGTAAGAGAGAGTCCCAGAGAGACAGAGTTCCTGACTTCCAGAGTAAGAGAGGGAGTGCTTGTGCCGCCGCAGAGACAGCAGAGTTCTGTTTGGTGATTAGTTTGTCTTAGTTTGTGAATCGTTGTTCCTGAATAAAGAAATACAGCTGCCCTGCCCAGCCGTTGTCTCCGCGTCTCTGTTTACCACCGTGAAGCCAGCCCGGCCAGCTGGAGCCGTCCGAAAATTTTAACAACACATTTGAATGTACCATATAGAGAAACACAATGACTCTTCTGTCAACCCAATATCTAGAGATGCATCATCTAAGCACATAATTAGAATCAAAGGAGGGCATCACATTGAGGTTCTGCTCTGATGAGAATTTATCATTAGAAGACATATCATAGAATGTTCTCTCTTTTTAAAATAAAATTATTTTAAAATTAAGTTAGTTTTTTTTTTATTATCTTTATTTATTTATTGGACAGACAGCCAGAAATTGAGAAGGGACAGGGAGGTAGAGAGGCTGAGAGACAGAGAGATATCTGAAACACTGTTTCATCACTCAAAAAGCTTTCCCCTCACAGGTTGGGAACAGGGACTAAAACTTCGGTCCTTCCTTGTACATTGTAACATGTGTGCTCAGCCAGGTGTGCCATCAGCTGGCCCCTGACTTCTTCTATCTTCCTTCACTAGTACACGCACAGAGAAAATTTCATGTGAGAACACAGAAAGAAGGTGGCCATTTATAGGAAGAGCTCTCGCACCAGAAATGGGCTAGGCTGGCATTTCTCTGGATTCCAGTTTTCAGAAGTGGGTAAATTTGTGCTGCTGAAACCTCTGAGTTAGTGTTATTTGTTCTGACCATTTGAATTAAGTAGTACAACAGATGATAATTCATTTTCAATCTGTGGAGTTTTATTTTCAAGCAAAAGCTATTAGTATCCATGTGGAGAATCTACTATATGATTAAACAGTAAAAGTCTCATCAAAAGCTTTAACCAAGTTCCACTGCCTTCAGAAGGAAGATGAGTAACTGAGTTATATGTAAAGCAAATGAGAGACTTGTCACTTGAGTGCTGCATTTCTGCCTTGTTTTTAGCACATTATTTTCTCTTCACAACATATTCTTTAGTTGATAACATTATCCCCATCGTGGTCTTGGAGGTTATACAGTGGATAAAGCACACGACTCTCAAGCATGATATCCTGAGTTCAATCCCTGGCAACACCTGGGCCAGAGTGATGTCTGGGTCTTTTTCTCTATCTTCAGGAATAAATAAGTAAGATTCTAGGCATGAAATATTTTTCTTGCAATCAGAAAATGAATGACTGTTCCCATGTTTTAGAAAATGTTAAGACTTAGAAAAGTGAGAGGCCTATTAATAAGCTATTACTTATTAATTATGTTATTAGCTAGGGTGTTCTGTGGAACAAAGACAGGTAACATAGGTTCTTTCGACAATTATAGTCTCATTAGAGGGTCAAATTGGCAACAGTGTATCTAGTAGATCTGAAATTCCATGACACAAGTAAAGAGCTAACTGGAGGATCAGGCACAAGTGGCTGACTGTACACCAATTCTTGTGGAATTCCATCATCCATTTGTTAGTTTGCCTTCCTCCAAAATATCAAGCAACATGGAATGAAACTTCAAATCTTCCCACACAAACCATTTTGCCAATGAAATTTAAAAATAGAAGCTTCACTGGAAAGCTTGGGTTGTACCTTTACATAAAAGTAGAAAAAGAAACACCATCACTTTCCCTTAGTTAGTATATCAGAATCTGTAACAGGCTGTGGATAACTAATATTACATGATTTTCTTTCTTCCAGAGGTTTTGTGTTGTTGTTGCTGTTGTTTTTTTTCCAATTGGTAAGACCATATGACTAAGTACTCTCAGTTAATAACATGCCCATGGACATATGCCTACAAGGATTCAGAGATTAGAGTAAGGCCAACGTATCTAGAAAGTAATAGTGCTGCCACAATTTCATAATAAGCAGCTTTGAGGCAGAGTATCAAGTAAAACATTAATCACATCATAGCAAGTCATAAGGGCAAACACCAAGCTAATGTGCAGCTGCCTAGCATGGTAGCTAGTGTTGAGTTAGTGAAGACTGATAATACAAATTGAAACTCACATTCCCACCACTTTGAAAAAATAAGAAAGAGGGGGAGTGGATGTTGGCACACATAGTACTATGCCAAGGACTTCTGTAAGGACTTCTGTAAGGACCCAGGTTCAAACCCCTGGTCCTCACCTGCAGGGGGAAAGCATCATGAGTAATGAAGATGGGATACAGATGTCTTTCTGTTTCTCTCCATCCCTAGTTCCTCTTCCCCTTTCGATTTCTGGCTGTTTCTAGCCAATAAATAAATAGAGATAATTTTAAAAGAAAAATAAGAAGAAATTAAATTATTTTTTTAAATGTATTGGACAGGCATAACCATAAATTGAGGGAAGGGGGAGATAGGGAGAGAGACAGACACCTGCAGCACTGCTTCACCACTTGTGAAGCTCCATCCCTGCAAGCAGGGGTCAGGGATTTGAACCTGGGTCCTTTTGCACTATAACATGCATGTTTAACCAGGTTTGCCACCCCTGGCCCCAGGAATGAAATTTAATATTTTTAAATGATCACATGTTATGTATGCATATAGATGTATGATATATATATGGCAGGGCTTTCAGAATCTGCTGATAGATTGTGTGAGAGGGGCCTAGTAAATATCTAAGTGGATATATTAAGTTTAGGATTAAGTGAGAAGATGCTTGCTGGGGATATTTTTTGGAGCCATTAGATGAAAGGTTACAGCACAGTGATTAGATCAAACCTCCAATGATGTAATGATAGGAATGAAGTGTAAATGTTAAGTCCTGGTGAATGTTAGATTCAACAAATCACTAGCAAAATTTTAGTGCTAATAAAATATTCTTACAGCTAAGTTTAAGAGTGTTTAGATATGCTTTACTACTTTTTTCCTAAATCTCAATTTGTAAAAATAATTCCATTCCAAGTTACTAAAGCTTATTACATTTTTGAAATCTTAATTAAGAAAGGTGTCATTAGGATTAAATATTGCTCAGTGCTTGTCTTACCATACAATTACATAAATACTGTTTAGTAAGTATAATAGTCTAATTTTCTTTGTCCTTGTTCTAATTTACATTCCCTTTGTCTACCAGAATTGTTTTTTCTAAAAACTATATGAAGGAATTTGGGGTGGGGAATGGGATAGGGAAAATTCTTATCTTGATTTTAGCATTTACATCAATACATGTTTGTCAATATTCATTGAACTGTATATCTAAAAGTATGTATTTCAAATTGTGTAATTTATACCTTAATAAATTAGGTTAGAAGCAATTATTTGAGGTGATGGAATCGCTGCTGTTTAACCTCATTATGTCATTCAAGGTTCTCAATTCTCCCTTTTATTCACCTCCCCAACCACCTACACAAGCACCTCACCACTTTCCTATAGATAATCTGAATTACAATTTCTGATGTTTCATTCCTGTTCTTCAACAGGATTTTATGCATGAGCTTGTCTCAATATGGTACTCTCTCTTTCTCATGTAAAACGTAAGTGAAACATTGCACTGAAGATATATTATAAGCCTTAACCTCATGGTCATGGGACATGAAAACAAAAGTAAATGGGACTGTATAAAATGAAAAAGGTTCTACACATCCAAAACCAACTACACATGAGTAACTAGGCGATGATATTTGCATATCACATATACAACAAGAGACTGATATCAAGCATCTGTAAAGAACTGGGACAGCTCAACAACAGCAAAAGTAATCCAATAACATGTGGTTCAAAGAACTAAATAGGCAGTTTCCTAAACAAGAGATGCACATGACCCACAGACATATAAATAAATGTTCCACTTCACTTAGCATTAAAGAAATGTGAATTAAAACTACACTGAGATTTCACCTCACAGCTGTGAGAATGGCCTATGTCAGCACAGCAGGAAATGACACATGTCAGCAAGGCTATGATGAACAAAGGATTCTGCTACACTGAGGATGGGAATGCAGACTGGTTCAGCCCTTTTGGTGAGTCCTTAAACAAAAAGAAAATGGCATTAGTCTAGGATCCAGCAATGCCATTATTTGGCAATTACCCAGAAGATATCCAAACACTAATTTGAAAAAACATATGCACCCCTATGGTCATAGTTGCATTATTTACAATAGTCACAGAATGGAAGTGGATTAAATACCCATCAACAAATGACTGGATAAAAAATAGGTTATGGGATATAGACTCCACAGAATGCTACTCTTTACTAAAAAAAAAAAAATCATATTGTGTCTTTTGGAACAAAATGAGTAGAACTGTAGGTAATTGTGCTTAGTGAAATGAGATAAAAGACAACTACCAAATATATTCACTCATATGTGGAATCTGGAGAACTGACACACCTGAACTTGCAGGGGAAAAAAAAAAAGAAGGAAGGAGGGGAAAACAGAAGCAAACAATGTGTTTCAAGGACTTTGTGAGAACTATAATGGTTATCTTTGGGGATTGGGAAGGTGAGGACATAGAACATTTGTGGTTGGTTCAATGAAAAGCTATATCCTATAATCTTACAATCTTGTAGCCCACAATTAATCAAAAATAACAACTGAAAACAAAAGTTCAACAACTGATAGGGATTGCTGTTCATCTCAAGGAACACAGCAAGCAGAAAATAGATTAGAAAGCACGAGGTCAGCTCCACTTTAGTTCAAGATAGTTCCTCTCTGTTATTTTCATGGAAATATAATTTGCTAGGAAAAGAATCATGTCTTCCTGTCTTTGTTTTTTTTTTAATATTTATTTTTTTTAATTTATTTATTCCCTTTTGTTGCCCTTGTTGTTTTATTGTTGTAGTTATTATTGTTGTTGTCGTTGTTGGATAGGGCAGAGAGAAATGGAGAGAGGAGGGGAAGACAGAGAGGAGGAGAGAAAGATAGACACCTGCAGACCTGCTTCACCGCCTGTGAAGCGACTCCCCTGCAGGTGGGGAGCCAGGGTTCAAACCGGGATCCTTATGCCGGTCCTTGTGCTTGTCCTTGTGCTTTGTGCCACCTGCGCTTAACCCGCTGCACTACAGCCCGACTCCCTTCTTCCTGTCTTTGAAATCCCAGTACCTACTACACTGGAAACAACAGATTTGGAAGATACTCAATATGCTTTGGGATCTGGTTAGGTGAAAATAATAATAATAATAAGTAGTCATGGTGTTCTCTTGCTTTCCATCCCAGACACCTCTACTTTGAGCCAGAGTGACTCCAAGCATTGCCTCACTCTTCACTTTAGGCTTGGTCCTTCTTCCTGTCCTCTGTTATCTATTGGAATATACCCATGTGAGGACACTTAAGACCCTCACTATTCTACCATTCTACCAGTTTCAAAACATGAAAAGTGAAGTGGTTACAAATATTTGAGAAATAGCTGTTCAAATTACCAATTCGAAATTTAGTGGTTTAAAGGGCTTCACCTATCTTTTTTTAAAATTTAATTTTTTTAAAAGCATCTTTGCAGTCCTGTATGCTTACAAACAACTGAACTACCAATGTCAAAATACTGATCACTACTGAAGTAAACAAGGAAATAATTTGATATCAAAAAGATATTTCAACTATACCTTTCAAACTGACTTTTATTGAGAGCACCCTTTACCTGAAGGACTCTATTACTAAGACTCTGTGATCTGATATTGCCATCTACTCTGGAAATATCTTGCTATCCAATAGTTTGAGTGTACATGTGTCAATGTACATGTAAATGCACACATTTATAATGGATGTTGTGATCATGTATTGTCTTATCAGCTATGTAGTATACACAGATATCAGACATAAACGTAAACACATTTTCTTTTTTATTAAAAATGATTATTTTATTTATTGGACAGAGACAGCCAGACATCAAGAGGGAAGGGGGAGACAGACAGAAGGAAAGAGAGAGACCTGCAGCACTTCTTCACTACTCGCAAAGCTTTCCCCCTGTGGTGGGAACTGGGGACTTGAACCTGTGTTCCTGTGCACAGTAACATGAGCACCCAATAAGGGGCATCACCACCCGGGCATCCCCCACACATGCATATGTTTCCTAGTAACTTTTAAATCCTCCTACCATTGTCATTTGCAAAATTAATTAAAATGTCCCTCCAGAGTTTTAATATGGGCTCTACAATTTTCTTACTGATATTAAAAACTCTAGTTTGTTGGTCTTAATTTTACCTCCTTTGATTTTAAAGTGACTTAGCATATAGAATTAAACAGTTCCTTAAAAAATATATATGTACTGCAAAGGATCACACAAGTTCCAGACAAGTACATCCAGCCAAATAAACTCTTCAGTCAGTCTGCTTAGGTAAAAATAGGACTGTGACTGAGAAATCAAAAGCAGCAGAGCAAAGAGAGATTGATTACTGCTGAAATATACTGCAACACAAAGTCCTCAAAGCAAATATTTCAGAATATTAAAATGTCTGGCATCCAAATAGAATATTTTAGCTTGTTTTTTTATGTTAGATATTGATATCCTATTTAAAAGCTGTTGGTGTTTTTGTATGTATGTGTGCTAGAAAAACAGGCAGATTACTTGATCTGAGAGAAGACTGATTAAACCTTGCTAAACATTTCAGAGATGCAGTTTCTTATTTTCAGAGACATTCTCTAATGTAGTGAATATGGTGACCAAGTCAAAAAACCTGTTACTAACTGGTTTTAATTTGCCCTTAGTTTTTTTTATTTGCCAAAATTTCAATGCTTTTCACCAAAATATAATGATAAAATTATGTTTTATATTTTTAGAGACACAGACACTTTTATATTATGTTTGCAATTCAAATACTGTCCTGAGATACTGTTTTTCTGTATATTGGCTGTTTAGTAATAATACCGATTATCTCTCTGTTACAGACTTATGACTCTTAGGTTTAAGGTAATTCCTAGGCATCTGAAGTTTTAAAATTTAAAGGCAAGGCTTATTGGGAAGTGCAACAGACTTTCAAGCCTGAGGACCCAAAGGTCCCTGGTTCAATACCTAAGGAACCACCATAAACTAGAGCACAGCAGAATCTGGTTAAAGAAAAAATTTAAAAGTTCAAAAACCTAAAAATAAGAAATTTACTGAAGAACTATAAACAGTCAGTAAGCATGATGTGCAGTCTCATTTGAAATAAAACTTAAATAATTAAATACTATACCTTATAATTTTGTAAAAATAATATTTAATGTGATCAGTAGTAAGATGCACACCAGGTATATATATTTGATAGGACTGAGAGAAATTGAGAGGGGAGAGGTGAAAGAGAGGGAGAAAGCACCTGCAGTACTGCTTCATCACTCGTGAAGCTTGTTACCTTTAAGTGAGGATTGAAGAGTTTGAAATAGGATCCTTAATCTGTGGATAAAATATTGATGGTTGCACAAGGACCCTGTTTCAAGTCCCAGTCCCCACCTGTGGGGGGAAAGCTTTGTGAGTAGTGAAGCAGGTCTATAGGTGTCTCTCTGTTTCTGTCTCTGTCTCTCTCTGTTTCTCCTCCTCTTCTCAATTTCTGGCTGCATCTATCCAATAAATAAGTACTGATAATGAAAAATTAAAAAAAATTATTTATGGAATATATCTTTAAAAAAGGAGTGCATTTTTTTAAATTTATAAGATAGTTTTAACTTGTTCCAGAATAGATTGCCACTACTAATAATACTATCAATAATAATTATTTTGCATGTTTTTTTGTAGTCTTTAGACCAATACCAGAGTTTAGCCCAATACCACAGCAAGTTTTTGATTTTGACTTTGATACAGATTCCCCTATCTAGGGTACAAAAGTGATTCTTTACAACTAGATTCAGTACCATGGCTAATTTCTTTTTTTCCGTTATAAATATCTAATATTTATTTTGATTATAAAAGATTATGTGATCATTAAAAATATGTGATATAGAAATATATAGGAAGCAAGAGAGGTTCTTTATTATAATTATCCTCTTTTAGTGGGACCCATTTGGACTGGTTTTGCATTTTATATACATATATCTGTACTATGTCATTATAATTTATCAGTAGGCGTGGGAAATAGCATAATAGCTATGCAAACAGACTCTCAAGCTGAGCCTCCCTGGTTCAGTCACCTGTACCACCAGAACTGAGCAGTGTTGTGGTCTCTGTCTCTGTACCTCTCGTTCATTCCAATATAATATCAGTATTTTCACTCAGATGAGTACTAGCTACATTTCCACATTTAAATGTTTGCTCATGTATTTGTTTATCTTGATATATCATATACTTGTTTTTACTCCTTTGAACAGTGATATAGGATCTATGACTGGTTTGTATCAGAATTAATCTAACCAATGCAATAGGAGTGGATTATTTACATTTCACAATTTTAATTGTGACCATTTAGAGAAAAATATTATACTAAAAACCTTTCAGTACTTACCAATGGTTAAAAAACTTTGATTTTTCCAAATTTTTAAGAAAAATTCAAGACTGTATTGAGACATAAAGGGCATATTTATATATATGTACATGGATGTAAAGAATCTTCTATAATACTATTCTAAGACATCCACAGTGCTTAGTGTAGTTACATTAAAATTATGCTATGATAACTCAGAAAAAGTATTATTTAGCTGTCTTTTATCTTTCTTCATAAAATAATAATGATACTAATATTATAATGATGTGAAACTGAAAGTTAACAGACTATCCATCTTGTACATTTTTCAAAATTAATATAAGAATATATTCAATTCTCTTACATAATTATAACTTTGAGAAATACACTAAAACACCCAAATAACAGCAAATAAAAAGTTTAACCTTCAACTTTTCTCCATCATAAGAAAGAATGAATGAATAATACACTTGGTTTAAAAAAACATCAGGCAGAAATGGACAAGCAGAAACTTTAACAAGCTCTTGACCTGCATTGACTCTTGCTGATTTTCATGAACGATAATATAACTCACTATTTCTGATGATGTGTTCAGAACTCTTGGGCAAGATTTACTATTCATTTATTCAATCTAGAATAATCAGTGCTTAATAGAGTGCTGGAGTATGTCAGAATGAACCATTAAGTATGATTGTTGTCATTGACAACGAGCACTTATTGCTAAAAAAAAAAAAAAAAAAAAACATCCTGGACAGGAAGATGAGCATTAAAGTGTTTATTTTAAATAAAGGAAAACTGTCAATGAAGTAATCCTTCCAGATAATGACAATAAAATGTTACTATCCCTATAGTGTGTTTTGTTTTTAAACACATAGAAATACTGGTTAAGTTGATTTCTCTTTTTTTCCCCATGCTTTCTCTGAAAGGAAATTAGTTGTTTAACTGGTGGGACTCTTGACAGAGGATGTAGTCTGTAATTACTTCCTTTATTTGCTGGGACAAGATGGAGTGTGAGTGTGAAGAAGTGGAGTCATTTCTGAATAGGAACAGGGGGGATCAGACCCACAAAATAGAGTGTAGAGGACATATGATAAGCTAACTTATTTTCCTTTAAAACTTTTTTATACTTATTTTCTCTAAGGAGAAATAAATAGTTATAGTGAAAAAGAGAGAGGCTGAAGCACAGCTTAATTTTGACATGTGGTGTTGTGATGAATTGAATGTGGGACTTTTGGAGCCTAAGGCATAAAAGTTTGGTGCAACAAAACTGTGTAAATGCCTTTGTTAAATAAATAGTCTCGGAGTTCTTGGGATGTTTCACATGCATACTAACTAATTCATATTAGACCTATCATCAAATTAAAATTATATGGTTATGTTCTTTTCCTGATACCAGAATCTTCTGTTTGTAAGAGACACAACTGTCTTGTCTTCATTGTCAGTTGTTTTCTTAGAAAGTAGGGGATGACTAAGGGAGTCAAAAGTCTGAGCAAGACACAGAAATCACAGAAGAAACACCTATAAGAACTTCTTGCTAAATAAAGGGCAATCATGTATATGCAGATTCATCTCTCCATTTTGGAAGATACTTGCTCATACAACACAAAAAAAAATTATTTGGCTAACTGCATTTAAGGCAGAACATTTTTAAGAAAAAAAAATGAGAAACTTTTAGAGACATATGATTTGTTTATGCTTTATACAACTATCAAGATATATACTATGATTGTTGACAACTGCAGGAGCCACTATAAACTTCAATTTATAATCAGGACACCACTAATCTGCCTCTTGTTGGGAATCTATCATTAAACACAGACCATGTTCGATTGGGAGTTTCTGAGAAGATTCTTAATTAGGTAACTGTTTACACAGCTTGTAAACCCAAAAGGGATATGTAGACATTTAGAAAAGAATAAAAATGAGCATGTTTTACACACACACATGCATGTGTACACACCAGCACTCACTCATGCATCTGATGTCTGATGAAGCAATGGAAGAAATGTTAATATGGGAATTGAAAAAAAGAGTTGGACAGGAACAAGAGACTTCCCACATTGCTGTAATACCATGGAAAATGCCAGGCCTGAACAGAAGCAGAGAATGGGTTGGAGGCATGGGTGCTTTGGTCTTTGGATTTTTCATCCTCTAATCTCTCAGTTATGCTTGCCATCACCCTGGAAGAATTGAGGTCAAAGAAAAGACACCCCAGGTGATACCCTCTTTGTTGATCATCATCCTGGAAATAAAATACAAGAGAAATCTGAAGAAAGGCAACAGACTATATGTTGAGTGATGCTTCAACTCAATTGAATATTACAAAGAATATATGTATATTTAGAGCAGAATTTTCTTACTGAAAAATAGCAACCTAAATTAAAAGCCACTCTTAGTTTTCTGGGAGTCTTTGAAAAGGTCCTTTTATTCTCTGGATCATCACTAGGGCTTCAGCACTCCAGACTAATTTTATCAGGTATAAAGAGAGAAGAAGAGACAAAGAAATAAAGAGAAAGACATTACAACACCAAAGTTTCCCTCAGTGCATCAGGGAGTCAAGTCTAAATCGTGCCCAAGGAGAAACAAGCACATAATCCACATGATCTGTGTTGCCAATCACTATGACAATATTTTTTTTTTTACTTTTTTTCTTTCAGAAGAAAACATATGTCTGAGGGAATCAGGCGGGCAGTAGCACAGTGGGTTAAGCACAGGCAGCGCAAAGTGCAAGGGCCAGCTAAGGATCCCCATCAGAGCCCCTGGCTCCCCACCTGCAGGGGGGTCGCTTCACAGGTGGTGAAGCAGGTCTGCAGGTGTCTGTCTTTTTCTCCTCTCTCTGTGTTGCCCTCCTCTCTGCATCTTTATCTGTCTTATCCAACAACAACATCAGTGGCAACAATAACAATGATGACAACAACAAGGGCAAAAAAAAAAAAAAGGAAACCCATATGTCTGAGTATATGTAATGAGTGGTAATAAGTCATATTTTCTTCCAAAAAAGTCAAGGATTACTTAGTGTCCTTTATGAAGTAAATCTTATAGTAATTAGAAAAGTACAACATGAATGCTGATTTAATGGATGCAAATGAATTCCATGGACATAAACTTGAATATACCACAAGTAACGTGAAAAAAAAAAAAAAGTCAGCCATGGTTAAATTGTTGAATAGTGAAGTTTTGGACCTAGAGCTAAGGAAGTTGAGTTCTATTTTCAACACATTCATTAATGTACCTTTTGAAATTCTTTAGATTTTTCAAATAGTGTTTCAAAAAGTAATTTGGGTTGAAGTTCCAAGTAGGCAAACACAGCAGAGTGTTCCCTTTCACATAGTTTTCTATTCATCTACAAATGCTTTTGGTCTGCAATTTGCCTTTGGAAAATGCATGCAATTTTTCTTTGATAAACTGAAAATTCCAGCCTCATGCTGCTCTTTTGGGGGAAATCATGAGGTCTCTGCAAAAAACAGGTAAACAGAGCTTCAGCTTGTCAAAAGTACTAACATTTGAAAAATTAGAATTACAGTAATTGGATACATCTATTTTTAAGGACTCCTGTGAAAATAATGTCCTAACACTATTTAACTCAAAAGGTCTTAATATCACAGTTCTGCTGCTGCAGGGCTAGCATGCAGGACCAAATATATATCCAAGACAGAGTGGATAGAGAGCTCCTAGAGAAAACTGGAGATAAAGAATAGCATTCTCTACCTGGGAGGACACATGGAGACTAAGTGGGATCTCAACATATCAGGAAAAAGTGCAGATTTTCTTGCCATGTCTGCCTTAGAAGGAAGGAACAAGGTGATAAAAATCATTCATCCCTTGGGGGCACAGGAGATTAAGTGCACATGGCGATAAGCTCAAGGACAATCGTAAAGATCCTGGTTCCAGCCCCAGGGTCCCTACTTGTGGGGTGGGGAGGTCGCCTCATGGGCAGTGAAGAGGTGAACTCTGTCCTCCTCTCTGTCCTCCTCTGTCCTCCCCATTTCTCTCAATTTCCACCTGTTCTTCTGTTCTACTCAATAACAAAGGCGACAAGTATAACAAAAATGGCCTCCAGGAGCATTGGATTCATAGTGGAGACACCGAGTACCAGCAATGATAATTTATCCTAGAGGCAAAAAAAAAATCAACATAATTAAAAATCATTCATCCTACTGTTGAACTACATCAACAAATAAGAGGCTATGAATAAATTTTGCTCACCCAGTAAAAGAACCCCCTTGACATAGCCACTTGCAATAATTCAAGAATTTTTGCCTCAGCATTTAGATGATGTGGCCAATGTGCTTTTACAAGACTGAGCTAAAATTAGAGAATGTGATGGCCAAAGGTGAGCTTTCAGTTATCCTTGATACACAACAGGGATGATGAGTTGGAGAGGCAGATTTTGATTGACACCTCAGTTTCCCAGTAGGTTGTCTGGGGAATTGTCTTCTTGCATGTAGTTGTGATGTTACCCTATAGAGTGGAGAAGTGAAGAAGGAAATAGTTGAACACTGTGAGAATGTACTGAGGACATCAAAGGGACAATTTCAAAGAACACTGAATACAGAGTGATCTTGTAGAAGCAAAACTACATTATGAGTCAGAGGAACTAATTGTAGTCCTGTCAATAACTACTGCCTACTACATAAATTTCTCATGAACTTCCACAGGAACTTAGTTTTTTTTTTACTTTATGCTATTTATTGAGAGAAATGAATGTTATTATAATCAATTATTGCATTGTTTAGAATAATAATGACTATACATCTTCCATCAATTTGCATGAACATTACTTAGCTAATTTTGATGATAATGATGAAAATGATATGTACTCTTTCTTGCTACATAAGAGGTGAAGCTTCTGGCTTGGAATTATACAACATGTGTTAATTATAAATACCACAGTCAATTCTTCTGGTAGCAGAATCTTATTCCAACCCTTTGTAAGTTTCTATTTCCTCCCCATCTATTTCCACTACTTTTTCTAATCACCTACATGGTGTTATAGAAAATAGAAATCAGACAGTTTTTAAAAGTTTACAGTATAATTTGGGGGCCAGGTGGTGGCTCACCTGGTTAAGCACAGATATTACCATGTGAGAGGACCTGGGTTTGAGCCCCAGTTTCCCACCTACAGTGGGGTGTGGAGGAGCTTCAGGAGCAGTGAAGCAGGTATGTAGGTGTCTCTCACTCCCTCTATCTCCCTCCCCTCTCAATTTCTCTCTTTCCTAGCCAGTAAGATAGAAAGAAAAATAAGTTTATAGTATAACTATAATATCTGGGATTATATATATATATATAATATAAACAAATGTTCAACTATTTCAGAGAGCCAGTCCCTCAGTATATACTGTCTTTTTTCCCCAGAAACAGTTTATTACTCATTTCAAATATCTGATTTAGTCCATATAATAACTTGACCCACTTGATGGTCAACACACTCTAGAGCACCCTAGCTGCTCTTAATGTTCGGTTACACTTTCCCTCCAAGTCTGTCTCCACCTTCACTTGTTCATTCCCAGTTCTTCTAGAATCTTGTAGATGCTTCTGAGTCCAAGTCATAATCTGCTGTGTGCAGAGTAGACATCATCTCACAAAGCACACACAGGTGAACTTCTTTGGAGCTTTTAGCAGACTTAAATGTCTGTGGCAAAATGTTCCAAGTGGAAGTAAATCCTCTAGATAATCAGTGAACTAAGACTGCTATTAATAACTCCTTGTGATGAGAAGACAATTTGTAGTAGATGGTTTCTCTGAAATCTCATATATTCAATATGAAAAGACACAGCTACTCTAAAGTATATTTTCACTTAAAGTAATTAAACAAACACACGCACAGGCACTTAAGGAGTAATGAGACTTAAACAATAATGCCCTTTTCCCTGGATTTTGACAGACATTATTCATAGATATTTATACAAAATAGAGGACATTATCTTGAAATGTCTATTATGTACTTCATTTTTCTGTTTGACTGGAAATAAGAACACCAAGACTGACAGCTTGCATCTGTGACCTCCGGATAACTACTGCTGTTTCCACTGGAGGGAATGGGGACACAGAACTCTGGTGGTGGGAATGGTGTGGAATTATACCACTGCTGTATTGTAATTTTGTAAATCAATATTAAATCACTGGTAATTTTTTAAAATTATTAAGAGACTGGTAGATGAAGATAGATGATAGGTAAATAGAAGATAAGTAGAGAGAGATTATACTTTGTGGAGTCATAGGATAGGTAGAAAGATGAATAAATGGACTGAGCTTGTCCACTCTGAATGTTCTGTTTCCTGAACTTGCCTCCTATTTCACTAGGAAGATCTTGCACTGTCAATTCTTCCTTCTGCAGTGTGTAAGAACTTCTTGTCTTTAAACTTTTCTTTGCTCTACCTCTTGAGTGATATCTATTATCAGATAAAGTGCAAACTTTCTTAGGTCCCTTAGGTATAAGGTAATTGTTTCAACAATCACTGGATTGTGCATGTTTCCATGTCTGATTTTTCCAATTATATTAAGAATAACTTGAGGCCACTGCATGTGACTTTCTCATATTCTTTTGTGTTGTTTCTCTTTCCCACTGGGACCCAGTAAGCTCTCTAGCACTCTAGCCAAGCTCAAAATAATAAATATTGAATGAATAAAGGGGGGAGGACTTAAGAGACGAATAGTCTAACAGTAGAAGTGCAGGTAAAAGAATAAGCAAAATAAGCAGATCACAAGATAAAGAACTCTGTAAGGCCCCATGGAAGGACACCTCACCCAGCTTTAGGGGAAGTTTCCCTCTTTCCTCTTGTTTTTACCCAAGATAACTGCTAGTTCCACATTAGTTTTCTCCCCAAGGAGAAAGGAATGCAATTTTGAAATAAATGCAGAAGGCACAGAAAGAAACTGGACCTTGAGCAGACAAGGTCCACTAACTTGATTTACTTAGACAGTCAAGGAACACAGGGAAAAACGCACAAGGCAAGAAGTAATGTGAAGGTCTTTGATTTGCATACACCTTCAAGGCACATCCATGGACTGACAAAAAGCTGCCTGGTATCTTGGGTTCTGCCTACTCATATTAAGAAGTCTGTTTTCTATGAGAGATGATTGAAAGACTAGATAACAAAGGAGAAGTATGTTACGTATCCTTCCTTAAGGACTTAGAAACAAGAAAAGAGAAGAAGAGTTATTCACTGTTAGAACTTGATAGCATCTTTACAGCAGCTAGGCAGCTCTCCAAAGGTTATTTTCCTAAAATGTGAAATGAAGAAGACAAAAGAAATTCCCTCAAAGCCTGGTTGAAAAGATTAAATGAAGGTCAAAGCGGTGTCACACCTGATAGAGTGCATATATTACTATGCATGAAGACCAGGCTTCACGCCACCAGTTCCCATATGTGGGGGGAGCTTTACAAGTGGTAGAACCATACTGCAGGTATATATCTGTGTTTCCCTCTCTGTGTTTTATTCTATCAAAATAAACTAAAAGTAAAAATGATTTAAAAGAAGATCAAATAGTATCTGATTGGGGGGGCAGGCAGTGGCACACCTGCTTAAGCATAAACACTACAGTGCACAAAGACCTGGATTTGAGCCCCTGGTCCCCACCTACAGGGGGAAAGCTTCATGATGGTAAAGTAGAGCTGCAGGTGTCTCTCTCTTTCTCTCCCTCTTTATCTCTCCCTTCCCTCTCAGTTTCTCTCTGCCTCTATCCAATAATAAATAATATAAAATAAAAATAAGAAAAATAAAACTACCTGATGGAACCACATGAGTTTTCCTAGTGTTTAACTGCCACGTAGAGGGAAGACTGTATTCCCTTCTTGCTTTTCCATGGAACAGAACTGGAACCATTGCTAGATTCCCCAAAAAGGAGTATAATTTACTGAGAAGAAATAAATACTTAACAGATGTGTCAATCCAATAATGAAACTGGAGAGTTTATAGAACCATAGTTTTTTTCACACCATAAAAAATAGTTATGTTGTCATAGTGTAGATTTTATATACATACACACACACATTCACTCACACACTCTCATACACACATATATATGCCTTTAAAGAAAAGTTTTCCCTTAAATATAGTAAAAAAAAAAAAAAAGTCTAAAAATAACCCTAATAGAAAAAGGAAGAAGCTTCAGTGAGAATAATATAATAATGAAAGCTATTTTAGGCTTCATTTGCTACAATGAAGTAAAAACTTACAGGAAAGTAAAAATACATTATTTGCCTTAAACATACTGAAAATCAGTTATGCAAAAACATGTTTACTTTTTAATTTTTTAAAATATTTATTTATTCCCTTTTGTTTCCCTTGTTGTTTTATTGTTGTAGTTTTTATTGTTGTTGTTATTTATGTCATTGTTGTTGGATAGGACAGAGAGAAATGGAAAGAGATGGAGAAGACAGAGAGAGAGAGAAAAATATAGACACCTGTAGATCTGCTTCACCGCTTGTGAAGTGACTCCCCTGCAGGTGGGGAGCTGGGGGCTCGAACCGGGATCCTTATTCCTGTCCTTGCAGTTTGTGCCATGTGCGCTTAACACACTACGCTACCACCCGACTCCCACATGTTTAGTTTTGACATGTGGGGGGATGCATTTGATAAATAGGTGAGGATTCAGTTTCCCACAAAATGTACAACCGACTTAAGGCGTGTTTCTATAAATAATGATGTTATCATGTAGAAAGTTACATAAATGAAATATATACTCTGAGAATTAGACATGGAATAGAAATAGGCAAATCAGCCCATGTTTTCCTTACTAAAAGTAAAAAATCAGGAAATTGAAATAGTTTCCCATTTGCAACAGAACTATTGCAGATCAAAACAATTTGGATCAGAAAAGTAAGAAAGATTAACTTTAAGGGGATTATTTTTGTTTCATATCTCTCATATTATCTAACCTATTAAATATGATTGGGCTGGACACCCCAAACACATTTTGAAGCTATTCCAAATATCTTTCAAATGAAAATGTGTCTTTATTTAACTTTAGTAAGCTAAGCTTATTTTAAAAATTATTAGAGAATATAAAATTAGAAAGTAAATTATTGGGACCAAGTGGTTGTACATCTGGCTGAGAGTATGCAAGGACCTGGGTCCAAGCACCTGGTGCCCACCTGCGGAGGAAGGAGGGGGGAGATTCACGAGAAGTGAAACAGGGCTGCAGGTGTCTCTCTCTATCACCCTCTGTCTTTACCTCCCTACCCCCTCTTTATATCTGACTGTTTCTATCAAATAAATGAAGATAATGAAAAATTTTAAAAAGAAATTTTTTAAAAATATTAAAGTAAATTATTATGAAGAACCTAATGGTATAACTCCCCATATTGACAGTATACTATATTTTCAACCTACTTAATTATAAAGGAAAACACAATTACATGCATATTTACATATGCATTTATTATACATGAATAAGCTTACCCATCCTTTTTGAGCTATGATTCACATATGCATGTAAGAATGTTTTGTAATAGTACCCCATGTATTAAAAAAAAAAAAAACTTATTATGTAAGAGAGAATGATGAAAAAGGGAGAGAGGAGCAGAACAGATTTAATTATGGCATTGATGCCATGGATTAAATCTACAACTTTTGGGGTCTCAGTTTTATAAGCTATCTCTCTGGCCCTCTGATAGCCTTAGAAGATAATTTCTTTATTAGACACACTTTTAAATGCCTGTAATTACTATGATTTGTCCTTTCAATTATGAGTAAAGTCACTATGAATTTGCCAACCAATATGTATATTACAAATTGTTTTCTTAAATATTTCCTTTACTTATTTACTAAAGTAAAAACAAGTGCCTATTTCTGGGCACTAAGAATTATTGTGTATTTCTATTATATTTTCTTTATGTTTCTAACAAGAGAGGGTAATATTTTAATGATGTATGACTTATATGTTCAAATTATGTGCATGGTTTTAATATTTGTGAACAGTGAACCATGCAAAGCTATTCCCTTTTATTCAACTTCAGTATCACTTTATGAAGATAATGTTGACTTCTATGATTGTTGTTATCATGAGAGTACATATCCACATTTCCTTAAGAGAAGTGTCAGCATTACTCATACACCATTAGGCCTATCTGCAAACCTCATGGTGTTTTCCTGGAACTTTTATCATATCAGATAATGTTTCAGAAACATTTCCAAGAGCATCATTTGTTCAATCAATTAAAAAAAATCACCTTAGTTTTATAAACTCTGGAACTGGAAAAATCATTTCAATGTTCCCTGCAAAATCAAACACACAGAGACATCGCTCAGTCCCAAAGTTTCTATCCACTTGATGGAAATGAGAAAATGGTATTGAGTATGTGTAAAGCTAATTCTGAGTCCCATTTACAAAGGCAGTTCACACACACATTGTTTATATAAACCCCATAAGTGGACACTTAGCTGTTTACAGTTGAGAACCTCTCCAGTGACTGACAAATCAAATGAAAACCACACATTGCTCTTCAGCACTTACAGAATATTAGTTTTCCCTTATTTAAGCATTTTTCAGATAAGAGTGTTTTTACAGGGCCCTGAACAAGAGCCACTGAAAGAGCCACATTGTTTCAAATGCAAAACAGTTAAATTTCCATCTTTGCATAGCCACTTATTATGGTAATAGACACACAAAACATGTACTAACACAAAACAGTCAAATGGAAAATACTACCTAGGTTGTCATTGACACAGATGACTTATGGGAAAAGAAAGATAACTTCTGAGTTGTTTGCTAATCTCAGTGGACTTTATTTATTCATCTTTTAATTCCTGTGCATTTTTATTTTAGGGAAGGCTATAGCTATTTAAAGACCAGGGGAAACAACTTGGGATTCAAGTGACATTGATTCTTTGTAAGGCAGTGTGATACATTTTTAAAATGCTAAGCAAAGTCTTTTCATTGGTCTGTAGAACATTAAATAAAGCTCCAAGCCTCCTACCATCACTTCTCTTGTTTGGATAACACATGCTTAGTGATTCATATTCCATACTTTAGCAAAGCCATGTCACAGATCTGACAGAAAAGAGTCAATAGTAGAGTTCATAGTTGAGTCCATCTGCCAAAGCAGAGACAGTTAGTCTCTTTACTTTCTTATTTGGGTGGAAATGCAGCTGCAAAGCATGTAGTAGAAAATGTGATGTGAAACTTTCTAAATCCTAAATACTTTACCAGGTATCCTACAACTGTAGCTTAATCAAGTTGGTACAAGTCTCTAATGTAATCAGAAATGTTTTCCCCTTTTGTTCACCATTTTCTGGGTTTGCTGAAGAGAATAGTCTAGCAGAGTTCATAAAGAGAGGTGTCAGTATACCTTCTTAAATCAATCAATACTGCTGACAGAATTTACTCTGCAAACAAAATCAAGGTTCCACTAGAAAGAATTCTCCTTTCACCTTGAAGAGGTGAGAAACAGTTGCTCAAGGGCACAGAAGACTCAACTTTGAGCAACTCCAGAGTCAATTCCTTCAAAGGTATCACCCTGTTTCTGTACAAATTATAGAGGTCGCAAGGTGCTGCTGGAGATTGAGACTTGGAACTATCTATGATATAAGCAATTTATATAAACTAGAGAATCCTTCACAAGGCTATTTTCTTTTTATGACTTGGTTTGGATTTTCATTACCTGGTAAAAGAGTATGTCTAAAATTATTTTGGAAAGTTTATAACCCTATTAAAAGGCAAGGTATTATTATTAATTTTAAGGCTTAACAGTCTTTGCATCAAAATTATCTTTATTTACACACTGATCTCAAATCTATTCTGTTAGTGGAAGAAAACGGTCTGGATGTCCTGATTAGCTTGCACGTATTGTGAGAATAGGTATGAACTATACCCATTCCAAAGAAGATTGCTTTAAGGTCTGTTATGCAAAATATTCAAGAACTTTACCTTTGAAATATACAGTGTTAACTCTCTAAAAACCTCATTGCTGATAAAATGGAACAACAGTCTGTCCCGGCTTTGTGTAAAAAAGTAATGCATGTTCAACTATATTGTGAACAGAAAGTGAGTTAATGCCTCTGACTACATATATAGAACACTAGAAAAAGCATTGCCATTATTATTAATAAAATCACGCTCATGATTTAAATGTAAGCATCGTTACTACTTTTTGATGCTACTTTATGTACTAGGAGCTATAATAGATGTTTTATCTGTGAAATCTCACTGCATTTCTTTCCCTCAGTGACCTTAAGGGATTGAGTACTAAGATTCAAAGAGATGAAGCAATGTATTCAGAATCACAGGTCCAATGGTTATATAGGAGAAAGCATTTGAACCCAGACTCAAGCAAAAATTGAAATTCTTTCATTTTTTTATAGACCATCTCAGAATATGTCATATGCAGCAGACTTAATAGTAACATATCAACTACTTCAATGTACTTTTATGTTATGTGTTATATAATATATATTAGTTAATATTAGTAAATCAATGTTTCTCACTGTTTTTACATCTTTGACCTTCTGAGTCTTGTGGGCACTTCACTGTTAACCCAAGGAGACAGACTATACAGTACAGAGCCTCCTCTCTTAGACTACAGGTGTCTTTCCCCCACCATCTTTAAGATTTTTTAAAATTATTTTTTATATTTAATTATTGGGTAGAGACAGAGAAACTGACAGGATAAGGGGAGATAGAGAGGGAGAGAGATAGAGAGACACCTGCAGTCCTGCTTTACCCCTCATGAAGTTTTCCTCCTAGGTGGGGACCAGGGGCTTTAACCTGTGTCCTTGTGCACGTAATGTGTGTGCTTAGTGAGGTAGGCTACTTCCTGGCCCCTACAGGTGTTGTTTCCTTTCATCCATATCTCCTTCTTGAACTCAGCAATAATCCACAGGTTGACAACCTATTCTTGGATTTACCCAAGTTCTAAGCAAAGCGCAGAATAACTTTGGCATGTCAAATGTCTTAGAAACGATTCAGTCCAATGGGCAACTTACTAAAACAGGTTGGTCAATCTTTAGCTAGGCACTATTTAATAAACAGAATGAAATTATAAATTACATGATGGACTATAAGTTACTGAAGATGGGAGGGGTGGTATGGAATTATTTCAAAGTTTGTTTTCAGAATGAGGATTATGGGGGCTGCTACTTTGAGTCCAGAGGTAGAGATGGAAGTAGATCCTCAGACTCCCTAACTGCTATTTTCTTGGTATTAAAATTAATATTTCTATATATTATAATGATCAGTACTGAGAATATCTACTTCCTACTGATTAATTCTGTAGTCACTCAGAGCAAAGTGACTTAGTCCTTTGACAAAAGTGACTAATATCCAAGCTTATATTGTGTTTCTTTTTTTAAATTTTTTTAAAATCTTTATTTGCTGGTTAGAGACAGTCAGAAATTGAGAGGGAAGGGGGTGATAGAGAGGGAGAGAGACAGAGAGACACCTGCAGCACTGCTTCACCATTTATTAAGCTTTCCCCCTGCAGGTGGGGTCCAGGGGCTCAAACCTGGGTCCTGCCGCACTGTAACATGTGCGCTCAACTAGGTGCACCACCACCTGGCCCCTTATACTGTGTTTCTAAGGGAGACATCTTACACGTGGATAGGGGAAATGTCACTGGGGTACAGAAAATGAATCTTCTTTCTGCTAAAGAAACAGAACTGGGGATATATGTTGTCAAGTGTGCTTGAGGCGGCTGCTGGGATCCAGATTCTTCTGGAATCCAATACTTGAAAAGATTAACTCAATCACTTCTCTGCAAGTGGAAGAGTCATCCTGGAGGGGACACACCAGTGTGATTTTTACTGAGTGGGCAAGGAACAGGCTTCCCTCATGGAATTAACAAAAGTCTGCATGACATAATTGTGGGATGAGGAACATCAAAAGGGTTTCTGCAGAGGTATACAAATTATGACAATCAGTGCTAGGGCACCAGATTACAGCCACATAGTCCTTAGGCTATGTAGTAGCTAGATACTTTGTGTTTAATCATAGGATGCAGCTGAGGCCATTTTCACCTTTATGAGCCCATTGACCCAAGGCTCCTTAATTGATGTCATCCACTAGGTGCCTTTTAGAAAACAGGAGCTATAGCCAGAGGGCAACATGAGTGACTGCAGGTAGTCAAGTATTCCTTTGTTTTATATATAGCTCTCAGTCATTGAGGAAATGGAACAGCAGGAAAGCAACAGTGCTAGCTTGAGTCAGTAAGAACTGGCATTATAATTCAGGAGTCCCCAGATCAAATAAAGGTCATCAAGAAATCAGGGGGTTGTGGTAGGGGCAGTGGCACAGTGGATAAAGCACTGGATGCTCAGCCATGAGGTCCCAAGTTCAGTCCCCGGGCGCACATGTGCCAGCATGATGTCCAGTTCTTTCTCATAAAAAAAATGAACACATTATAAAAAAGAAAGAATGTCAGCATGATGCAGACCAGACTTCCCTGGACAGACGACCCCACCAATGGGTCCTGGAGCTCAGCTTCCCCAGAGCCCCTACCCTACTAGGGGAAGAGAAAGGCAGGCTGGGAGTATGGATCGACCAGTCAACGCCCATGTTCAGTGGAGAAGCAATTACAGAAGCCAGACCTTCCACCTTCTGCAACCCACAATGACCTTGGGTCCATACTCCCAGAGGGTTAAAGAATAGGAAAGCTACCAGGGGAGGGGATGGGATATGGAGATCTGGTGGTGGGAATTGTGTGGAGTTGTACCCCTCTTATTCTATGGTTTTGTTAATGTCTCCTTTTTAAAAAATAAAAAAAAGGGAAGCGAAAGAAAGAAAGAAAGAAAGAAAGAAAGAGAGAAAGAAAGAAAGAGAGAAAGAAAGAAAGAAAGAAAGAAAGAAAGAAAGAAAGAAAGAAAGAAAGAAAGAAAGAAATCAGGGGGTTTCCAAAAGATAAGCTTATAGGCATGCTTATATTTTGTTGTTGCTGAGGTTTTGGTGTCCCAGTGCAGTGTTTTCAGATATAAATAGAGAGATATGAGAGAGTCAGAGAGAGGGAAAGGTGTCAGCACCAAAGTTTCCCTTAGTGCTATGAGGACTGGACTTGAGCCAGGGTCCTTTCAGGCAAGCTATCCTGCTGGCCCATCAGAATATTTTAAAGGGAGTCAGGCAGTAGCAGAGCAGGTTAAGCGCATGTGGCTCCAAGCTCAAGGACCACAAAGATCCTGGTTCACCACCTGCAGGGGAGTCGCTTCATAGGCGGTGAAGCGAGTCTGCAGGTGTCTATCTTTCTCTTCCCCTCTCTGTCTTCCCCTCCTCTCTCCATTTCTCTCTATCTTATCTAACTAGGAGGACATCAATAACAACAATAACTACGTGGAACGACAACCCTTCAGCTTCATCACTCAGGTGAGACCTTTCCTTTCATAGTATTCTGTAATTCCATCCCAGGTGGTTCACTTCCTAACAAACTCCCAAAACCTAGATATAGACCAGGTTCCAGGAGATAGAGCATATGTTCACAGGTATCCATAAAGTAGGGTAAATATATACCTGAAAACAAAAGTACACTAGAATTTGCAGTGAGTACCCCCCCCCCAACACTTCATCTCCACTATTTCCAACCTTTGGGTCAATGATTCTTCAACAATTTGTTTGGCTTTGTATGTTAACTCTCTTTTCAGCCCCCAGGTTCCAGATGCCATCAGGATGCCTGCTAGGCTTCCCTGGACTGAAGACCCCACCAATACATCCTGGAGCTCAGCTTCCCCAGAGACTCACCCTTCTAGGGAAAGAGAGAGGCAGAGGCAGACTGGCAGTATGAACCGAACAGTCAACGTCCATGTTCAGCGGGGAAGCAATTACAGAAGCCAGACCTCCCACCTTCTGCAACCCCCAACAACCCTGGGTCCATGCTCCCAGAGGGATAGAGAATGGGAAAGCTATCAGGGGAGGGGATGGGATATGGAGATTGGGTGGCGGGAATTGTGTGGAGTTGTACCCCCCCATCCTATAATTTTGTTAATGTCTCCTTTCTTAAATTAATTAATTAATTTTAAAAAAGCAATAACTACAATAACAATGAAAAACAACAAGTGCAACAAAAAGGAAAATAAATAAATAAATAAATATTTAAAGAATAAAAGAATATTTTTAAGTTGACATTTGATTTTTACTGTTCAAAATATATGTCCTGCTTTAGTATCTGGAATGACCAATGAACATGTATCAAACACATCTGCAACCGTTCTGAGTTCTTTATTTGGAGAATATGACTACATCTTCTAATTTTAGAGCTCTGAAGAGATTTTCCTCAAGATAATAATATTTTGAAGACAGAATGTGAAGATGTGAACAGAGGGAGAAATAATTGATTTATTAATATCAGTTAATATATAATTCATTATATAGCAATACATTAAAATACTTGATATAATAAGTTTATTAATAATAATGGCGACACCAAATAGATATAGCTAGAATACTCACAAATATTTCCCTAAAGCTATTGAAATCAGCAACCAGAGTGGTGACTGCGGAGTCCAGTGTTTCTTTCGTGCATGAGGCTCTAGGTTCTAGCTCAGGAACCGCATAGAGAAAAACAAGGACAAACAAGTGGAACTCCATGGATGATGAAATGGCAACTTGCTACCTTCCTCTCTTTTCTTTCTCTCATAAAATGATGATGAAATAAAAATTGGACTGTGAAGACAGCTCAGCAGTTTAAAGCCCTGGGTTTAATCACTGGCATTAAAAAAAAAATCATTTAATAACTTCTTTGCTCATTTGCTTTCACATATCACAGACAGATATCAAATCTTGCCACTATACCATTTTTATTTTTGAATCCTCCCTTTCAGGACCAGCAAAGTAAATTATTGGGGTTGCTGGCTATTTTTGTTTGTTTTTACTATGTTTTTGACCCAAGTTTCAATCTGGCACTGACCTCACCAGGGAAGCTTTATTGTTTTCTTCTCTCCCTCTGTCTATCTATAACTCTCTCCCTAAAAAAAAAAAAAGAAAAAAAAAAAAAAACCTTTGCTCTAAGCAGTGAAAAAACTGAGGGCAGCAAGCAACAACAAAATAAGTCTCTCCTTATTTTCTTTCAGAATGCCTCATTATTAGTCTTAACTTATTTTTAGAAAATTGTTTATTTATCTTTATAAAGCAGAGAAAAAACTAAGATGGAGAAAGGAGAGATAGAAAGAGAGAGACCTGCAGGACTGCTTCACTGCTTGGGAAACTTCCCCTGAAGGTGAGAACTAGAGGCTTGAACTGGAGTCATTGTGCATGGGAATGGGTGTGACCAACTGGGAGTGCCATCACCTGGCTCCTAGTCTTGCTATTTTTCATTAGCCACATTTGCCTTTCTGTATCTGGTCTTTGAATTTTTGCTTTGTTTGGTTACTGATTTTTGTTCATTTGTGGTTTTCTTTGCTTCTTTTATAATTTTGTCCATCCAAATAACTCCTGGTGACAAAGCAGTAATTTGTTCTGGTAAGCCCTGAAAGCATAGAACAGTATGAAAAACTCCTAAAAATAAAATGATTTCCTGTTTTCCAAACCCTTTCCTTCCATTCCACACAAGTCACACTACTCCATAGGACAAGACAATTTGGTTTTAGTGACTCAATGACCCTGATATTTCATCCCTCTGTCCTTTACATACAGTAATCATTTTTTCATCTTCCAAGACCATTCTAGAATGTGAGATCTTTCCATTTTATTCAAACTGATACTTTCTTCTATCTTGTGGGAGAAATTTTCACTTATTATTAGAGAACTTATTATCTGAACATTCATTATGTTTCACTGAGACAAAATGAAAGTTGCATATGAGAACTAAGAACAATTAGAATAAAGTACATGATAGGACTTAGACCTCGAACAGACAGACCCCTCTCACCACTGTCACTGGTCATCTCCATCAGAAACAACATAATGGACCCCTTTGTGGGCCCCTATAAGAACTCGCCCTCACTATGGATCAACTGTAGGGAATGTTCCATTCTCTGAAAGGAGGTTGGATAACATAGTCTGCCTACTATCCAAGGAAGATGGGTCCTGAAATTAGTGCAGCGTGGAATGTTCCTAACTATGACCGCAGAATGTGAGCTCAAACATACAGGGATGCAGAGGATACATAGGCTCCTGTGCTGAATATGGGCCCTAGATCAAATCAGTGGGTTTACAGTTAATAATATATATATGCTTTCCCCATATTTGAGAACTACTTTCTTCCCTAATGCAGCTTTCTAGCCCTTTTTCCAACTATGACACCATCTCCCCAGATAATAACCTGGGTCCACCTGCATATTAGTTGCCAGGCTCAGGCAAAAACTAGTAAAGTCATAGGCCCTTTGGAATATACCAAAAATAGACGTACTAACTTTTTCCAAAAAGAAGACCTCAAATCTTCATCTGCAACATTTTTTTTATATTTATTTCATTTATTTATTCCCTTTTGTTGCCCTTGTTGTTTTATTGTTGTAGCTATTATTGTTGTTGTCGTTGTTGGATAGGACAGAGAGAAATGGAGAGAGGAGGGGAAGACAGAGAGGAGGAGAGAAAGATAGACACCTGCAGATCTGCTTCACCGCCTGTGAAGCAACTCCCCTGCAGGTGAGGAGCTGGGGTTCGAACCGGGATCCTTATGCCGGTCCTCGTGCTTTGCGCCACCTGCGCTTAACCTGCTGCGCTACAGCCCGACTCCCCGTCTGCAATATTTTTAACTTTAGGTTCATGATTAGTCAACAATTTGTTCTGCTTTCTATCTTAACTCTTTTTCAGCCACCAGGTTCCAGATGATACCATGATGCTAACATAACTTCCCTGGGGAGACAACCCCACTATGTGTCTTGGAGCCCCACCTCCCCAGGCCCCTGCCCCACTAGGGAAAGAGAGAGACAGGCTAGGAGCATGGACAGGCCGATGTTCATCAGGGAAGCAACTACAGAGGCCAGACCTTTCACCTTCTGCACCTCACAATGATCCTGGGTCCATACTCCCAGAGTGATAAAGAATAGGGGAGCTATCAAGGGAAGGGATTGGATATGGAACTCTGGGGTTGGGCATTTGGTTGGAAATGTACCACTCTTATCCTATACTCTTGTCTTGTCGTCAATATTTCCATTTTATAAATAAAAATTTTAAAGTACATTTAGCATGTTTTTAATAAATGTTTTTGAATAAAAAAGTAAGTGAATAAAATTATGACCAATTACTTTTGGTCTTCTCTCTTTTCCAGTTCTCCCCTACTCAAATTCTGATACAGGTAGTTGAAAAAATAAGCAGAAATCTGTTTCTAGGACATTTATATTTGCATTCCAACATGACATTTTAACTTTCCTTACCCTAGATTTGTAATTGTTCATACACATGATTTTTTTCAGGTTCATATTTATTTATTTATTTATTTATTCATATTATTGCCACAAAAGAGTTATTGCTGGGGCTTGGTACAGAAGCTATGGATCCACTGCTCCTGGTGGCTTTTTTTTTTTACATCTATTTTTTTTGATAGGACAGAGAAACATTGAGAAGGTGATAGGGAACGAGAAAGAGACACCCGAATATCTGCTTCACCTGATTTTTTTCTAAATCACTTTCTGACCACTTATTGCTAACGAATTATCTCTATACTTCAACAACAGCAAAAGAATCCATCTAAGGGCCATGAAATAGTTCAGAACATAAGCGTGTGACTTAACATACAGGGAACACTGAATTTGATAGCTGGCAAGAAAGACAGCATCAGTGAAATTCTAAGGTGGGGAACTTTGTTAAGATGTCTCTGTCTCTCCTCTCTCCTCTTTCTCTGCCATCTCCCTCAGCACCACCCTTAGTATATAGCTCTAAGCAACTGGGTCAAGAGACCACTCAGTGATGAAACACATCCAACAGAGCTCAAGCTTCATTCCCGGAAACACACACACACTCCCATCTGTAATATTTTCAGTTTTATTAAATTGTCAAATATAAGATTACACTACTAGGAATTGTGAATATTTAAAATTCTTCCATGGGTACTTTACAAGAAATGCTGATAGGAACTCTATCTGAAACAAATGAATTTAAAGTAGTGAACAGGGTTATAAATACACAAAACAAAAAAATATTTTAACAGAGTACTAAAAGTTTAAAGTAAAGAATACATGTTAATGAAAATGAAGCATAAATTATAATAGCTATTCAGTAATAATCTTACAAGAGCACAGTTCAGCTCTGGCTTATGGGGATGTTAGGGATTGGCCCTGGGAACTGGTCTCAGACAAACCATTACCTGTCTCCCTAACTCGATGATTTTTTCCCTATCTTTTTTTCTTTTTATTTATTTTCATTTCACTAGATAGAAACAGAGAGAAAGGGAAGACAGATAAGAAGTGGAAGACACCTGCAGCACTACTTCACTGCTTGTGAAACCTCCTTTCTGTAGGTGAGAAAAGCGGGATTTGAACCAAGGTCCTTGCACACAGTGACTTGTGCTTGCTACCACCTGGCCCCCACCTTGTTTTGTTTTAAAAGGAACATGTTGTCCCAGTTTTCCAGTTTTCTTTTAACAGACATTATGTTTGAACTCTATCAACATGAGTGGTAGACAAAAAAAAAATCACCTAAGATATTTATATTCTAATTTCTGAATAAATATGTCTTCTTATAGAAGAAAAATGGACTTTGATAGTGTGATTATATTAGTGAATTTGAGATATAGTGATTATTCAAATTGATCTGTGTGGGTACCAAGTATCAAAGTAGTGATAATGAAGGAGAGTCAGAAAAGAATATGACTTACAAAGCAAGTGTCAGAAGTAAGAAAAACTAAGGATGTCTTTGTTTGTTTTTACCTTTGCTTTTCTGTTATTAATTTATGTATAAAACAAAAATATAGACAAGACCGTAGGATCAGCAGGGTACAATTCCACACAGTTTCAACCATTAGAGTTCTGTATCCCACACCTTCCCATGACAGCTTTCCTATTCTTTATTTCTCTGGGAGTATGTACCCAGGATCATTATGGGGTGCAGAAGGTGGGAGGTCTGGCTTTTGTAATTGCTTCTCAGGTGAACATGGGTGTCAGCAGGTTGATCCATACCCCCAGCCTGTCTCTCTCTTTCCCTAGTGGGGCAGGGCTCTGGAGAGGTGGGGGTCCAGGGTTACCTTTCCTTTTTTATTTAAGATTTTATTTATTTTATTAATGAGAAAGATAGGAGAGAGAGAAAGAGCCAGACATCACTCTGGTACATGTGTTGCCAGGGATTGAACTCAGGATCTCATGCTTGAGAATCTAGTTCCTTAGCCACTGCACCACCTCCCGGACCACCCTTTCCTTTTTGTTATTTTTTTTTGGCGGGAGAGGTCAGTGATTTACAGTGCAGTCATTGTCATATACATACAATTTCATCATGTAACAGATCCCCAGTTTTCTACCTATTCTCCATTCCCCTCCCTCCCCAGAGTTCTTTGCTTTGGTGCAATACACCATGTCCAGTCCACGTTTCACCTTTTGCCCCCCCCCTTTATTAAGTCCCACTAGTAAGTAAGATCATATTATATTCGTTCTTATTTTGCTGGCTTATCTCACTCAACATAACATCTTTGGGTTTCATCCAAGCAGATGCCAAGGAGACAACCTTATCAATGATGATCAATACTGACTATGAATACTGGGAAAAGATAGATGATTAAGGATAGCACATATCCTACAGAATCTTGAAAAGATCAGGAAACAGATTCTTCAAAATATTCAAATTACAGGTCTGAATGAATTCTTGATTTTAGTTTTGAGCAAATGATTTTGGATTTCTGATCTTTAGATGGTGAAATAACAAGTATGTGCTGTTGAAGATACTTAATTTGTGGCCATTTGTTAAAGAAACAATGGAAAATTCATATCATATTTTTGTTGTTTATTATGGTTTCATTTGAAACTTAACATTCCACTTATATTCGTTGTGTCACTAAGGTACAGCCTACAGTGTTTTCTTTCAGGGAAGGTTTCAAACAATTGTATATAGTCTTTTATATTTTGGAATGTCTCTACTTCATCACCGAGCAGTACAGTTGGTATAAGCCTTCTAAATTGGATACTTTAAGGATATTAGCTAATTAACCTTGTTCAGGGATTAAAGTCTATTCTTAATCTAATTGCTATCGCTTTGTCTGAAAAATATTTCCTTCTTTTCCCTTAGGTGAAGTTATTTTCTATTTTATTTTGATATTAGCTGAGATTCCTTCCCCCCACCTCATTTTTAAGGTGACTCATTGTAGCTTATGTAACTTTCAAACAAAAAGAATGAAATGTATTTTATGTAACACAAAATACATTCCATTCTTTTTGTTTGAAAAATCAGGGGAGATTTTATTTAGTATCTCTGCATCATATGAACCTAGAAGACCCTTAGATGTTGTTGAGCCAGATGTTGTCGTGCACGGGCCGCGAAGAAGAGAGAGGGGGTCCGGAGTGAAGAGGAAACACAAATCTTTATTTGCACTGGCACCTCAGAGTTGGGTGCTAGAGAAGCAGGTTGGGCCACGTGGAGGTAGCGAAAATGACCACCTCAGGCAGTAACCTTTCCTGCATCTGAACACCAGAGTGAAGTGCTGGCAAGAGAGCGAGGTGCGGAAAACGAAGGGTTTTTATAGGAGTAGCTTTCATGAGAATGGGAAGGGGGAGGAGTAACGACAGCACTCCAGGATAGGATGATAACTCTCGTGAGAATGGGAGGGGGGAGGAGTGACCAAAGCACTCCAGATATCGTGGGGATATAGACAATGTCCTGAGGGCATAAGATGGCGGAACAGGCACTCCCAGAATGTCCCAACTCTCACAGGAACTAGTTGCCTGAGGGGAAAACATGGCAGATGTGAATGCATCTGCACAATTTCCCAGCACTTAGAGATGTTTAAAAGAGAAAATAAATTGCTGTGTTAAACTTTAAAGAAAAAAAATGACATTTCTGGTCCAAACAGCAGCTTGTTAATTTAATGCATTTGTGCATTTTTAGGTAGCTGGTAATTATATCATTTACCGTGTTTCAGAGGTTTTTATTATTTTCTGACCTTATTTTCCATTTTTATCACTTTTTCTGATGACTCTGAGTACCATAATACAAAGACAATTTACATATTCATGCTTCCACTTGAAAATTCTAACATGTATCATTACACTATGTAGACAGAGATAGGGATCTCAACTTATTTTGTGCTACAATTTATTATTATGAAAGAAGATGATATTATATTGCTATCTTTGAAGGGAGAAAAACAAAAAAAAGCTGATTGCATATATTATTGAAATTTTCAGAAGATTTATGTAAAGTATATATAGAGCATTTGCCCTTGCTGGAGTATTCTGGCAAATAAAATAATTAGGAAGAAAATAATCCCCTTCAACTCACAGGATTTGCATGTTTATATGTACATGTGTGCATCCATACCAGCTCTTCTCTTCTAATGGTGTTCAAGTAATCGCTTCAAAAATCCATAAATGACAATGAATAAAAGAAATGTATTTCTGCCCAGTACATTCCACTCTAACCTGCTGCATTATTACTCAAATTTGAAAAAAAAAAAAACTGTAGTAACAAGCAAAAACTAAAGGACTTTATATCACCACTAAACCAGACTTGCAAGGAATTCTAGAGGGATTTCTATAAAAGAAAAAGAAATTCAATGTAGAAGCAAGAGTAAATAAAAAATGCATTGAGTTGAAGGGGGTTGGAATAAAAAATGTGGGTGAGTCTTGAGGTCAATCTACCTAATAGGCTATATAGTCAAATAGGGTATAAGCATATATATGTATATTTTTAAAGCATAAATTTGTACATAATGTAAATTAAAAATTGGAAGGGCTGGAGGCAAGAGTAGATAGCATAATGTTTATGCAAAGATACTCTCATGCCTGAGGCTCCAAAGTTCCAGGTTCAATCCCCTATACCTCCATAAGCCAGAGCTGAGCAGTGCTCTGGTATTTCTCTGTGTCTTTCTCTCTCTGCATCTCTCTCAAAAATAAAATAAATAAAATGCTTTAAAAAAAGAAGAAAAGAAAAGAAACTGAAGGGCTGGATGTTAGCACACCCAGTAGAATGTATATGTTATTATATGCAAGGACCTGGGTTTTAGCCCCTGGTTCCTACCTGCAGGGAATAAGCTTCACTGATCGTAGAACATTGTTGTAGATAACTCTTTCTCTCTGTATCACCCTCTCTCAGTCTCTAATCATCTATGGAAAAGAAGGCCATTAAGGAAAAGTATTGTAGTGATGCAGGTACCAAGTAACAATCATAATCCTGGCATAAGAAAAATAAATTTAAAAAGGGATTTCAAATAAAACACAAAGAAACTGTCAAGAAGAGAAAAACAACAGCAGCAAAACAGAAGAACTACACAATCATTCAGCAAAACAAATAATTAAATGGCAACAGATACTGTTTAATTACCCTATTATTAATAATCTTATTTCATGAATCAAAAGATGATTGGCTGAATGGGTCAAAAAAATCTAATATTTTGCTTTTCATAGGAAATTCATCTTAACTCTCAATGTGAATGCAAACTCAAAGTAAAAGAGCAATCTACAAGAAAATATAAAAAATGGAGAGCCATGCTTACATCTGATAAAACAGACTTCCAGCTAAAATAGGTAAGAAAAAACAGGTATGGGGCTGGGGAGACAGCATGTGTGATCCATGAAGTCTGCTATCATACACAGCTCTCTCAGATTGCTTTCCTTTCTCCCTTTCTTTCTTTTTTTCTTTCTTTCTTTCTTTCTTTCTTTCTTTCTTTCTTTCTTTCTTTCTCTCTTTCTCTCTTTCTCTTTCTTTCTTTTCTTTCTTTCTTTCTTTCTTTCATCTTTCTTTCTTTCTTTCTTTTTCCTTTTTTTTTTTTTTGCTTTTAGGGTTATTACTAAGGGCTGGGTGCCAGCACTACAAATCCACTACACTACTCCTGGGGACAATCATTTTTTTTTTTTTTTTTACATTTTATTAGATAGGACTGAGTGAATTGAGAGGGGAGGAGAAAACATAAAGGGGGAGAGAAAAATAGAATTGTTCCTCCTGCAGGTGGGGGGCTGGGTTCTTGTGCCAGTGAGCTACCACCCTGCCCCTCACAGATTACTTTTTTTTTTTGCCTCCAGGGTTATCACTGGGGCTCAGTGTCAGCACTACAAATCCACTGCTCCTGGAAGACATTTTTTTCCCCAATTTTTGTTGTCCTTGTTGTTTCAGATAGCTTTTTAAAGACAGACTTATATTTTATTTTTATTATTGCTTCTATGCTTGTTGACAATTAGACTTAAAATATATATTTTAGTTAAAATGCCTTTGGGAAACCTGACACTATTTTACCAAAGGGCTAACAGTGTTGATTTTCTTGATTGTTGGTATTCTTTATAGTGGTTTGGTCCCCTTCTCCCCCATCTCTAGTTGATTGTGGTTTAGTCCTGCTAGTTTGGCGGGCCCGCTTGTCCCCGCCCCAGGAAGGAACCCCGACAGAGTTCCAGAGTGACAGAGTTAGAGAGTTCTTGGTGCCGCGCGGGGGAAGGAGGCAGGAGAGTTCTGTTTGGTGATTAGTTTGGGTTAGTTTATGAATCGTTCCTGAATAAAGAAATACAGCTTCCCGGCCCAGCCATGTGTCCGCGAGTTTCTGTTACCCGCCCGTGAAAGCCAGCTCGGTTAAAACAACACTTGATTTCACCTGACTTTTCTTAAACTGTGATTGACTTGATTGCTTTGTAAAAACTTTAAATCATGGGGGCCTGTGTGGTGGCACCTCTGAGAGCACACTTTACTATAGCATGGACCTGGGTTTGAACCCCCCGTCCCCACTTGCAGTGGGAAAGAAAGCTTAACAAGTGATGAAGTAGTGTTGCAAGTATCTCTCTGTCTCTCTCCTTCTCTATCTCCCTTTCCCTCTCTATTTCTGGCTGCCTCTATCCAATAAAGATAATTTAATTAAAAAACATAGAACACAAAACTCCATAATTTTTAGGAGGAATAAAAGTGGACCGTATGTGAGATGGGGTCTTTAAATACAATCCTCAGAATCTAAAATACTAAGTATTAATTGTGTAAAAAAAAAATGAGCACTAAATCTGAAACTTGGTCCAGATCCTGAATGTTCACTCAATGTTATGATTTATAGCTCACAGAACACTATTTTCCACTGTTATAGTAATATCTTACATAGTTTGCAAGAATTTTTATTACGTTTTATAAGATTTGGTTTTGATTATATTGGAAATATATCAACTTACAGAAGCTTAGAAAAGGAAATAGGAAATAGTTAGTGGGAGGGGATGGTGTGACTAAAACCTTAAAGTATCACATGTAGAGGACAAAGTGTCTATTTTTGCTTCCATTAAACTAATCCTTGTACCAGCACTTACACACAACCCACTTAGCAAATTTATTTTAATTCAAACCTAAATGACATTCCGTGAAACATTCTACTGAAATTAACAGCTCTGCCGGCAAGCATAAGCCTGCAGTTTATATGGCACTAATACGCAGCTAAGTAGTTTGGGCTACTCAGACATCTGGTCCATGAGAAACAGCTGCAAAAGCACAGCTATTAACCTTTTGTTTACAATAAGAGGTATTTCTACAGATGCCAAAACGTTATGGTAGACTCTGAAATGTCTCCTAATCACTCCAACAACTTCCCTAATTGCAGAGGAGAGTGATACAGCTTACCTGTCTCATCATTGAAACAAACAAAGAGAACCCTCACAGAATGGGAGGAGATCTTCACATGCCATACATCAGACAAGAAACTAATCACCAAAATATATAAAGAGCTCAGCAAACTTAACACCAAAAAAGCAAATGACCCCATCCAAAAATGGGCAGAGGATATGAACAAAACATTCACTGCAGAGGAGATCCAAAAGGCTAACAAACATATGAAAAACTGCTCTAGGTCACTGATTGTCAGAGAAATGCAAATTAAGACAACACTAAGATGCCACCTCACTCCTGTAAGAATGGCATACATCAAAAAGGACAGCAGCAATAAATGCTGGAGAGGTTGTGGGGACAGAGGAACCCTTTTACATTGCTGGTGGGAATGTAAACTGGTACAGCATCTGTGGAGAGCAGTCTGGAAAACTCTTACAAGGGTACACATGGATCTTCCATATGACTCAGTAACTCCTCTCCTGGGGTTATACGCCAAGGACTCCATAACACCCAACCAAAAAGAGGTGTGTACTTCTATGTTCATAGCAGCACAATTCATAATAGCTAAAACCTGGAAGCAACCCAGGTGGCCAACAACAGATGAGTGGCTGAGAAAGCTGTGGTATATATACACAATGGAATACTATGCAGCTATCAAGAACAATGAACCCACCTTCTCTGACCCATCTTGGACAGAGATAGAAGGAATTACGTTAAGTGAGCTAAGTCAGAAAGATAAAGATGAGTATGAGATGATCCCACTCATCAACAGAAGTTGAGTAAGAAGATCTGAAAGGGAAACTAAAAGCAGGATCTGATCAAATTGTAAGTAGGGCATCAAAGTAAAAACCCTGTGGTGAGGGGTAGACATGCAGCTTCCTGGGCCAGTGGGGTGTGGGAGTTGGTGGGAGGGATGGGTCACAGTCTTTTGGTGGTGGGAATGGTGTTTATGTACACTCCTAGCAAAATGTAGTCATATAAATCACTAGTTAATTAATACAAGAGGGGGAAAATTAATTGTATGTCTCGAAGTTTTTCAAAACACAAACTGGATCTTTTCAATATATAGGCTGTGTAATTGATATGCAGACTCTCTCAAAAGCCTAGAACAAGTAGATCAGAAGCAACCAATAGCACAGCTATATACAAGATACTGGGTACTATACAGCAAACCCTAACAAAAGGACTTTTCAAAATTAACCCAATTATCAAATAATGTGATGATAACATTAACTATTGATTGTCTTTTTGAACCCTAAGACAGCAGGAACCTCCACTATAAAGCCTCTACTTCCCCCAGTCCTGGAACCCTTGGATAGGACCCACTTTCCCGTATGCCTCTCCCAATCCATATCAAATAATATTCACCAGGTTCCAGGTGTCATCAGGATGCCAGCCAGACTTCCCTGGATTGAAGACCCTACCAATATGTCCTGGAGCTCAGCTTCCCCAGAGACACACCCTACTAGGGAAAGAGAGAGGCAGACTGGGAGTATGGACTGACCAGTCAACGCCCATGTTCAGCGGGGAAGCAATTACAGAAGCCAGACCTTCTACCTTCTGCAACCCACAATGACCCTGGGTCCATGCTCCCAGAGGGATAGAGAATGGGAAAGCTATCGGGGGAGGGGGTGGGATATGGAGATTGGGCAGTGGGAATTGTGTGGAGTTGTACCCCTCCTACCCTATGGTTTTGTTAATTAATCCTTTCTTAAATAAAAAATAAATAAATAAATAAATAAAAATAATAATAATAATGCATCTGCCGATCACAACCTAACCAACACAACGGTTTCCACCTGAACATGCTTCACTTCAGACTGTGTCCAGAGACTTCACGTGTGGAATGGCAACCCTTCAGCTTCATTACTCGGGTGAGACCTTTCCTTTCATAGTATACTCTAATTCCATCTCAGGTGGTTCACTTTCTAACAAAGTCCCAAAACCTAGATATACACCAGTTTCTGTGAGAGAGAGCATATGTTCACACGTATCCACAAACTACTGCAAAATATATACCTAAAAGTAGAAGTACACTAGAGTTTGCAGTGAGTACCCCCCTAACACTTCCTCTCCACTATTCCAAGATTTGGGTCCATGATTGCTCAACAATTTGTTTGGCTTCGCATGTTAACTCTCTTTTCAGTCACCAGGTTCCAGATGTCATCAGGATGCTGGCCAGGCTTCCCTAGACTGAAGACCCCACCAATGTGTCCTGGAACTCCACTTCCCCAGAGACCCACCCTACTAGAGAAAGAGAGAGGCAGACTGGGACTATGGACCGACCAGTCAACGTCCATGTTCAGTGGGGAAGCAATTACAGAAGCCAGACCTTCTACCTTCTGCAACCCACAATGACCCTGGGTCCATGCTCCCAGAGGGATAGAGAGTGGGAAAGGCTATCAGGGGAGGGGGTGGGATATGGAGATTGGGTGGCGGGAATTGTGTGGAATTGTACCCCTCCTACCCTATGGTTTTGTTAATTAATCCTTTCTTAAATAAAAAATTTAAAAAAAAAGAAAAAGACAATCTTTACTATTTGAACTATGGTATTTTAGGCTTATCATACTCAGGCAGAAAATAGCATTGCAGACAAACAATTATATCTCACTTAAAACCAAAGAAGCACTGTTTCTTTGTCTTTTTTTTTCTTTTTTTTACCAGACCACCGCTCAGTTCTGGCTTATGGTGGTGCTGGGGATTGAACCTCGGGACTCAGAGCCTTAGGCTTGAAAGGCTTTTGAATAACCGTTATGCTGTCTCCCCAGCCCAGAAGCACTGTCTTAATGGGTGAAAAACTTGGATGAAAGGAAAAGTGAATTAACCTATTATGAAAAATGCAAAGGTGCAAGACTAATATTGAATGAGTTAAATAAATGTTAGCTATTTATTTTTCATTTTAGTGTTCACCAAAACACTTTATTGAAGAAGAAAAGGAAAATGGAAGAATCATGGAGAATTTGCATTAATTATCCAGAATCATATCCCTAGAACATGGAAGTTCTGATCTTAGAGTCCATGTAACCCCTATGAACTTTCTATTAATCTCCAGAGACACCACACATTCTAGTTATTGTCCACAATACTTTCCTGTGTTCCATATAAACTCTAGTGATTTTACCTGAAAGTCCAACCTCTATATAGTACTATATACTGAGTCTGCCTCCAGTTTACTTTCTTCAGAAAAAAAGAAATGTAGATAAAAGCAGATACCTGCCTCAGTAAAGAAACTCTTAAGTGTAAGTCATATAGAAATAAATGTTAAAAGGTAAGTAACAGCAGGCATGAGAGGTATCAAGAGAAAATAGCAAAGCTCATGGTTGTGTATTGGCATTTAAAGGTTACAATATCTAGGAACTAAATGAGTATGGCCATTTTTGAAACATTTAATAGGGGAGAGGATTAATGGATTACACAGAGTTATTGACTGATAACTACAATTTCTCATCTTCCCATAACATGTGTCTGCAAAATACTGTCACCTCTAGCATAGCTCTTTTCCAGCATCATGCACCGTACCCCAACACTACCTCCCTGCACTCTTTCCCAGAATGCAGTAGACCAAACCCTGGATATGGCCATTTTTCCTAATAAGGAGATCCACTGTAGCTTATTTTAAAAAGTGGTGGTTTGACTCAGCATTCTACACTCTTTCTGAAGAGACCACTCCTGACCTTCTCCCAGAGTAGATTAGAGTAAGAGAATGTCTCACACCACTAAGGCAAACAATTACATCACTGGGTGAAGGATCCAAATTCATGGGGAAGTTTGCCAGAAATTACTGTATAAATATGCCCCAATAAATGTTCTGTGCCATTCAGGTCCATTCCCTTAACAGTTCCAAGATTCCTTGCCTAAGTGTGTTTTGTTTCCCTCTCTCTTGTAGAGCTGGACTAACACAGTTTCTCCAGTTCCTAAACAATATTCTGCACAGGAAAACATTCAATAATGAATGAAAATCCCCTGTACCTAATACAAATGATAAATTAATGAATTAACAGACTCAAATTATGGCCAAATTACACTGTTAATGACTAAGACCATATTGAATAGAAATTACAACTGATTTTTTCTTAATCAGCTTTCTTGTCATTAGCTTTGCTGTTTATAGCACATCAAAATTATATTATAGTCATTATGATTAAATTCTTTCAGCAGTTAGAAACTAGAGTTTCACTGACCATCTATTGACATATCAGTCTTGAAGTGTAAATGATGCAATGCCTTTATTTGAATCAAATATCTTTACTGGTATCTCAGAGTAAAAAAAAAAATGGTTTTCATTAGATTGCTTAGTAACTATACAGAAAGACGTAGATTATATAGACTTAAACTAATTTAATTTTAATCTCACTATAAGCATAAGCTAGGAATAACTCTAATCACTACATAATAAGAGAGAACAATGTCATAATCTGGATTTAGGCAAGATGTTAGATTAAACAATCAGGTGGAAAGGTTTTCAAGCAATAGCAATCTGTAGATTTTCTGCTAATTCTTATTACAAATTAAGTATTTTATTCATCTACATTTTTAAGTTAATAGGAGTATGTATTATCACCATTCCCACCAATAAAGGTCTGTGTCTCTACCTCCACCTCCTACAGTGGACCTGAAAATCTACCTTCTCTCTCCTCCTTCCCAAGTCTTTTACTTTGGTGCAATACTCCAAACCCAGTCCAAATTCTGTTTTGTGTTTCCTTTTCTGGTCTTCTTTCTCAACTTCTGTTTATGAGTGGGATCATCTCATACTTGCCTTTCTTTTCTGTCTTATCTCATTTTAAACGATTCCTTCAGGGTGGTAGAGCAGCAGGTTAAGTGCACGTGGTGCAAAGTGAAGAATTGGTGGCTTAAGGATCCTTGCTGGACCCTCTGGCTCCCCACCTGCAGGGAAGTCACTTCACAAGCGGTGAAGCAGGTCTGTAAGTGTTTATGTTTCTCTCTCCCTCTCTGTCTACCCCCCCTCTCCATTTCTCTGTCCTATCCATAACTACATTAACAACAACAATAACTACAACAATAAAACAACAAAGGCAACAAAAAGGAATAAATAAATAAATATTGAAAAAAAATAGATTCCTTCAAGCACCATCCAAGATGGGTCAAAGAAGGTAGATTCATAATTCTTAATAACTGAGTAATATTCCATTGTGTACATACCACAATTTTCTCAACTTGTTGTTTGTTAGATATCTCAATCTGTTGTTAGATATCTGGGTTGCTTCCAGGTTTTGGCTATTATGAACTGTGCTTCTATGAACATAGGTGTATATATTTGGATAGGTGTGTTTGATCCTTTAGGATATATCCCCAGGAGAGGAATTATTGGGCCATAAGAAAAGTACATGTCTATATATATGAATGTTCTCTAGTCTGCTCTTTACAGGAGTTGGACCAATTTGCATTCCCAGCAATACTGCAGGAGGGTTCCTTTGTCCCCACAACCTCTCCAGCATTTGTTGCTGCCACCTTTTCTGATGTATGGCATTCTCACAGGAGTGAAGTGGCATCTCATTTTTGTCTTTATTTGCATTTCTCTTACAGTGACTGGAGCATTGTTTCATATGTCTATTGGCCTTTTGTATCTCTTCTGTAGTGAATATTCTGTTCATATCCTCTCTCTACTTTTGAATTGGGTCATTTTTTTTTCTTGCTAAGTCTGGTGAGATCTTTATATATTTTTGTCACTAACCTTTTGTTTGATGTATGGCATATAAAGATATTCTCCCATTTGGTGAGAAGTGTCTTCCTTTGGGTGTTTTTGTTTGTTTGTTTGTTTCTTTTGCTGAGAAGAAGCTTTTCAGATTTTTCAGTAGTCTCATTGAAAATCCCTTTGCAGAGATGCAGAGGTCACATAGGCTCCTAAGCTGAATATGGGCCCCAGATCACATCAAATTGATGGGGTTTACAGTCAACAATATTTATACCCCTTTTCCATATTAGGGATCCAGATTTCTGGTCCTTTTCCAACCATGACATTATCTCCCCCAGACAATAACTTGGATCTACTGGCATATCAGATTTCAGGCTAAGGGAAAAAAAAAAAAGGAAAACAAACAAACTAGTATAGCCACAGACCCTTTGGAATATAACTAATATATGCCTTACTAGCTATCTACTAAACGGAGGACCCCCCCCAACTCTTCATCTGCATTTTTGTTTTAGTTCTCCTTGCATTTGGGTTTCACATCATCTTCTATCTAGGAAAATGAAGATCAAAATATTGAGCCATATGTCAGCTGACTTCTATGGCATATGAATATGTGACATGTTAAGTGTTAGTGTGTGGTAACTGTAACAATGGAAGAAATTGTTTTGTCCAGGACAAAGGTATATCTTAATGTATATCTCTGAGATAGGGCATATGTTGACATGTATCCATAAATTAGGTCAAAATATATACCTGAAAGCAAAAGTATACAATAGTCTGTAGTGAGTCAGTATAAAGTTCATAATGAAATAGTGTATACTTAGACTTAGATACCCTCCTCACCTACTTCTTATTACAGTTCTCTCACTTACTCCAGAGCTAACCTTATCAAAGCAAGGACTTCAAAAGCTGAATAAGGGCAAGAGTCTGGCATACTTTAAGGATGACTCTTTAGTCAGCATCAGGCCACCCCATCAGCTAGGGCCCTAGTCAGGGAGTCCTGAGATTCCCAAACAGATATGATGGGCCTAGGCCTCGAATAAATTCCTCTCTCCATTGTTACTGGTCATCTTTATCAGGAACAACACAATAGACCCCTATGTGGACCCCCATAGGACATTGCCCTCAACTTGCATCAACAACAGTAGAGAATGTTCCATCTTCCCAAGTGAGAATGGACAGTATACACATGCTACAACTGAGGAAGATGGGTCGATATTGGGGCAGCCGGGAATGTTCCTACTCATGACCACAGAATGTGAGCTCAGATCTGCAGAGATGCAGAGAAAACATAGGCTCCTATGCTGAATATGGGCCCCAGATCACATCAAATTGATGGTGTTTACAATCAACAATATTTATACCCCTTTCCCATATTAGGGATCCAGCTTTCTGGTCCTTTTCTAACCATAGCATCATCTCCCCAGACAATAACTTGGTTCTACTGGCATATCAGATTTCAGACTCAGGGGAAAAAGAAAAGGAAAAAAAAAAAACTAGTATAGCCACAGGCCCTTTGGAATATAACTAAAATATGCCTACTAGCTATCTACAAAATGGAGTCCCCCCCCCCCCCCCCCCACACACACACTCTTCATCTGCACTATTCCAGCCTTTCGGTCTATGATTGGTCAACAATGTGTTTGGCTTTGTATGTTAACTCTCTTTTCAACCACCAGGTTCCAGATGCTAGCATGATGCCAACCAGACTTCCCTGGACAGACAACCTTACCAATGTGTCCTGGAGTTCAGCTTCCCCAGAGTCCTTCCCCACTAGGGAAAGAGAGAAACAGGCTGGGAGTAAGGATCGACCTGTCAATGCCCATGTTCAGCAGGGAAGCAATTACAGAAGCCAGACCTTCAACCTTCAGCATTCCACAGTGACCTTGAGTCCATACTCCCAGAGGGTTAAAGAACAGGAAAGCTATCAGGGGAGGGGATGGGATACAGAGTTCTGGTGTTGGGAATTGTGTGAAGTTGTACTTCTCTTATACTATGGTTCAGTCAATATTTCCTTCTTTTTTTAAAATTTTTTGCTATTTATTTATTCCCTTTTGTTGTCTTTGTTGTTTTATTGTTGTAGTTATTATTGTTGTTACTGATACTGTTGTTGTTGGATAGGACAGAGAGTAATGGAGAGAGGAGGGGAAGACAGAGAAGGGGAGAGAAAGACAGACACCTGCAGACCTACTTCACCACCTGTGAAGTGACTCCACTGCAGGTGGGGAGCTGGGGCTTGAACCAGGATCCTTCCACCGGAATATTTCCTTTTTATCGTAGTTGTTCACCTTTATATCAATATCACATAAATTTAATTATATATTACAATGTGCTGATATGGTATGCATTATCAATATATTGTAGCATTCTATTAAAATTATATATGATTATATATTATTAATCTATATGATTTTTCAAATTATGAGAGGCCTGCAACATATGTGGCTGGGTGTGCAGTGTGAAGAGGCAGAGAGTATGTATTGTCTTTTAAGTCATTACTTGCCCCTCTAATTTAAATAGTAATAATAATAATAGTAATACCAATAATAAATAGTAACAAGTTAATTTTGCTCTTTACCCAGGATTCTTAAGGCAATAAAGTCATTAGGTATCAAGCCTGATTTTTTTCTAAGGGTTTGGGTTTACAAATACCTTGAAATGTCTATGATACAGGAAGATATCTTGAGCAGGGGGGTAGGACCTCAGAATGGGAGGGAAGCATGGGACAAAGCTGTTGTATTATTGAGTATCTGCTTTGTGGAAACAATGCAGATGGTGCCTTTTGTACAGACAGTTGTATTGGTGTCTTGCTTTAGCCTAAGGAAGAGGTGACTAGAAAATCCCGAGTAAAGTGAGAAACAGGAAGCAGAGTGATGATTGTTACAAGGGTCAGGATACATAATGAAAAGGGGGGAAGTGCCAGGGAAAGGAGTAAAAATAAGTTCTTAACATCTAACCTCCAGCTTGCTGATTACAACTTACATACTCTGTCATATACGTGAAAACTATAAGACAATGTTCTCACCACACACAAACAAACAAAAAGGAAAAAAGATAGTAACAATGAGAATAGACAATGGTGAAACAGTCATTTTCTGTATTGAATTAACTTTGCACAGCTTAAAATTTTTCCTAATTTTATTATCTTTATTTATTTATTGGACAGAGACAGCCAGAAATCAAGAGGGAAGGGTGAGATAGAGAGGAAGAGAGAAAGAGAGACACCTGCAACACTGCTTTACATTTCACAAAGCTTTCCTCCTGCAGGTGGAGACAGGAGGCTCAGACCTGGTTCCTTGCACACTGTAACATGTGTGCTCAACCAGGTGCACCACCAACCAGACCCACATTTAAAATTTGAACAGTGCTGTTGCTTCTATGTCAAAAACAAGAATACAAATGAAAGATCCCTAATGTCTGGCATTTAGCTGGAGCTCAACACCAGCCTCCAGGAATTGAGGAGTGACCCCATGTCAGATATCATGAAGGTATCATGATAGTCCAGTGATGGCATGAACTTGACCTGACTCAAATTCCTAAAAATTAGAATCCTACAGACCGCTCAAGGGAAAACGGTGGATATACACATCAGGTAGTAACAACTTTGAGTTAGTTTCCAGTTGACTAAAGTTTTAATGTCTATTTGTGAGCCCAAATTTCAGAAAATTTCAGATTCATATGCTGCCTTTCATGCATCACTAGAGAGATCTTTCAACATTTAAAAATTCATGTGTAGCACTTATCCTTGCACTGTGGAACAATATCAAACTGCAAAATGTAAATCTAAAACATCAAGTCATCTTAAATTCAGCTGGAGGCTTCTATCAAGTGAGAGAGAAGGTTCAGAAACAGACTCCTCATAATCAGGTCATCCAACATCACAAGGTAAAAGGCAGCTTGTTCGCATTTGAATTTTTACTCTGAACTGCATTATATCTCTAATACTTAAAGAAGTGAATTAAGGATAAAAAAGATATATATATATACTGCCCTGACCTTTACAATGCCATTTCAGCATTGTATTTAAACTTTCACAATAGCTGAAAAACCAACGCCCCTAAAAACTTAAAACAAATAAAAATATTCATTCATATATTTGTTATCCAGTCTATAAAAAGAGAAGGAATAGAACCTTACATAAGAGGAAAAGTAGGATGTATGTTAAAAAGTAAAGATATAGGGGGTAGTCCGGTGGTGCACCTGGTTAAGTGCTCATAGTATGAAGCACAAGGATCCTGGTTCCAACCCCTGCTCCCAACTTGGAGGGGGGTCCCGTCACAAGTGGTGAAGCAGGTCTTCAGGTGTCTATCTTTCTCTCTCCCTCTTTGTCTTCCCCTCACCTCTCAATTTTTTAGTGTCCTATTCAACAACAGCAACAACAACAATTGGGAAAAAATGGCCACCAGGAATAGTGGATTTGTAGTGCAGGCAAACAAGCACTAGTGGTAATGTTGGAGGGAAAAAAAAAATAAAATAAAGAAAAGGGTTTTTCTCTCCTCTCCACTCCTGGGTCAGCTAGGAATACCAAAGGAGATGATCTGGGACCACAACAAAGAAGGACTAGAACAACTTCAGAAAACCACCAAATAACTGGTGAGTGCAAATACATGTGGCTCATGGACAGAGAGGGGCCTAGAGAGAAATTAAGTGGCTAGTAACAGTCCAGCAGTTTACCACCTCCAGTCTATTTGACCAACAAAAAGATGGTTGAAGGGAGGAGAAGACACCCCTAAGACTCACCAGACACAACTAAAGACTCCACTGCTACTGTCCTCAGAAGCTAGAGCAGGAGAGAGGAGGCCCTTTGCTGACATTGGGGGACAGAGAACTAACCAGAAAACTCAGGAGAAGATATATACCTTGGTGGCCTAGCTATGGGGCTGTGTGGTAGAAGCTTTTCCATGTTGTTCCCCTGATGAGAACATAGTGAATTGTTGCCTAAACACCTACAGACTATAAATAGAACTTGTTTAGAAACTTACAGGGCACAGCAGTGCTGTCCAGCTTGGCAGAGAAGCTGAATTGGGCCTGGAGCTTTGGATCCTTGGGGTATGAGAGTCTCTTTTCATAACAACTGTATTATCTCTCCCACACCATGCTTTACCCCTTGGTCAGAAGTAAGGGATTAAGCTAAGAAGCCTACTTATAGTTTAAAAACCCTCAGTTTCCCATAGCCTACAGGGAAGAAAAAGAACAGAAGAGGCTTTATGCTCCAACTCGGGAATTAAAATAATATTGAAACAACTGTCAATTTCCACAATGGTGAAGTCTGTAAGTATTGTGTTTAGACACAAGTCAGTCCAGGCAAGAGTGATCAGTAATTTGAAAACAACTGAGAGAGGGACCTAATAACATACTATATAGGTTTAACTATATGGTTAAACCAACAAGAAGACATATTGGAGAAATGAGCCAGGACAAGAGTCCAGCTAAAAGCCCCCCAAAGGTTGAAGCAAAAAATAATGAGGTCAACATCCAAAGACTAGTTAAGGAAATAATCACAGGAGTGAGTAAATAGCTTGAAAGGAGGGGGTCAGGCAGTAGCGCAGAGGGTTAAGCACATGTGGCGCAAAGCACAAAGACCAGCAGAAGGATCCCGGTTCGAGCCCCCAGCTCCCCACCTGCAGGGGAGTCTCTTCACAGGCGGTGAAGCAGGTCTTCTGGTGTCTGTCTTTCTCTCCACCTCTCTGTCATCCCCTCCTCTCTCCATGTCTCTCTGTCCTATCCAACAATAATGACATCAATAATGACAATAGTAATAACCACAACAATGATGAAAAACAACAAGGGCAATAAAAGGGGGGAAAAAAGCCTCTAGGAGTAGTGGATTCTGGTGCAGGCATAAGCCTCAGAAATAACCCTGGAGGCAAAGAAAAAAGAGCTTGAAAGGATTGTCATCAGAAATGCAGAAACAACAAATGAGGGTCTGGAAGAAAATACTTATTATCTAAAGGTTATTAGAGAGCTGAAAGCAGAAATAGCTGAACTAAGAAGACAACTAGATGAACAAGCTAAAACACTATCAGAATAGGGTAACAAAATAGATAAACTCCAGAGAACAGTAGAGGGGAGAGATAATAGAATAAATGAGGCTGAAGACAGAATTAGGAAGATCGAGAATGAATTACAGACAACTAAAAAAGTAGTAAGAGATCTCAAAAAGAGATTAATAGATACTGAAAACAACAAGAGAGACCTATGGGATGACTTCACAAGAAATAATATACACATTATTGGCTTACCAGCGGAAAAAATGGAGGGGAAGAAAGCATTCTTCAGGACATAATAGCTGAGAACTTCTCTAGTATAGGCAACATAAAGACATAAAGATAAAGAATCCCAGAGAGTCCCAAACAAAATTAGCCTAGACTGAAAGACACCAAGACACATCATATATAGAATGGAAAGGAATAAGGATAAGGAAAGGAACCTGAAGGCTGAAAGAGAAAAACAATGAGTCACCTACAAAGGAAAACCCCTAAGATTAGCAGCAGACTTCTCCACACAAACACTACAGGCCAGAAGAGAATGGCAAGCTATCTATCGAGTGTTCAATGAGAAAAGCTTTCAACCAAGACTACTGTACCCTGCAAGACACAATAGACTTTAAAATAAATTAAATTTAAAAAGATTAGGTATGGACATTATTTAATGCTGGGAGGATCAGTCAATCAAGAAGACTTAACAATTATTAACATCTGTGCACCCAAAGAGAAGCCATCTAAATACATCAAACATCAACTGAAAGAGCTATAGAAATATATTAACAGCAACACAGTAATAATAAGGGACTTTTACACCCCACTCTACCAACCTGACATATCATCCAGGCAGAAAATCAGTAAATAAATAAGGGAGCAAAATAAAGAGATATATAAACTAGAACTATTGGACATTTTCAGAGTCATTCAACCCAAGAAATTAGAATACACATTCTATTCAAGTCTACATGGGTCATTCTCAAGAATAGATTATATGTTAGACCACAAAGACAGCATACACAAATTCAAGAGCATTGAAATCATTTGAAGCTTCTTCTCAGACCCCAGTGGAATTAAACTAACTCTTAACAATCAACAAAAGATTTGTAATAGTCCCAAAATATGGAAGCTCAACAGTACACTCCTTAACAACTACTGGTTCAAAGAGGAAATAAATGAATTAATAAAAATGTTTCAAGAGTTCAATGAAAATAAAGACATAAGCTATCAAAATATTTGGGACACAGCTAAGGCAGTACTAAGAGGGAAGTTCATAGCCATACAAGCATACATTAGGAAACAAGAAAAAAGCACAAATAAACAATCAGATTGCACATCTTAAAGACCTAGAAGAACAAGAACAAAGGAACCCTAAAGCAACCAGAAGGACAGATATAACTCAAGTTGGGGTAGAAATACATAACATTGAAAATAAGAAAAATATACAAAAGATGAATAAATGTTGGTTCTTCAAAAAAGTGAACAAAATTGACAAAGCATTAGTCAGACTCACAAAAAAAAACAGGGAGAAGACCTAAATAAATTGGATCATAAATGAAAGAGGAGATAGCAAAACTGACACTGCAGAAATTCAACATGTCATGCAAGGCTTCTATGAACAATTATATGCCACCAAGCTAGAGAACATGGAAGAAATGGAAGATTTCCTAGATATCTATGAATATCCAAAATTAAATAAAGAGGAACTAGACAATATGAACAGGCTCATCACAGTTAATGAAATTGAAGCAGTTATCAAAAACCTTCCCAAGAATAAAAGTACTGGACCAGATGGTTTTACAAATGGATTCTACAAAACCTTCAAAGAAGAACTAATACCTCTACTTTTAAAAGTCTTCCAGAAGATTGAAGACACTGGAATACTCCCTACCAGCTTCTATAAAGCCAACATTACTCTGATACCAAAAGCAGGCAGGGACACAGCCAAAAAAGAAAACTACAGACCAATATTCTGATGAACATAGATGCAAAAATATTGAACAAAATTCCAGCCAACTGGATACAGCAGTATATTTTTAAAAAATTGATCATGAATAAATGAGGTTTATCCCAGGGATGCAAGGTTGTCTTAATATACATAAATCAATCAATGTGATCCTCAATATCAATAAAAGCAAGTCCAAAACCACATGGTCATATCAATAGAAGCAGAAAAAACCTCTGACAAAATCCAACATCCCTTGTTTTCAGTGTTGCTACTAGCTTCACCTGGGAACATGTTTGAATGGAAAGTTGGGGCCTCACAAAAGACCTATTGATTCAAACCTTCTGAAAATAAAGTTTAGTGATTTATATTTTAACAAGCTTTGAGCATCAGGTGAGTTATTTTGTCAGTCGAATGAACTTTCACTTTCTGAGCAGTTTTAGTTTTCCTGCAAAATTGAAAAGAAAGTACAGAGATTCCCATGACTTCTGATCTAAATGTGCATAGGATTTCACATTGTTAACATCCTCCATTAGAATAATGCATAATCTGGAAACTTGCTCTCTGTGGCTGTGGGGACACCTGCCTAAGACAGTCCTTTACACAAGCTTTGTCTACTATTTTCAGATATAAGAAGAAGAGGGAACTGGAGGAGGAGAGGAAGACAAAGAAGGAGGAGGAGGAGAAGAGTGTAGGGAAATTGTGAGGATGTGGTTGAGCTTGGCAGGGCTTGACCTGAGGAGAACACCTATCTTGTCAGTCTCTCTCTCTCTACTGAGAGGTCCAGCAAGGAGAGACACAAGACCTTCCAAGGTTTGCCTCGTCTTATCAGACTCCCTGCCTCACAAAGAACCCTGCATTTTTCTGCCTCCAGGCATTCCTTAAAACATTAAGCCAGCTCCCCCTGCTCCACCCTGCATTCCTTGATACTATGGCCCGCCCTTTTATTATGTACATATCAATCTTCTGCTTTGTCTTAGAAATTTCTTAAGGTCTCCTTCCTGTTCCCCCACCCATTCTGCTCATTTAATATATTATTTTCCTACCATCAAGACCTCAGGGTATTACTAATCCTGCCAGGTAAACCCCAGCAACAGTTGCTAAGTAAGTCCCTACCTTTCCCAGTACCCTTTTACCTTTCTCCGCCACTTACCTAACCATGTATGGTATTGCCAAGTCACTTCCATTTCCGACTTTCTTCTTCTGTGTTCCAGCCTCAGAGAAGCACACGCATGCAGACCAGGAGGTGGACGCTGGCCATTGAGGTTAGGGGCACGTGGCTTAACCAGGTGTGCTACCACCGACTCTGGGGAACTCGGATGAATAAAGATTTGAATAGCCCTGCAGCCAGGAGCTTGGTTCCTGAGTCATCTCTCCTGCACACGTCACTAGCCCAACAGAAGAGGAAGAAGAAGAAGGATAAGGAGAAGGATAAGGAGAAGGAGAAGAAAGAAGAAGAAGGAACCAGTGTATCAGGCATTTGTTAGAGTAATGAAGTTAGACAAGGCCAGTTCTTTATAAGGGGAGGCAAAAGGGGATTTCTCTTGGGTAAATTTTGATCAGTGAGGAAATGTATGTGTCAATATTGGACAAGTACAGCCCCTCATCCAACTCTTCTCTAGAACAGGTGTCTTGAGATGCCCTACATTGATCATTCAGGTTGACTTTAAAGCAGACCTCTGTGCATGATCTATCCTTCTGCCCCTCACACGACTCATGAAAATATCTGGACTCAAATGGAAGATGTGTGTGTTGGGTTGGACCAAAAGAGGAGGGAAGGAGAAAGAGGTCCATGGACAGCAGAAAAGTAACAAGGGTCTTCTTACATGGAGATGACATATGGAGAGACGACAGCAAAAATATATTTCCTGTGTTTAAAAAAGTAATTAATTTATATTAAAAGATTCACCTTCATTTCCATGTAAAATGAGGGAGACCAACATTCCAGATATTGTTTCCAAAATGCAATTAATTTTCTTCAGCTGAGCTAAAATGGCTTCATAAGTACCAATTGATCCATTATTATTTTTGTACTATATATATAGAGATAAAAGAAAGTTTCCCCCAATATAAAGTGTCTCTGATTTATTCTTAGGTCAGTTTCTGCTAGTTGTAAATGTGACAGGAAAACTAGCTCATTAGTGCTGGGAGATGCTTGTGTGGGAAGACTTAGTATTCCATTTTACTTTTCTGTTTGACATTTTTCTCTCTAATGTGTAATCTACTGAGGAAAGCTAATCCTCAACTCATCCTGCTCAGTGGAAAGTGAAGAAATTGCTAATTATCTCATCATGATTCCATATGTAGTATAAAATTTAGTTCAGGTGTTTTATACGTGTCATAAGTGAATTAACACCCATCCCTCAATGTGATGACCTAAAGTTGTAATGTCTACTGATATCTATCCTGGCTTTGCACTGGGTATAAACCTAGGAATACAGAAATATTCCACCAAATGTTTATAACTACCTGGGATATTGTAACATCCTATTTCTTTGAAAACAAACTAAAGGATGTTTTTGAGAAAAGAACTTCAGAAGAGTAGGAAGAAGGTGATTGACTGACGTGTAGGATTCCTTGTAAAGACAAGTCCAAATTGATATTCAATTTGACTTATTTCAACACAGACAAGTTCTCTTTAACTTATTTTGTGCATTTCAAAAGTGAATCAGTTGCCAACATTTTAAAATTGTCAGGTTGCACATATAAATACACTCCATATTTCTCACTTACTTTGAAAAAAAGAGGTTGACACAGTTCTATGTCCCATACGGCTGCTTGAAGGAGGAGAAAAGAGCTTGCAATTCATTGGCTTTCCAAAATCCCCACCTGACCTTTTTTTTTTTATTTGACCTGTTTGTTATCTCCCACCATTTATGTTTGTGTTCTTCCTAGTAAGAATTTCATTCATTTCAATTGCATCTGAACTTACAGTGCGTTTTTTATTTCTGAGATAGTGTAGGACAATAGTCCTCAAGTTTTAGTACATAACTGAGGTCAAAGTTGTCATTTTAAGTGTCCTTGTGCTTAACATATACTCCAGAGTAACTAACCCCTTTTTCTTTATTCTTTGTGTGTGTGTAGGATAATGTCACAGTCAAACATAACTGATTTCCAAAATCCCCAATCATTCTTTCATTCTTTTGCATTTCGTTCCTTTATTTTTTTTCTGATTTTTAAAATTTTATGTATGAAGACAGAGATGGAGACAACAGAATCAAAAGGAAAGACAACCCAGAACCAAAGGTTCTTCCAGTGCTATGTGAACAGTCTCTGACAAACTGGGTACACTATTAAGGTGAACAATTTTTCTACCCACTCCAAGTTATTCTGATGTTAAATTAAATGTTAAAACCAAGGTACTGAAGAATAGATTTATCTATATCTAGAACACTCTTTTCTCAGGACTTTCCAATCTGACATGTGCAGATACAAAGCCCCAGTACAGACCAGGAGAGAGAGAGAGAGAGAGAGAGAGAGACAGAGAGAGACTATTATATAAGTCTATGTATAGTGTTATAATGTTTTACACCAATTTTTTTCAACAAAAATTATCTCAAGTATTTTATTTTTGTTGAGTCAGATGTGCAATGTCACCACTCTAGAAAAACTTTTTCATTCAATCGGTCACACTGAAAGATACCAAAACGCTAGAGCTTCCTCCACATCATACACAGAATCTCTAGTATGATGCTGAGATTCAGACCTGGCAAAGCACATGCCATTCCCAGTGAATTACTTCTTTTTCAAGCCGCAGTAGAAGACTTGAAGTCATTATCTTTTCTGCATCTATTTTTATCTATTGGTTGCTGTTCCACAATATTATTATATGCCTGGACATCCTTGAATTCAACCATGTCCACTCACCAAGAAGGCCTACTATTCTCCTGCCTCAAGTTTCTCAACTTGATTTGAATCATTTCAGTTCTGATATTAATGCCAGAGTCTAGGTATTGATTTAATGGATTATCTCAACCATTTTCCAAACCTATTTTTTTCCAATAGAAAGAGACAGAAGAGAAAAGGAAATAGCCACATCACCAGTTTCCTTCAGTGTGGCAGGGCCAGAAAGCAAACCTGAGTCAGTCTCAAGACAAAACTGGCACACTACCTGGATGAGCTGGGTTTTTTTTGTTTGTTTGTTTTTGTCTTAATAGCAGCTTAAAGCAGGTGACTGGACTGACTAAATCTTTCTTTTAATATATATATATATATATATAGGGGTTCCTGGAAGATGGTGGAATGAGAAGCTGCAAGTGGCTTGAGCTCTGACCACATCTTCTGGAAACGGTAGGATTTTCTGCCTTTAGTAGGCCAGTCAATAAGGGGTCCTAGTGGTGACACCAAGGAGGTGACTATAACTTAATTTGGGTTAAGAAATAGAGTAGAAAAAAAGGGAACAATTTTTTTTCCTTTTAATAATTAAGCACACCGCCTCCCCCTACCCACCCATAACGAGTCCCTGGGGACCAGCTCCTAATAGGCTCCCCTGCTGAGCTTCTGTCTTTACCAAATTCCTGTCCCACCAGGGAGTATCATTCATTCTAAGTCTATACCCTTCTGAAACCTCTGGCCTTTTTTCTTTCTAAGTATCCAACCCCACCCCACCTCACCCCGCACAGCTAATTAAATAATTAAAAATAAATAAATCAATAAATGCTTTCCTTTCATGGCTCTTTTATGACTGTTCTTTTTCTTATCTTTTTCTTTTTTCTCTCTCTTTCTTTTTTTATTCTTTTTCTCATTCTTGTCATCCTTTCTTCCTTAATCCTACAGCTTTCAAAGCCACAGGCCCCAGCCCCCACACCATCAAACAGTGTGCTTTTTTGAATTCACTGATACACATTTGGGAATTATTTTGGGGAAGAATTCTGACTCAGTGTGGACTCCCACTGTGAGTGTCTCTGCTCAACTTCCCTTCCTCCTTTAGCCACCCCTAGAATATACAGTGGATAGTAGATTAGCATAACTGTCTATTTCAGCTATCCTTGTCTAGTCCCAAGGTTTTTTTTTTTTTTTCCTCATTCTTAACAATCAGCAGCCTCTGATCACAAGGTTTGAGGTAATCTGGGACAGGTTTTTTTTTTTACCCTGCTCTATTTTATTATTAATATTATATAAAGGCATATATCTTCCCCCCTTTAGGTTGATCAGAATTAACTCTTAGGGTATCTTTCATTGCTAGGGTAGTGGACATCTTATATATTCTGGGAGGAACTTAACTCCTTACTCGTACCTCCTCTACAGACTCTCCCCTCGCTCCTCCTCCTAGCTAATTAAATTATATTAAAAATAATCAAAAAAAAAACTTTCCTTTCACTGCTCTTTAATTACAGCTCTTTTTCTTATCTTTTCCCTTTTCTCTCACTTGTCTCTTTCTTCTTTTTCTCTCTATTTTTTTATATCCTGTCATAAACTTCTTCCTTCTTCTTTACCTTTCTGAATTTGTGAATTATTTTGGGGAATAAATCTGACTCAGAGTGGACTCTCTATGTGTGTATCTCTGCTCTAGTACCCTTTCCCCTCTTGTTAGCCCTAGAATATACAGTGGATAGTAGATTTGCGTAACTGTCTATTCTTGCGATCCTCTCTTTCTTTTCTCTTTCTTCTTCACTGGGATTTGGTTACTATTTTTTCACGGACTGGAGACATTGTTTGGCTAACTGGTAGTGATTAAACAGCTTCAAAACGTGCTTCAGTTGCTACTGTAATTCCTGAGGTTGGTGAGTGCAATTGTCATAAAGGTATTTAGTACAGTGTTACTTGTACTCAAGACACGACAACTGAGGAACAACAGAGCATAAAAAAAGAAACACATAAATCAAAAAATGGGTAGATCAAAAACAAATAAAACTGCTACTCCAATGAATGAAGACAAGAGTCCAGAAGAAACTACAAATCAGCCAGAGGTAACCATAGATAAGAAAAGTATGCAAGCAATAATAAACTTATTAATCACAGAAATGAAAACAACACTGGAGGAAAGGAATGGCAGTATTAGTGAAACAACAGTTGAGACCCCCAAGGAAGATACTGATTATCTTGAGGCAATTAGAGAACTGAAAGCTGAAATAGCTGTAATGAAGAAAGAAGCTGAGGCAAGGGAAAGCAGACTAACAGAAGCAGAAAACAGAATTAGTCAGACAGAGGATGAGTTAGAGAAAACAAAGAAAGAGGTGAAAGAGCTCAAATAGAGATTGAGAGACACTGAAAACAACAACAGAGACATATGGGATGATCTCAAAAGAAGTAACATTCGTATAATTGGCCTGCCAGAGGAAGAAAGAGAGGAAGGGGAAGCAAACATTCTAGAGGAAATAATAGAAGAAAACTTCCCAGACCTGAATAACAGAAAGGACATCAAGATTCAAGAGGCCCAGAGAGTACCAAACAGAATCAACCCAGACCTGAAGACACCAAGACACATCATAGTCACAATGAGAAGAAGTAAGGATAAAGAAAGGATTCTAAAGGCTGCAAGAGAGAAAGAAAAAGTCACATACAAGGGAAAACCCATAAGATTATCTTCAGACTTCTCCACTCAAACTCTAAAAGGCAGAAGAGAATGGCAAGATATCTATTGAGCCCTGAATGAAAAAGGGTTTCAACCAAGGATAATGTATCCTTCTAGACTTTCATTCAAACTAGATGGAGGGATCAAAACCTTCTTAGACAAACAACAGTTAAAGGAGGCAACCATCACCAAAGCAGCCCTGAAAGAGGTTCTAAAAGACCTCTTATAAAAAAGAACATCACTACATTACTGGCAATATATCAGAGCAAACAAAAAAAATTTTTTTTTGAACAATGGCACTAAAATACATTAAATCCGTAATATTAATAACTGTCAATGGCTTAAACTCACCCATCAAAAGGCACAGAGTTAGGGGATGGATCAGAGAACATAACCCAACCATATGCTGCTTGCAAGAATCCCATCAGTCAAAACAAGATAAACACAGACTTAAAGTGAAAGGATGGAAAACTATCATACAGGCTAACGGACCACAAAAAAGGGCAGGAACAGCCATTCTCATCTGAGACACGATAGATTTTAAATTAAATAAAGTAATAAAAGATAGGCAAGGACATTACATAATGATTAGAGGCTCAATCAGCGAAGAAGACTTAACAATCATTAACATCTATGCACCCAATGAAGGACCATCTAAATACGTCAAGCACTTACTAAATTTCAAAAATACATCAGTAGTAATACAATAATAGTGGGAGACTTCAATACCCCACTCTCACACTTAGATCAACAAAGCAGAGAACCAACAAAGATACAAGAGAATTGAATGAAGAGATTGACAGACTAGACCTCTTGGACATTTTCAGTGTTCTTCACCCCAAAAAACTGGAATACACTTTCTTTTCAAATCCACATAACACATACTCAAGGATAGACCACATGTTAGGCCACAAAGACAGCATCAATAAATTCAAGAACATTGAAAGCATCCCAACTATCTTCTCAAACCACAGTGGAGTAAAACTAACATTCAACAACAAACAGAAAATTATTAAAAGTCACAGAATTTGGAAACTAAACAACATACTCCTTAAGAACCACTGGGTCAGAGATTCACTCAAGCAGGAAATTCAAATGTTACTGGAAACAAATAAAAATGAAGACACAACCTATCAAAATATTTGGGACACAGCTAAAGCAGTACTGAGAGGGAAACTTATAGCCATACAATCACGTATTAAACACCAAGAAGAAGCTCAAATGAACGACCTAACTGCATACCTCAAGGACTTAAAGGAAGAGGAACAAAGGAACCCTAAAGCAACCAGAAGAACAGAAATCACTAAAGTTAGAGCAGAAATAAACAACATCGAAAATAAAAGAACCATACAAAAGATCAATGAAGTCAAATGTTGGTTCCTCAGAGACCCACACTACTAGGGAAAGAGAGAGGCAGACTGGGAGTATGGACCGACCAGTCAATGCCCATGTTCAGTGGGGAAGCAATTACAGAAGCCAGACCTTCTATCTTCTGCAACCCACAATGACTCTGGGTCCATGCTCCCAGAGGGATAGAGAATGGGAAAGCTATCAGGGGAGGGGGTGGGATATGGAGATTGGGTGGTGGGAATTGTGTGGAATTGTACCCCTCCTACCCTATGGTTTTGTTAATTAATCCTTTCTTAAATAAAATAAATAAATAAATAAATAAAGTATATTGTTTATTATTATTGTATAGAGACAGATATTGAGGGTGGAAGCAGAAAAGTTGAGGGACAGAGATATACCTGCAGCCCTGGTCCACCACTTGTGAAGCTTTCACCCCTGCAGGTGGGGACCCGGGACTTGAACATGGATCCTTGCTCATTATAATGCATGCTTTTAACCAGATGTGCCACTGCCTGGCCCGACCTGAATTATTATGATCATTATCTATGCTACTTAAGTGATTTCACTGCAGTTCTGGTCATTAAATTACTCACAGTTCATTTAAGAAATATATTCTCTTGGGAGTCTGGTGGTAGCAGAGTGGGTTAAGCGCATGTGGCATGAAGCGCAAGGACAGGCTTAAGGATCCCGGTTCCAGCCCTTAGTTAAACACCTGCAGGGGAGTCGCTTCACAAGCAGTGAAGCAGGTCTGCAGGTGTCTATCTTTCTCTCCCCCTCTCTATCTCCCCTCTTTCAATTTCTCTCTGATCTATCTAATGACAGCAAGAACAACAATAGTAATAATAACCACAACAATGATAAAACAACAAGGGCAACAAAAGGGGCAAAATGGTCTCCAGAAGCACTGGATTCGTGGTGCAGGCATCAAGCCCCAGCAATAATCCTGAAGGGAAAAAATATATATATGATATATATATATATTCTCTTTTGTACTTAAATTCTCAGCTAACAAAAACAAAAACTATTGAAATTGGAGAGTCCTTTGTTATTATCTACATATTATATTCTTAATTTTTTTTACTTGATTATAACAGAATGTAGAGTAATTGTTTTTCTCTTGGATTATACCCTCCATACAGCTCTAGTTATGCTATCATAGGTGCCAAGTTTAATGCCTTAAGAGATTCCCTAGTGAGTTGTATCACTTTGATCGACTTTAATATATAACAATAAAAACATCTTGGTAGTCATAGGAATCAGATTAAAGAGAAATCATTTGGTTTACCCACAATCCACCTCTGAACTATATCATTCCATTTAAGTGATAGTAGCTGCATAAGCAAAAATATATTGGGTTTTTTATTAACCTTAATTCACATACTCAGTATTTTAATCTTAATCTTAAAGCACTTAGGCTCAGCACAAGTTGCCAAAATGAATAAAATTCATTGGATCATAAAAGAAGATAGAAAAGTTAAATGATCTAAAATATATTTTATATAAGACTTTCATTTTTCAATAAGCTTCAGAAAGCATGCTATATTCTACAGGATGGAATATATTACAGTCACATTGAAGATTTCAATAACTTCTGATGTTCACAACAAATTATTTAGATGTTTATAACAGAAGGGAAATGCTTGCCATCAAAATCTGCTGAATTATGTTTTTTCTAGAGGTATTTTATTTTTCCCAGTACAAGCTCATGGAGTGGTCAAAGGGAAAAAAAAAGCTTTAGGAAACAATTCATCTTAGAAAGAATAGTAGATTTTTATGAAAGACCTTGAAGTATTAATTCCCATATAGAGTTTTTTTTTTTTTTTTTTTAAGAGTTCTTTAAAAATCTGGCTCAACACAGACAGCAAGACATAGTGTTGTTTTTCCCTTCCTGGTGCCTGCCTGCTGAAGCTATTTTGTAGTTGTCAACAAGTCCAAGTGTTGTCAGCCTCCCATTCATCAAAAGCACAAATGCCACTTGCCAGGCTTTACAACTTCACCTTAAAAAGAAAAGATGGCATTTCCACACGATTGTCATGGAACTTCTTGCCATGACACTTTGTTTTGATTATTCTCCATACAGAATGGGTTGCATCCTGAGCTTTGAGTTGAAAAGAAACTGTGATACAATTCTAAAGAGTTTGTTTATATTCTTCTTGTGTGTCACTCTAGCCCAAACCATGTATGCATTTATTATTACCTATCTTTATCTTCAGGAAATATTTATCTTAATAATGACTGAACTTTATTGAATAGTTGTCTGCCAAAGCAAATACTTTGTCCTTTCACAATTATCTTTGATATTATAAATAATTATTATGGGATATACTATTATACCCATTTTTCAGGAGGAAGTAACTTGGGTTCAAGTAGATTTCACATTATTGTGGTGTAATTCTCTCTACTTCTTACCAACAGTCTTTAGAATGGCATATTTTACTCCTAAAATAACTAGAGAGGGATTTCTGGTGTATGCTATAGATATTAACCCTTTTTTCATTCTAGTGAAAAGTAAGCCAGACGCAATGCATCACATTTTTGCTTTTCAGGATTTATATATCATTTTTTGTTTAGTTGTACTTATTTATGTAATTATTTATTTAGTGAGAAAAATAGAGACCAGAGTAGCAGCCTAGTATCTGCTGTGTTTGGGATGGGACCCAGTGCCTTGGGTCTGGAGTCTTGCATTCTACCTGTGAAACCCTTCTTTGGCCTACCCTATTTTGAAATCACAATGTAAAGGAGCTTGGACTCAAGAGAATAATGATTCAATTCCCAATGCCAGCTCTGTCACTCTCTGTGTAATCCCCTGAGGATGGACTCATCTCTTTATGACATTTCTTCACTTATTAAATGGCTAAATACAGAAAAAAACTGTTGTAGTAAAGATTTTTTAAAAATATTTATTTGTTTGTTTATTTATTTATTTATTCCCTTTTGTTGCCCTTATAGTCGTTGTTGGATAGGACAAAAAGAAATGGAGAAAGGAGGGGAAACAGAGAGGGGGAGAGAAAGATAGACACCTGCAGACCTGCTTCACCACCTGTGAAGTGACTCCCCTACAGCTGGGGAGCTGGGGGCTTGAACCAAGAAACTTATGATGGTCCTTGCACTTTTTGTTACCTGTGCTTAATCTACTGTGCTAAAGCCTGACTCCTTGAATTTCTAATATAATGATTTATATTTGGCTGAAGTCTAAAGAATTCTTAGGAGATGTCAGTGTACTTAACTCCTCTGTCTTGGCAATAATCTTTTCTTGCATTTGAGGTTAATTGAATTTAATTTCTTGTGTGAATAATATAGTATACAAAACCCTTTCTCAAATGCCAGGTGTAATTGCAAAGAAAGAATATTGGACTTGAAACCAAGATTCTCTCAGGTGAAATCAATTAACTTCTCTGAACTAACTTTCATAATCTGTAAAAATGTACATATAAGAACATATTTCCTCATAAATATTTCATTAATTATCCTGTAGTCAAGGTCACTGGAAGGAAAAAAAACTGTTTGGTTCTTATTATAGTAAATTCTGTGAAATAGTTTTGGGTTACATTTGTCACAGGAATTTTTAAGAATTTTTATTTCTGAAATAAGTCTTCACTATAGCAATTTGTTAGTATTATCACAAGAACCCAAGCCCAGACCAATTGAGATGGTACTAGAACAAATAACTCAGTGAAAGAGATTTTAAATCTTTTTTTTTTTTTTTTAGTTTTTTTTTTTTTTTTTTTTTAAATTTTTAATTTAAGAAAGGATTAGTGAACAAAGGCATAAGGTAGGAGGGGTACAACTCCACACAATTCCCACCACCCAATCCCCATAACCCACCCTCTCCCATGATAGCCTTCCCATTCTCTAGCCCTCTGGGAGCATGGACCCAGGGTCGTTGAGGGTTGCAGAAGGTAGAAGGTCTGGCTTCTGTAATTGCTTCCCTGCTGAACATGGGTGTTGACTGGTCGGTCCATACTCCCAGTCTGCCTCTCTCTTTCCCTAGTCAGGTGTGTCTCTGGGGAAGCTGAGCTCCAGGACACATTGGTGGGGTCCTCAATCCAGGGAAGCCTAGCCAGCATCCTGGTGGCATCTGGAACCTGGTGATTGAAAAGAGAGTTAACATACGAAGCCAATCAATTTGTTGAGCAAACATGGATCCCAAGATTGGAATAGTGGAGAGGAAGTGTTGGGGAGGTACTCACTGCAAACTCTAGTGTAATCCTGCTTTCAGGTATATATTTTGCAGTAGTTTATGGATACGTGTGCACATACGCTCTCTCTCACAGAAACTGGTGTATGTCTAGGTTATGGGACTTTGTTAGAAAGTGAACTACCTGAGATGAAATTAGAGTGTACTATAAAAGGAAAGGTCTCACCCGAGTAATGAAGCTGAAGGGTTGTCATTCCACACGTGAAGTCTCTGGATACACTCTGAGGTGAAGCATGTTGAGATGGCAATCGTTGCTTTGGTTAGGTTGTGATCGGCGGATGCAATATTATTTGGTATGGATTGGGAGAAGCATACGGGAAAGTGAGCCCTATCCAAGGGTGCCAGGACTGGGGGAAGTAGGGGCTCTATAGTGAAGATGTGAGGTTCCTGCTGTCTTAGGGTTCAAAAAGACAATCAATAGTTAATATTACCCACACATTATTTGTTAATTGGGTTAACTTTGAAAAGTCCCTTTGTTATGGTTTGCTGTACAGTACCCAGTATCTTGTATATAGCTGTGCTATTGGAAGCTTCTAATCTATTTGGTCTAGGCTTTTGAGAGAGTCCGCATATCAAATACGTAGCCTATCTATTAAAAAGATTCAGTTTGTCTTTTGAGAACCTTTGAGACATACAATTGATTTCCCCCTCTCATATTAATTAACTACTGATTTATATGTCTACATTTTGCTAGGAGTGTACATAAACACCATTCCCATCACCAAAGGACCGTGACCCATCCCTCCCGCCCATTCCCACCCCCCACTGGCCCAGGAAGCTACATGTCTACCCCTCACCACTGGGTTTTTACTTTGGTGCCCTACTTACAATTTGATCAGGTCCTGATTTTAGTTTCCCTTTCAAATCTTCTAAGTCAGCTTCTGTTGATGAGTGGGATCATCCCATACTCATCTTTAACTTTCTGACTTAGTCCACTTAACATAATTCCTTCTAGCTCTGTCCAAGATGGGTCAGAGAAGGTGAGTTCATTGTTCTTGATAGCTGCATAGTATTCCATTGTGTATATATACCACAGCTTTCTCAGCCATTCATCTGTTGTTGGGCACCTGGGTTGCTTCCAGGTTTTAGCTATTATGAATTGTGCTGCTATGAACATAGGAGTACACACCTCTTTTTGGTTGGGTGTTATGGAGTCCTTGGGGTATAACCCCAGGAGAGGAATTATTGGGTCATATGGAAGGTCCATGTCTAGCCTTCTGAGGGTTTTCCAGACTGCTCTCCACAGAGGCTGTACCAATTTACATTCCCACCAGCAATGTAAAAGGGTTCCTCTGTCCCCACATCCTCTCCAGCATTTGTTGCTGCTGTCCTTTTTGATGTATGCCATTCTTACAGGAGTGAGGTGGTATCTTAGTGTTGTCTTAATTTGCATTTCTCTGACAATCAGTGACCTAGAGCAGTTTTTCATATGTTTGTTAGCCTTTTGGATCTCCTCTGTGGTGAGTGTTTTGTTCATTTCCTCTGCCCATTTTTGGATGGGGTCATTTGCTTTTTTGCGGCTAAGTTTGCTGAGCTCTTTATATATTTTGGTGATTAGTTTCTTGTCTGATGTCTGGCATGTGAAGATCTTCTCCCATTCTGTGAGGGGTCTCTCTGTTTGTTTAATAGTTTCTTTGGATGTGCAGAAGCTTTTCAATTTGATGTAGTCCCATTGGTTTGTTTCTGCTTTGGTCTTCCTTGCAATTGGGTTTGATTCATCAAAGATATCCTTGAGGTGTAGATGGGAAAGTGTTTTACCAATGTTTTCCTCAAAGTATTTGATTGTTTCTGGTCTGACATCTAGGTCTTTGATCCATTTGGAGTTGATTTTTGTTTCTGGTGAGATAAAGTGGTTCAATTTCATTCTTCTGCATGTTTCAACCCAGTTTTCCCAGCACCATTTATTGAAGAGAGCCTCCTTCTTCCATTTAATCCTTTGGGCCCCCTTATCAAAGATTAGATGCCCATAGGTGTTGGGATTTACTTCTGGGCTTTCAATTCTGTTCCACTGGTCTGTGTGCCTATTTTTGTTCCAGTACCATGCTGTTTTGATGATGATGGCTTTATAATATAGTTTAAGGTCTGGGAGTGTGATGCCTCCATTTCTGTTTCTTTTCCTCAAGATGGTTTTGGCAATTCTAGGTGTTTTCAGGTTCCAGATAAATGATTGTAGTGTTTGTTCTATTCTCTTAAAGAAGCTTGGTGGAACTTTGATGGGTATTGCATTAAATTTGTATATGGCTCTGGGGAGAATGTTCATTTTGATGATATTTATTCTTCCAATCCATGAGCATGGGATATCTTTCCATTTCTTGGTATCAGTTTCTATCTCCTTGAGTAGCGACTCATAGTTTTCAGCATACAAGTCTTTCACTTCTTTGGTCAACTTTATTCCTAGGTATTTGATTGATTTTGCTGAAACAGTGAATGGGAGTGATTTCTGGATGTCTTCTTCTTCAGATTTAGTGTTTGCATAAAGAAATGCCACTGATTTTTGTACATTGATTTTGTAGCCTGATACCTTGCTATATTGCCTAACAACTTCCAGTAATTTTCTACTGGATTCTTTAGGTCTTTCTATGTATACTATCATATCATCTGCAAATAGTGAGAGCTTGACTTCTTCCCTTCCAATCTGTATCCCTTTGATTTCTTTCTCTTGCCTGATTGCTATGGCAAGAACTTCCAATACTATGTTGAAGAGTAACGGTGACAGTGGGCAGCCCTGTCTAGTCCCTGATCTGAGGGGGAATGCTTTCAGCTTCTCTCCATTGAGTATGATGTTGGCTGTAGGTTTGCTATATATAGACTCCACTATCTTGAGGAATTTCCCATCTATTCCCATTTTTTGTAGAGTTTTGAGCATGAATGGGTGTTGGATTTTGTCAAAGGCTTTCTCTGCATCTATTGAGATAATCATGTGGTTTTTGGCTTTGCTTTTATTGATGTGATGAATGACATTGATTGATTTACGGATGTTGAACCAGCCTTGCATTCCTGGGATGAATCCCACTTGGTCATGATGAACAATCTTTTTGATGTGTTGCTGTATCCGGTTGGCCAAGATCTTGTTTAATATTTTGGCATCTATGTTCATCAGAGATATTGGTCTGTAGTTTTCCTTTTTTGTTCTGTCCCTATCAGCTTTTGGTATCAGGGTGATGTTGGCTTCATAAAAGGTGGAAGGGAGTATTCCTGTTTCTTCAATCTTATGGAATAGCTTAAGAAGTATGGGTATTAACTGTTTCCTGAAAGTTTTGTAGAATTCGTTTGTGAAGCCATCTGGTCCAGGACTTTTGTTGTTGGGGAGATTCTTAATAACGGTTTCAATTTCTTTGTCTGTGATTGGTGCATTTAGATTTTGTAGTTCTTCTTGGTTCAGTTTTGGAAGTGCATAGGTTTCTAGGAATTGTTCCATTTCTTCCAGATTCTCTAGCTTGGTGGCATATAGTTCTTTATAGAAGTTTCGCAGAATTCTCTGGATTTCTGTGGTGTCAGTTGTGATATCTCCTGTATCGTTGACAATTCTATTAATTTGAGTCTTCTCTCTTTTTTGTTTGGTGAGTCTGGCTAGGGGTTTGTCAATTTTGTTTAATCTTTCAAAGAACCAACATTTGGCTTCATTGATCTTTTGTATGGTTCTTTTATTTTCGATGTTGTTTATTTCTGCTCTAACTTTAGTGATTTCTGTCCTTCTGGTTGCTTTAGGGTTCCTTTGTTCCTCTTCCTCTAAGTCCTTGAGGTGTGTAGTAAGTTCGTTCATTTGGGCTTCTTCTTGGTGTTTAATATGTGATTGTATAGCTATAAGTTTCCCTCTCAGTACTGCTTTAGCTGTGTCCCAAATATTTTGATAGGTTGTGTCTTCATTTTCATTAGTTTCCAGGAACATTTGAATTTCCTGTTTGAGTGAGTGTCTGACCCAGTGGTTCTTAAGGAGCATGTTGTTTAGTTTCCAAATTCTATGTCTTTTAATAATTTTCCGTTTGTTGTTAAAAGTTAGTTTTACTCCACTGTGGTCTGAGAAGATACTTGGGATGATTTCAATGCTCTTGAATTTATTGATGCTGTCTTTGTGGCCTAACATGTGGTCTATCCTTGAGTATGTGTTGTGTGGATTTGAAAAGAAGGTGTATTCCAGTTTTTTGGGGTGGAGGAGTCTGAAAATGTCCAAGAGGTCTAGTCTGTCAATCTCTTCATTCAATTCTCTTATATCTTTATTGGTTCTCTTCTTTGTTGATCTGTCTAAGTGTGAGAGTGGGGTATTGAAGTCTCCCACTATTATTGTATTACTATTGATGTATTTTTGAAATTCTTTCAATAGGTGTTTAATGTATTTAGATGGTCCCTCGTTGGGTGTATAGATGTTAATAATTGTTAAGTCTTCTTGGCTGATTGATCCTCTTATCATTATGTAATGTCCTTGCCTATCTTTTATTACTTTATTTAATTTAAAATCTATCGTGTCTGAGATGAGAATGGCTGTTCCTGCCCTTTTTTGTGGACCGTTAGCCTGTATGATAGTTTTCCATCCTTTCACTTTAAGTCTGTGTTTATCTTGTTGTGACAGATGTGATTCTTGCAAGCAGCATATGGTTGGGTTATGTTTTCTGATCCATCCCCCCACCCTGTGCCTTTTGATGGGTGAGTTTAAGCCATTGACATTTATTGATATTATGGATTTAATGTATTGTAGTGCCATTGTTCTAAAAAACAATTTGTTTGCTCTGATATATTACAAGTATTATAGTGATGTTCTTGTTTATAAGAGGTCTTTTAATACCTCTTTCAGGGCCGGCTTGGTGATAGTTGCCTCCTTTAACTGTTGTTTGTCTAAGAAGGTTTTGATCCCTCCATCTAGCTTGAATGAAAGTCTAGCAGGATATATAATCCTTGGTTGAAACCCTTTTTCATTCAGGGCTCGATAGATATCTTGCCACTCCCTTCTGGCTTTTAGAGTTTGAGTTGAAAAATCTGCAGAAAGTCTTATGGGTTTTCCCCTGTATGTGACTTTTTGTTTCTCTCTTGCAGCCTTTAGGATCCTTTCTTTATCCTTACTTCTTCTCATTGTGACTATGATGTGTCTTGGTGTTTTCAGGTCTGGGTTGATTCTGTTTGGTACTCTCTGGGCCTCTTGCACCTTGATATCCTTTCTGTTATTCAGGTCTGGGAAATTTTCTTGTATTATTTCCTCTAGGATGTTTGCTTCCCCTTCCTCTCTTTCTTCCTCTGGCAGGCCAATTATACGAATGTTACTTCTTTTGAGATCATCCCATATGTCTCTGTTGTTGTTTTCAGTGTCTCTCAATCTCTTTTTAAGCTCTTTCACCTCTTTCTTAGTTTTCTCTAACTCATCCTCTGTCTGACTAATTCTGTTTTCTGCTTCTGTTAGTCTGCTTTCCCTTGCCTCAGCTTCTTTCTTCATTACAGCTATTTCAGCTTTCAGTTCTCTAATTGTCTCAAGATAATCAGTATTTTCCTTGGGGGTCTCAACTGTTGTTTCCCTAATACTGCCATTTCTTTCCTCCAATGTTGTTTTCATTTCTGTGATTAATAAGTTTATTATTGCTTGCATACTTTTCTTATCTATGGTTACTTCTGACTGATTTGTGGTTTCTTCTGGGCTCTTGTCTTCATTCATTGGGGTAGCAGTTTTATTTGTTTTTAATCTATCCATTTTTTTTAATTTATGTGTTTCTCTCTTTTTTTTTTTTTTAATGTTCTGTTGTTCCTCAGTTGTTGTGTTTTGAGCACAAGTAACACTGTACTAAATACCTTTATGACAATTGCACTCACCAACCTCCGGAATAACCGTAGCAACTGAAGTAAGTATTGAAGGAGTTTAATCGTTACCAGTTAGCCAAACAATTTCTCCAGTCCGTGAAAAAATAGTAACCAAATCCCAGTGAATAAAGAGAAAAGGAAGAGAGGATAGCAAGAATAGACAGTTATGCAAATCTACTATCCAGTGTATATTCTAAGGGTAACAAGAGTGTAAAGGGAACTAGAGCAGAGATACACACATAGAGAGTCCACTCTGGGTCAGATTTCTTCCCCAAAGTAATTCACAAATTCAGAAAGGCAAAGAAGAAAGAAGTGTATGACAAGATTAAAAAAAAAAAAAAAAAAAGAAAAAAAAAGAGAGAGAATGAGAGAGATAAGAGAGAGAAAAGGGAGAAGATAGGAAGAAGAGTTGTAATTAAAGAGCAGTGCGAGGAACTTCCCAAATGTGTATCAGTGAATTAACAAAAAAAAAAAAGGAAAAAGGAAAAAAAAAAAAAAAAAAAAAAAACCCTGTTTGGTGGTATGGGGTATCCTGCTAGTAGCTGGTCCCAGGCACTGCTTATGGGGAGAGGGGGGGCGGCGGGAAGGATGTATGCTTGAAAATTAAAAGGAAGAAAAAAGAATTTTTTCCCCTACTCTAATTCTTAACCCAAATTAAGTTATAGAAACATCCTTGGTATGACCGTTATGGCCCCTTATTGGATGGCCTGCTAAAGGCAGAAAATCCTATTGTTTACACGAGATGTGTCCGGAGCTCAAAGGCTAGCCGCTTCTGCTTCTCCGGGCGCCATTTTCCAGGAGACCCCGCCCTCCAGACTTTTTTAAAGGATTTCTCAAAAATGAAAACTAGCTCCAAGTCCTTTGATCCAATGAGAGCTATACTCAAGAAGTCTTTGGATCCACCCTCAGGGTCGCGGTGGACCCTGGCAACTCCCAAGAGGCAGCCCCCGAGCTAAAGTGCTCTCTCCGGGTCCTCTGCCCGCCGCGCTCTGCAACCGGCGGAGGAGCCGCCTTCCCGGGCGGGCGGAGGACAATGCCCGGCGCACTCGCCTTGCCTGGCGCCGCCTGGGAATTCTGGAGCCCCGCTAGTCCGTGTCACCTTTGCTCTAATTGTTAACCCAAATTAAACTGTAATAACTTCTTTGGTGCCCCCCCCTTATTGACTGGCCTGCTAAAGGCAGAAAATCCTATCTTTGCCGACGATGCTATCAGAGCACTCGCTGTTAGCGACTTCTCAGGCCGTCGCCATATTACCTCTCGAGATTTTAAATCTTATAATAAATGATTGTCTAAAAGCCATTAAGACAAAAGCTATGGAGAGCTGGAAAGTGGTTATAATGTTTTTGAGCACTTCTAATATTTTATGGAAATTTTAAATTAATTAATTACATCATTATTATGTGTATTCCTGAAATAATGGCATAGAGGCTCAGAATTCTCAAACAACCTTTCAATATCACTCATCTAATACAGTGATGTTGAGTCAGGACCCTCTAAAATATAACAACAGGAAACACTGGCTTCCATTTCTCCTACTGAGAACATACTGAATTCTCATTAGAGTCCTGAAGCCAAGGAGAACTTGCTTCAAGAAGAACACTCTTCCCATCTTGTTTCCCTCAGCACTGATTTTAGGGATCCTGTTTTAGTGTCCCCCTGGCTTTCCTCTTCTGGAGACTCTTTGAATCTACTTCTCACTTGAATGACCATCAAAATCGGTCCACATTATGCCAAAGCCTGTTAGTCACTTAGTAGGAGACACCATAGTTTAATATGATGTATGGTATCTGAGGACACTGTTGTCAAATAGTTTCTTCTGGAGAGACAGTGACTATTAATATTTTCTTTGTTTTAAGCCAGTGTATACCTTAAATGTCATTTCTGATGTATGTGCTTCAGTGAAGCACTATGAGTCAGTTTTCCCTTTCTAATAGTTGAAACTATGGGTAACATAGCTCTTTTTCACATGGAATTTTCTCTGCCTACTGCATGACTTATATGTTGCTAGATTCTCCAAATGTGCTATTCTTAGCTTATGATTCTTGTCTTCAAAAGATATTGGAGGGCTGCCAAGAAGATGGCATAATGGCTTGACTTTATGGATTGACTTCAGAGTATGATTTCCTGAGTTCAGTCTCCAGTATATTTGCCAGAGTGGTTCTGTAAATACAACAACATATTAACATATTTTCTTTAATATATATTATGATAAAATAGTTTCATTATTTTCTATTCCATTTCCATGAAGACATTTAAAAACTTACATACCTTTTTTTTATTTCTTTATGGGGGTCAATAATTAACCATTTCCCCTAGAAAACAGACAAAAGAATAAATGTTTTGTTGATGACTGCACCCTCTTCCTTCCTTCATTTGACTTCTCAGTAATCAGTAAGAACAATCCAGTAATAGTGCAGCTGCTAAGGGAAGAAGTGGTAACAAAACATTCAGGATGAAGCTAATGAGAGCATGTGAGAAGAGGAAAAGGTTTGAATTGATGTTGAAACTAAGTTATTTCATTAGCTAACACTATATAAATTACAATGTAATGGAGTTAATCATTTAAAATGGATTGTTCAATGAGAAGTTTTAAAAATACCAACATTACACTTGGTGCTATTTTTCCCTCTGTTAAATCAATGTGGCTTTAAAGGATTTATATGTATTTAAAGTATAAAAGAGGACCAAGGGGTTCATACAGCTGTGTCTGGGAACAGAAGAGACAGTGAAGAAGCAGAAACAAGAGGATATCAATAAGCCAAACAAAAAATAAATTAAGCAGATTAGTAAAGGCAGTCAATAATTTCTACCTGGAGTAAGTGAATGTCTCCAAAAACAAGTCTTCTAAAGACTTAATCCATTCAGGGCTAAGCTAAAAGCCATGATTCTTAGTCTGAAAAACTTTTGGGGAAATAACCAATGCCCAGACATTGCCCCAAGTTAATTAAATCAGATTTCTTGAGAACTCATATTGTGGCACAAACAACATGACATATTTTTATAAAAATAATAAGATGAGATTTGAACACAAAGGTATGTTAATAAAAGGAGTAAATGTGTATATATCCCCTAAGCTACCAAAGGTATGGAGTTAGCAGTATGGGTTTAAATGGACACTAGAATATTCTAAAGCAATAACTAGCAGACTGGAGATATAAAAATGCATGAGTGCAGACACTAGGGAGACAGCATAATGTTATTCCAACAGATTTTCATGTTTTAGGCAACCAAACTCCCAGGTTCAATTCTCAGCATCACTGGAAAACAGAACTGCTAAGAGTTCTAATTAATAATAAACAAATAAATAAATAGACTATAAGAAATAGAAACTTTAGGCCTTCAAAATAGCTTACTTGAACAGTGTGCTGCTTAGCCAAGCAACCAAGCCAGGTCTGAGCCCTCCCCCAACCCCAGCCCCAGCTCCTTCCACACTGAAGAAAACTTAATTTTATTATCTTTTCCAATCTCTCTCTGTCTCAATAATAATAACTTATTAATAATACATACATACATACATTGATAGCAAATGGTGTATGTTACAGATATTCAGATAAAGGAAAACTGACATTGGACAAAGAATCAGGATAAGAGAATTTGGATGAGTTAGAAAAATCTCCTGATAATCAATAGGTTATGGATTGAAATTTAAAGGGAATTATATCCATAAGATGTTGTGACAATTTTAATCCCCAGTTACTCTAGGTTTTAAAATTTTACTTTTGAAGGCCAAACAGTGGTTGAGTGCACACATTACCAAGTACAAGGACCTGCGTTCAAGACCCTAGTCCCCAACCTCAGAAGGAAAGTTTCATGTGTGGTGAATGCTGTAGGCACCTCATCTCTCTCTCTCTCTCTCTCTCTCTCTCTCTCTCTTTCTCTTTCTCTCTCTCTCTCTGTCTCAGTTTCTCTGTTCTATCAAATCAAAATAAAGTTTAAAAATTCACTTTTGCATATACTTAAAAGCTCAGATTATGGAATCATATACAAGTGGAAAAATCTTGTCTTTATTATATACCGCTGTAATCCAAGAAATGACAGTTTACGTTTACCTTGGGAATTTCTTAATTCCTCATTAACTACTAGTACTTACCTGCTGTTAGGTTTGTGACAAAAAGTAAATAAGGAAAAGCAAGGGTCTAGTTTATATTAAGAGCTAAGTAGCTATGTAGCCCTCTTCATGCTGCCACAGTGCTTTAGAGTGGTACTTGCAGCTTCTATCCACCTTTACCCCATCTCTCTCAGAAGCTTCTTCTTGTGCCTGTCTCCTGTGGATTACCTGGGTTTGGACGTGCTTTTATCTGAAGCAGAGTGTCTTATTTTCATCTCTGCTGCTAGCATCTGGGCCTTTCATCTCTCCTTGAACCTACGCTCCACAGCCTCCTACTAGCAGAAGTTTCAACTGCATTGTCCCATTGAACATCCCTGCTCACTTCAGGCCAGTGAGGTAGATGCTTTCAGGCTTCTTGGGAAATTCCGGGTAATGGCAAAATGAAGTTTCTGCCATCATCTTTCTATGGCTTTGCATAACTGTCTCCTTTCAACTTCAAAAGCATTGTCATTATCTTACTATTAAAGTAAAAGGAGTTTAACTTGAAGTACAATACTGATAATTTTCTGTTTTGTGTATACACAAAATATAAATGGATAAAATATCTCTCTATTTACTTTTGGATACCTGTTCATTTAAATATCATACAAATATACATATATATATTCAATATGTAAAACCTGTGCAAATCAGATAAATTACTATATGTTTTACTTTAAAGTAGAAGTGATGAAAATAAAGACATGTCTCACTATCCCATTTTTTAAAGTTAAATCAATTTTAATGAATTGCAAAATTGAAGATAGCAGGTATTACAGCTAACATTATAACAGTCAAACAGTCTCTTGGTTAGAATGGTTTCTCAATTATTTCATAACTGCATTTTGTTCTGATTTAAAGCACACTTCAGTAGAATAAGTGTCTTATTGCTCTTAGTACTCATTTATAGTATCTTAGAAATCTCTGATAGTTCCTATAGTGTATCAGTTTTAAAAACCCTTGAACTTTGGACTTTTACCTGGATTCATGGATTTAGTGACTATGTTGGAGGAGAAAGTGCAGGATTTGCAGCCTGATCCACATCTTTGCTCCTTCCTTTGTTAATTCTGATCTAGGGTACATGGCTAAATCTCCCTGACTCACAGACCTTCAGGCAGATAGTTCTTGAATTTGGCTGTCACATAGTGTAGGAGCTCATTGTAACACAGGGTTGCCAGAAAAATCAAGAGAAAGAGCAACAGCTTATGTATGTTTGGGCCTGTTGGAAGGATTTTTGATCCTCATAGTCTTTTCTGGGGATTTGGTGATAAAACAAAAGATCTAAGGTGTCACAATGTAATACTATCTAGGTCATCCAGCTTCTTTCCACTCAGTGGAATTATATTTACTAAAAGTGTTCATATTGGTTTTCATCAAAGCCAAATATTTAGAACTAACAGTTGTATGAAGTAATATTCATATATACTTTCAACAAAATCACTTTTTTATTTGACAGCTGTCCTGACATCTATTTTTTTCTCTATTGTTATAAGGGTTATCTTTTGGGCATGGTGCCACCTGCACAATGAATACACCATTCCTGGTGGCCTTTATTTTCCTTTTTATTTTACTTCATTTTATTTGATAAGACAGATTGAGAGAGGTGGAGGAGATAGAGAGAGATAAAATGAGATACCTACAGACCTGCTTCATCCTTGTGAAGTAGTTCCCCTGCAAATGAGTGGTGGAGGCTCAAACCTGGGTCCTAACATAGGGCAATGTGTGCACTCAACCCTGTGTGCCACCATCTGACACCCATATCTAAGTTTTGAAAGTCCTAGGGTGGGGGAGAGGGATGATCAAAAGGAAATTTGGCACTAAAAATGTATATAGTTGATCCAAGCTGAAGCTTGAACATATTACAATTTGTGACCACATAATGCAACTGGATAATCTAAGCTGTTATTCTAGTTGCTTCTTATTCTTCTTTTCAACAGAGGAAAAATAAGTTCCCCAAATGAAACTTACATTCTAGGCCCTTTGCAATAACAACACTACCTAATATTTACTTTTAGTTATTGTAAAGCTCAAAAACACCAATTCATTCACTCAATTATCACAAGTGAGAGCCTAGGGCCAGGTGGTAACTCACCTGGTTAAGCGCACACATTTTCCACGAACCTAAGAGTCCACTGACAGGACTTGAGACAGATGAGGAAACTGAGGCTCCATGGAATTAAAGAGAATTTAAGGGTTCATAGTTTTTAGTAATTTGATTTTGGCTAGAGCTAGAGCCTTAATTTGTCAAGCTCAGTTTCAACTAATACATGTTAACTCATGAAACAATGTCTTTATCTTCAAACAGAATTGCACTGATTCCAAGATCAGTCCAATTAGAAACATACCTCATGGATCTCAGTCCCACCCTATTCCACTGCACCAAGGTGGGTTTAGACACTTCTGTTCCTTCAGGAAATAAACGCCATATGTCAATCAGCATCACTTTTTCCTGGCACAGAGCAGAGAGGAACTATCCTCCAGGAATTGTCAAACCTATCTCTGTACTTATAAAAAGCCAGGTCGATCCATACTCCCAGCCTGCCTATCTCTTTCCCTAGTGGGTTAATGAATAGGAAAGCTATCAAGGGAAGAGATGGGATATGGAATTCTGGTGGTGGGAATTGTATGGAGTTTTAACCCTCTTATTCTATGGTTTTGTCAGTGTTTCCTTTTTATAAATTAAAAAAATAGATAAAGTAAAAAAAAATCTGTTTCTAGTCAGTTTCTTCCTGGGTGGTCACTCCTTTTCAAGTCAAAAGTACACATTTCTCATACATCATGATAAATGATATCCTGAAGTTTATTTTTTTATCAATATTTCTTCACAAAAATACAGTCTAATAAAGCCTAAATAATTAATGTAATCTTATAATTAGATCAAACAACTGGCAGTAATTTCTACTTATAGGACAGTTTAACAATTCAATTTCCATTAAATTATATTTCATTATTAATAAATAGCAAATGTTTTTATCAAGTATTCTTAGAGTTGTCACACTTTGGCATAGTGTCTCTTTTAAAATTTGAATTTAATTTTAAAACATTTTGTTCCTTCTGAGCATGACACATCATGTTTACTGATCCAGACTGAAGGTTGCAAGCTACAAGATGATCAGTCTGGGCCTTATTAGTGTCAGGCTTAAGAATCTACATAGTAAGCAGCAAACAGTGTGAACTGCAGTCCAGCAAAACAGTCTTTCCTTTAACTAACAAATGGGACCATTTAGATTTTTAAATACCTGAAGATATTTTGTCATGTTTTTATTGCATTCTTTATCCTCTAACATGTTAGAACAATAAGCAATACAGGTAACACCAAGTATTTTTTAGTATGAAAAACAGGCATGAGAGTCAGGCTATAGTGCAGAGGGTTAAGCACATGTGGCACAAAGTGCAAGGACTGGTGCAAGGATTCCAGTTCGAGCCCCCAGCTCCCCACCTGCAGGGGAGTCACTTCACAAGAGGTGAAGCAAATCTGCAGGTGTCTTTCTTTCCCCCTCTCTGTCTTCCCCTTCTCTCTCCATTTATCTCCATCCAACAACAATGACAACAATAATAAACACAACAATAAAACAACAAGGGCAACAAAAGAGAATAAATAAATAAAATATTTAAAAAAGATAATAAATAAATATTTAAAAAAGAGAATAAATAAATAAAATATTTAAAAAAGAAAAATAAAAGAAAACAGACACCAGACTTCTGGTCAGCCTGTTGAGCAAGTTCAGTCAAAGGCAACATAAACGGGTTAAGCGCAGGTGGCGCAAAGCACAAGGACCGGCATAAGGATCCCGGTTCGAACCCCGGCTCCCCACCTGCAGGGGAGTTGCTTCATAGGCGGTGAAGCAGGTCTGCAGGTGTCTATCTTTCTCTCCTCCTCTCTGTCTTCCCCTCCTCTCTCCATTTCTCTCTGTCCTATCCAACAACGACGACAACAACAATAATAACTACAACAATAAAACAAGGGCAACAAAAGGGAATAAATAAATAAAATAAAATAAAATTTAAAAAAAGGCAACATAAAATGGAGAGTCTAGGAATATCCTTTGTGCTTGGGTATGAGTGGTAACACACAACTGTCCAATTACAAGACAAATTCTTTCATTTTTTGCCTTAGTTCCTATCAGTTGCATTCTTTTCTGAAGCTTCTCTTTTTTCCAGTAAGAGTTTCCAGTGTTTCTTCTGGGCAGGCTACTGTCCCATCCCTCAGAAGCCCTAAGTCCTGACCAGCTACTGACATGTGCAGGCAAAAAACTATTGGTTTCTAGCTATGGTAAGGATTCTCAAGAGAGTTGGACCACCAAGAAACAAAGAAACGATATCTGAACACACAACTTTCCATTTAATACAAAATATGATCAGAGATTTGCCCTGAATTAGCTCCTTGGCACTTGGTAAGGTCAAGACTACAGACAACACATACAGTCTCTGACCTCACCAAGTTTCTAGCCTACTTGGAGAAACAGGCATTAGGAAAACAAGCCTAAAGGTTAGTGATGCACTCATTCCCATGAAATAAGAGGGCAGGGCAGTCTGCAGTCTGCCAAGTTAGAGAGGTCTGCATAGTCAATGAAAGTGAAATCAAGCTGAGACACAAACAGGAGTAGGAGTTGGTTAAGAAAAACTAGTCAGGAGGGTTGCAATGACGCATAGAGAGCTTAGACAATCATGAAGTACCTAGAACTCAGTCAGGTCTTTCAAATAATAGCAATGTCTTTTCCCAAGGTCTTTATTCTCACCCAGTTTCATTCAGAGTTTCCAAAGTTCCAGTGTCCTAAAATCACTTAAATATCAGTTTGTCATTTAAGGAGGGTACCAGAGTGCCAGTATCTTTCTGGGCTTTCTCTAAGACTCTCCCTCTCTCTCTCTCTCTCTCTCTCTCTCTCTCTCTCTCTCTCTCTCTCTCACACACACACACACACACACACACACACACACACTCACTCACTCTCTCTCTCATACTTAATGTATTTATTCAAAATAGAGAGAATGTGTGATGAAATGAAAAACTGAGATGAAGAGAGACAGAGAGATAGCTGAAGCCCTTCTTTACCATTCCTGGGATGCATTGGATCAACCTTCCCGTGGTACATCCCATGAGTACCCATTCATTGGGGAAACTGACGATCCTTCCTAGCCGACTGAATCCACATAGATCCCAGTCACTTTTAAAGCCAGCAACAAGCAGCTCCTGACAGCTTTCAAGCTGTTGGTCCTACTCTTTGAGTCCTCCAACTTAATGTTGAGGGGATGTCCTATGCCAAACGCGTTCTTATTGGTCAATTGGTGATATAGCATCAGGCAGATGTTATCTGCCTACAAGAAACACATATAGCAGTCGATGAAGCTGCTCAATTCACCATCAGTGGATTCAATTTAATATAATCTCCATCCTAAACACGGCCAAGCCATCTACGCCAAATCATGTCTTGCGGACGTTTACCACACGGCCTCTTCGACCTTCTACGACTCCATTACTATTGGAACTATTCAGCTCGTCAACGTATAAAAGCCTCCCAGTGCCTCATGGGATAATGAGGTCCTGCCTAGCCCGAATCACCCAGCCGTTTATGTTGGAGACTTTAATAATCATCACCAAGACTGGGGATATTCCTCCACTCGTGCTGACGGCTCTATCTTAGCTGACTGGGCTTCAGTGAATGACCTCTCCCTATTATACGATCCCAAACAGCCAGGCTCTTTTCACAGTGCTAGATGGAATAAAGACTCGTCACCCGACCTGTGCTGGATTAGCACAGTCAACAGCCAAGCCTTTCCCACTACGAGACAAGTTCTCAAGGACTTCCTGCACAGTCATCACTGCCCAGCTATCATCCACATTGGTCTCCAGCTCCCACTGATTCTGTGCTCGGAGAAACTAAGATGGAACTTTTGAAAGCAAACTGGCGTCTGTTCAGTGATCTTACCAACAAATCTATTCCTGCATTTCCAATTAATTCTATCCCCTCTGAAGATTCCTACAGGCGCTTCCACCAAGCCATCTTCAAAGCAGCTTCCCAAGCTATTCCTCGTGGGAGACTTGCTAACTATACGCCTTGTCTTGATGCTGAATGTGAGCAACTACTAAAGCAGTATGATGAGTCGGGAGACCCAGATGTGGCTGACCATCTCATTGCCTCCCTGGATGCAGCATGGCAAGCCCGCTGGCAACAACTCACGGAAAGTCTGAACTTCACCCACTCAAGTAGGAAGGCCTGGAAGCTTCTTCATAGTCTGGGTGCCGGTAGCCAACCCTCTCCCATCTCCCATCCTCCTGTATCTCCAAACTTAGTGGCCAGTCACCTAAATCAAGTTGGACATGCTAAGATCGACCCAGTCTGGAAAAGAGAAATTTCCCATGAGTGGTCATCCCACTTCCATTTATCTTGTCCATCTCCAAAACTCTCTCCCTTTACACTGTCTGAACTGGAAGACAGTTTGAAGAGGGTTAAACTGGGAACAGCTGCTGGCTATGATAACATCACCCCAGAACTCATTCTTAACTTGGGCCCTGTGGCAAAGAAGTGGCTCACTACATTCCTGTCCCACATCTTAGAATCCGAATCTATGCCCACAGTTTGGCGTCGTGCGAAGATAATAGCAGTTTTGAAACCAAAGAAAGACCCAACACTGGCCGCCAGCTATAGACCAATTTCTCTCCTCTCCGTGTGTTACAGACTCCTTGAGAGGTTGCTTCTGTCACCTATTTCTCATCTTACAGAGAAATTCCTATCACCCACCCAAGCTGGTTTCCGCCCAGGAAGATCTACCTGCGAACAAGCCCTGGCCCTCTCAACTTACATTGAAAATGGATTCCAGAAGAATTTAAAGACGGGTGCTGTCTTTGTTGATCTCACAGCAGCCTATGACACGGTCTGGCACCGTGGTCTCCCAGTCAAGATCTCAAGATGTCTGCCTCCATAGGTGGCTAACACTATATCGTTTCTTCTCCAAAACAGAAGATTCCGGGTGCATCTGGGTGACAAGTCTAGCAGATGGAGACTTGTCTCTAGTGGCCTCCCCCAGGGCTCTGTTCTGGCTCCTCCACTATTTAATATTTACATCAATGACCTTCCAGAAACTTCTTCAAGGAAGTTCATCTACGTCGATGACATCTGCTATGCAACTCAGGCATCCAAGTTTGACATCCTCGAGGAAACACTCATGAAAGACATGTCTCTGATAACTTATTACTGTAAAAAATGGCGACTAATCCCTAGCACTGCAAAAATGGTATCATCTGTTTTCCATCTACACCATGCCTCGGCCTTGCGTGAGCTTAATGTGCAGCTTGATGATACGAGAATCCTGCATGAAGCTCAGCCAGTCAATCTTGGCGTTACTCTCGATCGCACCCTGTCATTTCACCAACATCTCATAAAAACTGCAACAAAGGTGGGTGCGAGGAATAACATCATTGCAAAACTGGCCAGCTCCTCATGGGGCGCCAATGCTTCCACACTACAATTATCATCTCTGGCATTATGCTATTCCACTGCAGAATACTGTGCCCCAGTATGGTTCCGTAGCCCCCATGTCCACTTGGTCGATTCCAAATTATATTCCTCCATGAGGATAATTTCTGGAACCATCCGTTCCACCCCAGTTCCATGGCTGCCAGTTCTTAGCAACATCGCCCCGCCAGATATTCCTCAGGATGCAGCATCATCTAAGTTCATTTTCCATGTCTACGCTCGACCGGACCTGCCAATATACACGGATATCTTCGCCCACCCTGTTCAACACTTAACGTCTCGTCATCCAATCTGGTCTCCTAAGCCTACACTGAACTTCTCTGTTCCAGACTCTTGGAAACAGAGTTGGCAGTCAGCTGAGGTAAAGAACAAACACCTCATCACAGACCCCTGCAAGCGTCAACCCGGCTTTGACCTAGCATGTTATGATTGGGCCCTCCTCAATTGCTATCGAACAGGCCATGGCCAGTGCGCCACTATGTTCCACCACTGGGGAGCCAGAGACGACCCGAACTGCCCCTGCGGCTACAGACAGACTATGACCCACATAGTTAACGACTGCCACCTCTCCAGATTCAAAGGAAGTCTCAAAACTTTACATCAGGCTCAACCTGACGCTGTTTACTGGCTATGGAAGAAGGGCAAATGCTAGAAGAAGAAGACCATTCCTGAAGCTTTCCCCTTGCAGGTGGGGACCATATGCTTGAACCTGAGACTCTGGACATTGTACTATATCTACTCTATCAGGTGTACCACTGCCTAACTTCTGTTTTTCTGAACTCCTCTCTCTCAAGAAATAAGATATGAAATGGCTCAAAAAGCAAATGACACTGATATTTCATTTGTAGGAATAACTCCCTGGTCAGAGATCAGGGGACCAAATAACACAGCATGATAAAGTAGGTTAAGAAATCATAGATCCAAATTCTCCCGTTCAATTTCCAGTCATATCAAGGTCATTCTTCAAAGGAATCCAAGCTAAGGATTATAAAATGACCTTTAGAGTCAAGCGTTGAAGGTTTGGGGAGGCTGTCATCCAGAACATGGTGCAGGTAATCATGAAAAGAGCTCAGGAATATTAAGATCCAAGAAAGTTTCCTGAATATGAGCAGGAAGGAATTCTATGAAAGGGTACAGGGAATATACAAAGGACCTAGCAGGATGTCCAGAGGTCAGCAACCCGGGATTTCAACACGAGTTATACCTTCACTGAATGAAATGAGCAGGTCACTATGCCCGGCAGAGTGTATGCCATTCAAACTGACACTTTGATTAAAAGTCCACAAGACCATCCACACTCTGTGTAATAGGTGATGTGCAGCACATGGTAGATCTTTGAATTATCAATTAAAGGGTCAAGCCAAGTTTACTAGTAATGCATAAGTACCACAAAGAACATATAATACACAGCAGATGCTGTCTAGGGTTTGCAGGGGCAGAAACACAACATTCATTACACCTCTTCTTTAACTGTAATATTCTGTAGAAACAGAGTGGAAAAGTAGTGTTGCCCAGCAGGGTCCAAAGTACTAAGGCTCTGGTCAAAGCAGCAGCACAGACAAGTCAGGCCTGGTTACCAGAGCATCAAAACCTTTCCAACACCAGATACTATAAGGCCCAGGACTTTGCAACCATCACTGTACTCACGGCCAGTCACACACCACAACTTTCAGGCACCAGCTGGTCTGAGGAAACAGGGCAGTAATTAGAGTAATTAGGACAAATAATCACAGTCAATTAATGAATCACCAGTCTCCCCTGGATGCTATGTTGGGTTTAACAGAGAGCGCAACTGCTCAAATGCCATAGACAATAAACATTCCTGAATTTCAGTGGCATTGCTTATGTCCAGGGGATAGTACATTAGTAACAAAAGCAACTTGCCCTGTTTCAGATTTGGCCGATGTGGCCACTGTGCATACTTTAACTGATTTTTTAAAGAGGAGCTCCTAGAGGTTGGACAGCAGGAAAGCATTACAAATGCAATTATTGCAGTGGAACATCACAGAAATGCCTTCTTCCTCAAAAAGGAAGACAAAAGAAAAAAAAAAATACCACAGAGTTCATTTCTCTTCACTCTGGCTCTTTAATGTCAGGAAAGGCTCTGGAATTTCAGCAGACTTTACATTCTGATAAGTGTAACATGATATTTATCAGGGAGTAGTGGTTGCAAAACACTAAGAATATGGAAATCAGGGGCATGGTGGTGGCTCATCTGGTTGAGCAAACATGTTACAAAGCACAAGAACCCAGGTTCAAGCTCCCAGTCCCCACCTGAAGGGGGAAAGCTTCACAAACGGTGAAACAGAGCTGCAGCTGTCTCTGTCTCTCTCTCCCTCTGCCCCCCTTCCCCTCTCAATTTCTAACTGTCTCTATCCAATCAATAAATAAAGATAATAAAAAAATTTTAAAAAGAATATAGAAATCATCCCTATCAGATAAACAAGGTGTTAGGTCTTTCCCATAGTATTCTTCTTCTTTTTAAGTCCTCATGGTAGTGAGTTTATTAAGTTAGTTGCTTTATAAAACATTGCAAATGTTATAATTGTTAATATAACAATTTACTAGACTGTAGTTAACTGGTACAATTTGTTGAATATGTTTTATTTATTTATTTAGTTAGTTAGTTAGTTATTTTGTCTCCAGGGTTATTGCTGGGGCTCAGTCCTGGCCAGCTCAAGCTGGGTGTGAGTATGACCTATATTTTTTTCTACTGAATAGTAACACTAATCCTACAAAGTTGTGTTAGGCCACAGCTTCAGGAGCATATCAGATCTAATCTAAAAGTAGACTCATCTGTAGAAGGCATAGGAAATCAGAAAAAAAAAAGTGAGAGGTGGGAGCTTTAAGAACCAAAGGAATTTGCACACAAGAGAGTGCTAATTAAGTTGAGTAAGGTTTAAATCCAGATGGTCACAATAAGACATCTCATCCCAGGGATATATTCTGGAAGCCATATAAACACACACACACACACACACACACACACACACACACACACACACACACACACACACTTCAAGTGCTGTGTAGGGTCTAAGGCTAGGATTTGCCCATGGCTAAAGTCTAGCATCCCTTTTAACATGGTCTTATTCTCTGGATTTCCTTACAATTTGAGATTATAGAAAAGAACATCAAGAATCCACTTAATAATGTACTTTCCCAGAAACAAGGATAGCAGAATGCCAATCAAGGGCTTCTAATATCACAATCCATACACTTTTCAGCATGAGTTCATGTGTCCTTATTCCTAGTTCTGTTTTGTGAAGAATCAATAGCCATCTGCTCTGGGCCATTTACTTTAAAATTAAAATATGACTACTTATGAATTGAAATATGTTGTAAAACATTTAAGAATGCTATGTTTGGAAAAACTGCATAAAAACCCCACTTGAGCCAGAGTGTACCTGAGATTATGTTCTTCCCACCCTCTGAATTCTACAAAGTCAAGATATTAAGTTGTTGATTCTCAAACAAGAAAATTAATTCAAAAGGAAAAGAATCTAGTCTTCTAGTTGTGTACGCCTCAGTCAATTCCATCCTGTATCAAAGTCTGTAAATATCAACCATGGAAATAAGAGCCTTGAAAAAGCCTTGAGTTTTTGTACAATACCCATGGATCTTCCATTGATAGCAAGAAGCAGGTATTTGTCATCCAAAAATGGGGAGAGGACATGTACAGAATATTCACTGCAGAAGAGACCCAAAAGGCCAAGAAACACATGAAAAAAAATGCTCCAAGTCTTTGATTGGCAGAGAAATGCAAATAAAGAAAACAATGAATACTACTTCACTCCTGTGAGAATGTCATACATCAGAAAAGATAATAGCAGCAAATGCTGGAGAGGTTGTGGGGTCAAAGGAACCTTCTTTCACTGCTGGTGGGAATGTAAATGGGTCCAGCCTCTGTGGAGAAGTCTGGAGAACTCTCAGAAATGGACCTACCCTATGATCCTGCAATTCCTTTCCTGGGGATATCCTAAGGAAGCCAACACACCCATCCAAAAAGATCTGTGTGCACATATGTTCTTAGCAGCACAAGTTGTAGTAGTCAAAACCTGGAAGCAACCCAGGTGTCCAACAACAGATGAGTGGCTGAGCAAGTTGTGATATACATACACAATGGAATACTACTCAGCTATTACAAATGGTGACTTCACTGTTTTCAGGCGATATTGGATGGAGATTGAAAAATCATGTTAAGTGAAATAAGTCAGAAACAGAAAGATGAATATGGGATGATCTCACTCTCAGGCAAAAGTTGAAAAACAAGATCAGAAGAGAAACAGAGTTGGAAACAGAGTTGGCAGTCAGCTGAGGTAAAGAACAAACACCTCATCACAGACCCCTGCAAGCGTCAACCCAGCTTTGACCTAGCACGTTATGATTGGGCCCTCCTCAATCGCTATCGAACAGGCCATGGCCGGTGCACCACTATGTTCCATCGCTGGGGAGCCAGAGACGACCCGAACTGCCCCTGCGGCTACAGACAGACTATGACCCACATAGTTAATGACTGCCACCTCTCGAGATTCAAAGGAGGTCTCAAAACTTTACATCAGGCTCAACCTGATGCTGTTGACTGGCTACAGAAGAAGGAGAAGAAGAAGAGAAAACACATGTAGAACCTGAACTGGATTTGACGTATTACACCAAAGTAAAAGACTCTGGAGTGGGTGGTTGGGGGGAGAATACAGGTCCAAAAAGGATAGAGGACCTAGTGGGGGGTGTATTATTATATGGAAAACTGGGAAATGTTATGAATGTACAAACTGTTGTATTTACTGTTGAATGTAAAACTTTAATTCCCCAATAAAGAAATTTAGAAAAAAGAATAAAGTATTTGTAAGGTGCTAATGAAGTCATCTAGAGACATTGAAAAATGTTGATGTAGTCCTCATGAGAACAGTTTATGCTCTATGATTTAGCCAACATAGGTGTGTAAAAAAATAAGTTAAAAACTTCAAGTTCCTAATGATTATGGGTAAACAGAAATAATCCATCAGACTGTTTGCTCTCAAGTTTCAGTGATTTGGATTTCAGATGATGATACCTATCTCATAGGCAAGAAGAACTAGTATTATAAATTTTTTTCATTGAAATCCCATAACAAAGCCACAAAGAAATACAATACTCCTGTTATGAGCTGAAAAAGAAAAAGAAATATAAACAGATTTGCAGGAAGAAGTCAAAAGCTATTTGAATTGGAATTTGCAATTATCGCAATAGAATTTCATGCACCTGGTTAAGCGCACACATTACAGTGCACAAGGACCCAGATTCAACCCCCTGGTCCCCTCCTGCAGGGGGAAAGCTCACAAGTGAAGTAGAGCTGCAGGTGTCTCTATGGCTCACCCCCCCCTCTCTCTCTCTCTCTCTCTCTCTATATATATATATATATATATATATATATATATATATATATATATCCCCTTCCCTCTCAATTTGTCTCTGTCTAAATAAATAATAAAATAGAATTTCAGGCCCTGAAAAATGTATATTGTCTGTGCATGTGTGTGTGTGTGTGTGTATGACTTCTGTTGTTGTGCCAGATGTTGTTGTGTGTGGGCCGTGGAGAAGAGAGAGAGGGGGTCCGGAGTGAAGAGGAAACACAAATCTTTATTTGCACTGGCACCTCAGAGTTGGGTGCTAGAGAAGCAGGTTGGGCCACGTGGAGGTAGCGAAAATGGCCGCCTCATGCAGTAACCTTTCCTGTGTCTGAGCACCGGAGTGAAGCGCTGACAAGAGAGAGAGGTGAGGAAGAAGAAAGGCTTTTATAGGAGCAGCTTTTGCGAGAATGGGAAGGGGGAGGAGTAACCATAGCACTCCAGGATAGGATGATAACTCTCGTGAGAATGGGTGGGGGGAGGAGTAACCAAAGCACTCCAGATATCGCGGGGATATAGACAATGTCCTGAGGGCATAACATGGCGGAACAGGCACTCCGAGAATGTCCCAACTCTCGCGGGAACTAGCAGCAGCCTGAGGAGACAACATGGCAGATGTGACTGCATCGGCATAATTTCCCAGCATCTCCCCCTTTCCTTTTATCTAATGCCCAGGGCAACAGTGTGTAAAGTCTGTGAACTACTCAGGGTCAGTCTATGAAAAATCAGCAACGTGAAGGGAAGAAAGCTACTGAAAAATTGTCTAAAGTGTCCAAAGGGTATACCAGCAAGTCCGATAAAAGTCTCAGTCCAAAGTAGGCGACTAGGGGGAGAAATGGCAGGGGATGAAATGCTGCATGAAGAAGGTCAGTCTCTGGAATTCTGCTTTTCTGTAGAGAGTGAGCTGGAACCGCCAAAATGTGACAGGTCAAAGCAGAAGCAGGAAAGGCAGACAGGCAGTAAAAAAGTTCTGTCCTTGGAGTCTGTGAATCAGGTTCTTCAGATCGCATCAGGTGACATCTAGGGTTTCGGGGGGTTTGCCACTGTAGTCATGCCATCTAGTGGGTGATATCAGGGTGTGCAGGAGTCCAGATGTTTTTTTTCTGGGATTCCTGTGGAAGAAACACAAACAATCTGCTTCTCGTGGTTAGCAGGGCATCTGATTTGAATGCTTTATAGAAAAAGAGGTTTGGTGCCTTGACCAACTGAGTATTGGGGGATGTATCTTTCCTATTCATTTATTCATTTATATTTTATATTATTTGTCATGGTAGTCAGCCATTATCTGGAAGGTCCTGGGTGATTCATGGGGAAAAAGAACTTATCTTTTAACAAAGACTCTAAGGTGTAGGGAAGCGGGAACTATCTTATCCCCCATTTTTTTTTTGTTATCTTGCCTTTTGTTGCCCTAGTTTTACTGTATGTAATTATATTGTTGTTATTACTGATATTGTGGTCGTTGGATACAACAGAGAGAAATGGAGAGAGGAGGGGAAGACAGGGGGAGAGAAAGACACCTGTAGAACTGCTTCACCGCCCGTGAAGTGATTCCCCTGCAGGTGAGGAGCAGGGGGCTCAAACTGGGATCCTCAAGCCAGTTCTTGCACTTAGCGCCACCTGCGCTAAACCCGCTGCGCCACCGCCCGATTCCCAGGAACTATCTTTTAACATAAACTCTATGGCCATGCCAGTAGCAACCTTGAGGGCACATGTGGCTCCCCACATGTCCCCCTGTCTTATGTCATGTTTTGATGTTTGGCAGACTTTGTTTTGTGGCAGGGTGGACTGTGCCTGTCTTAGGTTAGGGATCAGCCTTCCGTCTTACCCGTCATTGGAACACCTGGTCATTTTTTCCCAGTAGTACCAGGTGCCCTGTCTTAGGTTGACTGGATAGCGCTAGTTTCCTCTTACCTGTCATTGGCTAGCCAGTCCTCTACATGGTTGGACGTTCTGATGGAGGGGGGCAAATCCTCCACAGCAACTCAATATTCTGCCATGTCCAGCCTATGATAGTGAGTTTGTATAGGTTGCATCTTTATGGCATCAATCTGTTGTCGCAAAAAGGCCATGAGCTTGTTAAGAATTATAGGACCGTGGTCTGGGAGGTGTCGCAGTGGATAAGGCATTAGACTCTCAAGTGTGAGATCCCAAGTTCGATCCCTGGCTGCATGTGTACCAGAAAGATATCTGGTTCTTTCTTTCTCCTCCTCTCTTTCTCGTTAATAAATGAATTAGAATGTTTAAAAAAAATTATAGGACCTATTGTGAGCAGAAGAAGTAAAACAAACTAGGGTCCTACAACTAAAGGTAGACAGGTAAGGAAGGGGGAATGTATCTATTGGTATGAAGAGGTAGGATCATATCTTAAGTCTAAGGGAAGCAGTCAGTGTATGTGATGTCTAGGGGAACAGCCATTTGTCTTTGGGGGTAGTAAAGAATGTCTGTGGCATGGGTGATATTATAAAGGGAAACATCTTTAAATTGTTGGATGACAAAGGCATGGCTTATGGTGGCAAGACAAGATACCCAAGTTAAGTTTATGAGAATATGTGAATGTTGTTAATTCACATAGGTTGGATATGGAGGAACTTCCTACAGTTTAATACCTTACCATATGAACAGATGATTTCTCATATGAAGGCTTGATAGCTGTAATCACTTACTTGTGAAAAAAAATAAAACTTGTAACAAGTTAGAGGTTTACTATAATTGACTTTGGACTATAAGCAGACTCAGGTTACTTAGAGAGTTAACGCATGTTAGTGACAATGGTTTTAACATTTAGAGTACTCTGAGCAGATGGGTCATACAAAAATTTTTGGTCATTCAACACACTCACTCACAAAACACAACTGGCCAGTCATAATATAAGACATTCAGGGAAGGGGTAGGAGAGAGGGCTCTGTGAACCAACTTTTGTAGGTTCTGCCATGTCATATTATGGATCATGGGATGTATCCTGCAGAATTCAGTGCTTTTCAGGTCATACTACATCCTCATGAGATTTTTTATTTTTTTAATACTATTTATTTATTTATTTTCCCTTTTGTTGTCCTTGTTTTTAATGTTATTGATGTTGTTGTTGTTGGATATGACAGAGAGAAGTGGAGAAGAGGGCAAGACAGAGAAAGGGAGAGAAAGATAGACATCTGTAGACCTGCTTCACCGCCTGTGAAGTGACTCCACTGCAGGTGGGGAGCCGGAGGTTGAACCGGGATCATTACGCGGGTCCTTGCGCTTCGCCCCACGTGCACTTAACCCGCTGTGCTACCACCCGACCCCCGTGAGTTTTTATTTTTATGTTGTTGTTGTTCCCAGGCAAGAGAAACAGTGCAATCCCACCATTCCCCCAAAGACTAAATAAATAAATAATTTCAGAGAGAGAGAACAGACACCATAGAATTTGTTTTACATATGGGCTCAAACTCATGTCCTCCTACAAGGAAAGTGGGTACTGAACCAGGTGAGTCCTCTCCTGGCCCTTAAATGTGACTTTTTCAGGTACAATTCATAGTGGAATTTCAAAAGTGTAAAGGAATCTAATAATATTACTAGTCTCAGTCTTTATACAATAAACTTACTTTAGAAAGGTCAATTCACCCTACCCCAACTCCTTTCTGCTCCCAAAGTTGTGTTAAAGTAACAGAATACACAACAAGATGGTTAAAAAGACAAGACTTAATCAGATGGACTGTATTTCATCCTTAGGCTTAATCCTGCTTTTGACATGCTGCACCATAAATGGAAAAACACACATATACACACATGCACATACATGCACAGCACAGTGAAAGGGAAACTATTTATTCATCTCCTCAGATTCCATTTCCTTTTACTGAAATCTCCATCGCATTCTTCCCCTGAACCGCCCAGGTATTTGATCTATTAGTATATTCACTAGGGAAAAAGAAGTTGATTGGAGACAGAAAGTCAAGGAAAAGGCAAAGTAACACCCACATCTGCTGGCTGCTTTGAATGCCTACGAAGATCTCCATTCAGGTATTCTCCTGCGCTCCTTGTTAAGGACATCTTTCATTTCTTGCCTATTGTAAGCTCTAATGAATCCCTCACCCTCACTGAGTTCCCAGTGGGCACACATGCTGCTGAACAGTGCAGTTTCCCGGGGAGAGAAGGCAGGAAGCAGCATCTTAGAAATGGGCTGGAGGCAGCCAAGCCTTGTGTTTACCAGCTTCTTTTCTTCTGACTTTAGAAAGAGAAAGAGAAAAGAAGCCTGGGAGGAAATCAGTGACAGTTCAGCCAAACGCCAAGACAGTCACAGAATAATAGTGGCCAGGATGCTCCAGGGATGAGGCTGCGGAGCCCCTCAGCGAGGCCGCTGCCTCCCGCATGCACACTGAACAGCCTTGGCTTTGTGGCTGCACTGTCCAGCCCAGGCAGCCTACAAAAACAGAGGATTAAAGACAATGTCCACAGGCCCTGTGCCAGGTCTCCTCTGACCCTTGGTTTGTCAGGTGGGTGCCTGCTTCTTCTGAAAAGGAGACAGGGGTGAGGGAAATAGAGTGTTGAACACAAGATCAAATTTGTTCAAGAAATGTACTTTGTGTGGAGTTGGGTGCTTAGCCTTGCCCGTCAGGAAAGCAAGCTTGTCTCACAAGTGCACATTGTCTCTCTTGGTGCTGCAGGTCTCAACCCCCAGGACCTGGGAGCCCACAGGACACAGAGACCTACCCTGGGTCTTCCTTGGCCCCTAAGAAGCCACAGGCACTCTTGGCCAAGCCACTTTTCCCTTTGGAGTTCAGTTTACTTCTGTGCTCGCTGAGCGTTTGGTCTGAGGGAGGATTTTTTTCAATATGATATTCACCTCCAAAGAAAATTGTGTTTGCAATCCCTACATATGGAATGAATAAAGCTATTCGGAGCAAAACAACAGGAAGAAGAGGGAGGCTACTAGACAGAAGGTTTCCTGTTACACAAGCTCTGAGAAACCCTTAGAATCTTTTCAGATAAGTTGTCCAGAGAAGGTTGTACAGTCTCGCTAGTTGTATAACATACTATTATTTATTTGGATAAAGACAGAGACTGAAAGGGAGAAGGGAGATAGAGAGGGAATGAGATGGACAGAGAGATATCTGAAACATTACTTCACAGCTTGTGAAAGTTTGTCCCCTGAAGTTAGGGACTGAGGGCCTGAGTCAGGGTTCTAGCCTAGGCTCTACCAAGTGCCACAGCCCAGCACCATTTTATAACATACTTAATCTGACATTTGGGGAAGCCAATTCCTGAAGATAATAATTTAAATAGCTTACGTAAAATACCTAGGCAACTGTTACTCTGATATGTTCTTCTTCATAATAATTAGCATTATCTGACATTATATTGTAGATTTATTGTTTTTATTGCCTGTTTCTCTCACTAAATTTGTTCTTCACACGGATCAAGATTATTTCCATTCTAATGTTTCTAACTTAGAAAAATGCCTAATAGGGGAGTCGGGCTGTAGCGCAGCGGGTTAAGCTCAGGTGGTGCAAAGCACAAGGACCGGCATAAGGATCCCGGTTCGAACCCCGGCTCCCCACCTGCAGGGGAGTCACTTCACAGGCAGTGAAGTAGGTCTGCAGGTGTCTTTCTATCCCCCTCTCTGTCTTTCCCTCCTCTCTCCCTTTCTCTCTGTCCTATCCAACAATGACGACAATAATAACTACAACAATAAAACAACAAGGGCAACAAAAGGGAATGAATAAATAAATAAAATAAAATATTTTTAAAAATTTTAAAAAAAAGAAAAATGCCTAACAACTAATATTTATTGATTCTAAGCCTATGTTTCCTAGAATTTTTTTTTTGCTTGTTGTTATTTGTATTGTTGCTATTGCTGTTGTTGTTGCTGGATAGGGCAGAGAGAAATTGAGACAGGAGGGGAAGGCAGAGAGTGGGAGAGAAAGATAGACACCTGCAGACCTGCTTTACCGCCCGTGAAGTGACCCCCCTACAGGTGGGGAGCTGGGGCCTCGAACTAGGATCTTTACATTGGTTCTTGTGCTTTGTGCCATGTGCGCTTAACTCACTGTGCTACTGCCTGACCTCCACCCCCCAGATTTTGTTCTTATTGTTCAATTGTCAACAGTTATTGCTGGGGCTTGGTGCCTGCATGACAAATTCACCACCACTCCTGGCAGCCTTGTATATTTGCTTATTTGTTTATCTTTGGACAGAGACAGCGAAATTGAGAGGGAAGGGGAATAAGGAGAGGAAGAGAGAAAGACAACTGTAGTACTGTGTTGGTATGCATGAGACCCCTTCTGTTTCATTTGGTTAAAATCCCCCCTGCTTAACACTATTCTATTTACATAACCACTTCATTCTATTTACATAACCGCTGTTAACAAGCACCTCCCTCCAGGGCATTGGTTCAATCTCCACTGTTTCATATGTTTTTGCTCCACCCTGATCCCTTCTTTGTCACACCTTGTTTTTCACCAGTCACTTTTCTCTCCACCCTCTCTATGTCACATCCTATTTCCACCCTACTTGGGAAGTATATATAAAGACAGCATTGTGAGTTTTAGAGTACTTTACTTTGAGTTTAACTTAGCTCGTCTTAGATTGTGCTGCGTCCTGCATGAATAAAGAGATACTGCCTACAACCCAGCCATGAGTCCCGGGTTGTCTGTTACCCGCCCGTGAAGCCAGCCCTGCGAAAACAACATAGCCCGGCGAAAACAACTTAACCCATTGAAAACAACATAACCCGTCGAAAACAACATATGGCGCCGTTGGGGCCATATGTTGTTTTCGAAGGGTTATGTTGTTTTCGCCGGGCTAGCTTCACGGGCGGGTAACAGACAACCCGGGACTCATGGCTGGGTTGTAGGCAGTATCTCTTTATTCATGTAGGACGCAGCACAATCTAAGACGAGCTAAGTTAAACTCAAAGTAAAGTACTCTAAAACTCACAATGCTGTCTTTATATATACTTCCCAAGTAGGGTGGAAATAGGATGTGACATAGAGAGGGTGGAGAGAAAAGTGACTGGTGAAAAACAAGGTGTGACAAAGAAGGGATCAGGGTGGAGCAAAAACATATGAAACAGTGGAGATTGAACCAATGCCCTGGAGGGAGGTGCTTGTTAACAGCGGTTATGTAAATAGAATGAAGTGGTTATGTAAATAGAATAGTGTTAAGCAGGGGGGATTTTAACCAAATGAAACAGAAGGGGTCTCATGCATACCAACAGTACTGCTTCACCAGTCATGAAGCTTCCCCCCTTGAAGCTGGCGCCTAGAGACTTGAACCTGAGTCCTTGCACACTGACCACAGTTGTGCTAATGGCCAGCCCTCTCCCAGGACTTGACTGGAATTTTTCTTTGCCCTTTGACATGTACATATGTGTGGCTCTTCAATGAAAAATAAGATTTTTCATTTCCAAAGAATACCAATTCTACACACTTCATTGTATTAAAGCATAATCATTCTCTTCATTAAAAATTGAAAACCACAAGAGGGGTCTCAGCATGTGATCCAGTAGGACTGATTTAGGTAGAATACAGCCAGCGGTTGGTAGGCTGTTGGTTTGCCTGAGGTGAACATGATCTTGGAGCATGAAGCAACTGAATGAATGGAGCCCAAGGGGACCAGAACTGTGTAATCAGCAAAGAGCAGCAACATATAATCTCATCCACAAAGAGTCTGACGATTTGTAGGATTGTGAAATGCTGGATTATTTGAACTATTATCCCAATAGTTCAAAAAGATCTGGGTGCTCCTAGAAGGTATTGGCCTGCTCCCCAAGGAGAAATCGAGAGAGGAGGGGAACACTGAGACGGGGAGAGAAAGATACACACCTGCAGACATACTTCACCACCTGTGAAGCAACTCCACTGCAGGTGGGGAGCCTGAGGGCTCGAACCGGGATCCTTATACCAGTCCTTGAACTTTGTGTCATGTGTGCTTAACCCACTGTGCAACCGTCCAACCCCCTGTAATTAATAATTTTTTAACAATATTACCATTATTAGAGTTGATGTCAAATTAGGAGGTATGGTTTACATATTAATTACAATCATTACAAACACGTATTCCATGAAATCATAATGTAACACAAACCAAGGACACTTTGTAAACCTTATAAAGTTGAATATAGATGTCATTGACCTCAAAATGCAAGGTGAGGAACATTTGCATCCTATCCTTTTTTCTTTTTTGTTACACATTTCAAGTTAAAGGGAAAGCTGCCCATTCTTGTCATAATTTAATTAACAATTTTTATGGTAATCTCCATATGTGATAAATGACTCTAACCTTGTCTAAATGTATCACAAATGCATTTATACTTTACTATTTAAATCACATGAGAAGAAAAGAGAACATGAGATGAGTGAGAGAAAAGCCACAATGAAACTCCAACACATAAAGTACCTGGGTTTGTCCCAGACAGCCTAGAAGATGCACTTTATCCCAGCTTCAAATAACATAAAACTTTTGCATCGATAATTTATTTCCAAGATAGTAGCACAAATCGCAAGGTATTATTTCATAATCCATTCCTTAATGGGTAAAATGTTGAGTTCTGAGAATGACTGAAACTATCATAAACTGCACAAATCTGGGAAAATTAATCATCCCTCAAAATTTAACCAAACTACAACATTGTTCTCACAGCTTCTATCTGGTGGGAATGCTAGACAATAAAGTTAGAAAATGCCTGTAAATAATTGAGCACATAATTTAACATTTTAGACATTTTCAAAGAATGTGTGTTGCTACTATTACCATTATTTTGAAGATTAATGGTAGACCTGGCCTACTGCTACAAAAACAAGAGCACTGTCATGTCAGCTTTTGTATGAAAGGAAAAGGTATTATTGCCATTTGAACTCCCAGTGGAGTTCAAATCAAGGAATACTTATATCGCTAGAAGGGGAAGGGCTGAAGTTGAAAAAGCAGGATATGATTCTGGGCAAAAGCCACTGGGGTCCTGAAACAATGGGGTCCTTCAACTTCCTGGATGTAGATGGATTTTCTGTGAATTTTGTCCTTCACGAAACTTGTAATACATCTTATTATTCTCAGTGTCTTGAGGTATAAGTTAAGTCTCAATTGATGGCTTTCAAGGTCAGTGTTACTATCTTAACGTGTCCTAACCAAACAGCTCCTATGAGTAGAGTTATTTCATCCCTAGAAATGTATCAAATTCTAGGATCCTTAGTACTTGGGGTAATGGCTTAATTTTATTATTATTTTGTTTTTATCATTGAAAAACAGATGTTGAATATGAGGTGGTACCTTTTCAGACTTTCATATTAAAGTTACATTGTTGTTGTGAGTCTTTGAGTAATACCCTGTTTCAAACACTGTTAAATTTTCAAAACTTAAACTTCAAAGAATTAAAACTGAATGACTGCAAAATAATAAAATTATCTGGGTTCAAAGGAAAAAAATAATGATGCATACAGATGTTTCCAAATAGATGACTTAATTGCCTTAAAAAATAATACTGAACTGGGCAGATTAGATATCATAATGGCTATGCAAAGAGACTCTCATGCCTGAGGTTCTGAAGTCCCAGGCTACCATAAGCCAGAACTGATCAGTAATCTGGGAACAATTTTTTTAATAATAAGCCTTTGGGGCCAAGAGTAGGCACATCTGGTTAAGTGTATATATTATAATGCATCAAGTCCCAGGTTCAAGCCCCTCATCCCCACATCCAGGAAGAAATCTTTATGAATGATGAAGCAGAACTGCAGTTGTCTCTCTGTCTCTCTCCCTATCTTCCCCTCCCCTTTCAACTTCTCTCTGTCTTTATCCAATAATAAAGATATAAAAATAAAATTTAAAAAGTAAAAAAAATCCTAGATTTCTTGAATGTATGAAGATTTTGATTTTTAATAACATATCACTCACATAATAATTGGTAGTCTCAATATCTATTGCCCAAAGTACAAATTCCTCTTGCTTCAAAAAAAAACCAACCTAAATATATAATTGATTTTTTTTACCCTCCAGGGTTATTGCTGATCTCGGTGCCTGCACCATGAATCCACCGCTCCTGGAGGTCATTTTTCCCCTTTTTGTTGCCCTTGTTGTTGTAGCCTCGCTGTGGTTATTATTATTGCCATTGTTGATGTTGTTCGTTGTTGGATAGGACAGAGAGAAATGGAGAGAGGAGGGGAAGACAGAGAAGGGGAGAGAAAGATAGACACCTGCAGACCTGCTTCACCGCCTGTGAAGCGACTCCCCTGCAGGTGGGGAGCCGGGGGCTCGAACCAGGGTCCTTATGCCGCTCCTTGCACTTTGTGCCACATGCACTCAACCCACTGCGCCACCACTCGACCCCTATAATTGATTTTTATCAATCAAAGTATCTATAATTGATTAAAATTTATCCAAATACACAGAACAAAGATTGGACTTAGAGAAGAAAAACCTTCCACGCCTAGACACTCTCATGATTATCCCCAATTCACAGAGTGCAGGAATGGTGAGGACCCCATCTGGGGATATACATCCTAGGAGGTAAAGATATGCTCCCTGGGAGCCAATATAGACTTGGCTTGAGCTCCAGCACTGACATTCATCAACTCTCCCTGTACAAGTTACTTAATGCTTCTCAGCTGCACTTGCTTCAGCTATAAAATGAGCAAGAACAACTTCTAAGAACAGCTAGGAGGTTAAATGTTTAAAAAATAGCATAAAATTCTCGATATAATAACAGCTAAAGCTATTATCTTTATCTCTCTACTACTATAAGATACTCAAATGATGAGATGAGCCATAGAAGTAATGTAATACAGTGCTTTTCCAGAAAAATACATTAAAATATCCAATATAATTAAAGTGCACATAAAAGGAGCTGAATAGATGAATGTCAATACTAAATGTCACAGATATTGTAGACTATAAAGTACTTGCTATTTCCTTAAATGACACGATTCTTTTGGTGGGTTTGGTCATTTTCTCAGTGGTGACATCAAAGTTTTTTATTTGCTGATTTTGTTTTGTGAAAGATATATGCATATATTTGTGGGAGTTAAACTTTTATTTATTTCACATTGTATCTTTAGCTCTGATGAGAGGCCCTTAAATACATTATAGTTATGTTAAGAAAAAAATGTACTTACAGTTGCAAAAACCAAATGCCTGGATGCTCTGGCCACAATGGCTTTATCTATAAGCTCTAAACCATATGTTTTGATAGTTTCTCTCTCAGACTTCTTTCCTCTAGTTTTTTGGCATTGTCCTTCTGCAAAGAGGCGGCAACCCATATGCAGGGGTGACACTTCCCAGGCAGTAACCATAGGTATGTGGTCTGAATTATGTCTTCTTCTTTTTAAAAAAAATAATGAAGGGCGTTAGGTTTTCCTAATACAGTGAGGAAGCCTCAATTAGGAGGCAGATTCTACTTCATAAATACAAATGTCTCTTTCAAAAAGTGAACTACTCCTAGCCTTCTGATCCCCCTCCAACAAGCCTTTTGCCAAAAACAAGTATTTTGAAGATTCTTTCTCACCTACACTAGATAAAATTGAAATTAATTTCTAAACCACAGAGAATAATATGATGGATGACCTAACCCTTTTTAAGTTTTTATTTTATTATATTTATTCATTTATTTATGTATTTATTGTATAAACTCAGTCAGAAATTAAGAGGGAAGGTGGGGGATAGAGAGCAAGAGAGACACCTGCAACCCTACTTAACCTACTTCAAAAAGCTTTTCTGTTTACCATTTGGGACCTGGGGCAGACCTGGTTCCTTGTGCATTGTGACATGTGCACTCAACCAGGTGTGCCATCACCTGGCCCTTCTCACCTTTTTTTTCTTTTAAGAGTTCAAGAGCTAGAACACTAAGAAATACAGCCAATAGTGACAATTCAGGGTAGAAAATTATTGCCACATGAAATATGCAAGGGAAAATGAAATTGCTTTGTTTAGAAAATCTTCAAGTACAAGGATGTTTGAAGTGAAGCACTGCATAGATTTACAGATATCTTGATAAAAATGGTTGATGAATATTTGAGGTAAAAAAATCTAACATGATCAAGGTTATAAAGTTTAAAAAAGCATATAAAATGAATCATATATACTAGATTAGCTTGTCAGTTACTGGCAAAAAATTTACAATGCATGAGTAAAAATATTAATATCTTATTTGAATACTCAAGCAGTATTACATTTCCTTATGGAGAAATAATCTCATTTTATCCTAAGCAACATTTACTAAAGGTAGGTATTATTATTCCTAGTTTTCTGAAGAAGCAACTGAGAAGTGACATCGTGTGACTTGTGTAAAATCTTAAATTATGAACTTACCCTGACAATTCACTGACTCAATTTTCATACATAGGCAGTGCTGGGGGTAGGTAGCATAATGGTTATGCAAACACACTCTCATACCTGAGGCTCCAAAGTCAACCCCCAACCACCATAACTAGAGCTGAGCAGTGCCCTGATAAAAAACAAGACATGGTGACAACTGTTGATATTATTACTAGTATCTGACCACAAAATTGAAAATTCTAAATATCCCTTTAAATGGATATATATATATATTTCATCTTAATTAAATAAGCATTTATCTGAATCAAATGTTAAATTCCATCACCTAATTGAAGTACTTCATAAATTTAGAATTTCCATTAAATAAAATTAGATTTAATAAATCCATTACACACTGAAAAAAAAAGTTAACTGGGGAGAGATTTTTTTTTTTTAAATAAAGATTTCGACTCCACCTTGGTGAAGACACAGACAAGTAAATGCCTGAAAAGTCAATAGCTACATCATGGTTGATTTTCTAGAAATTGAGAATTGGATGGAGTGGACAGGGGCTCTGTTCTAGCTTTTCTTTGCGTGGCAGGTAGATTCCTTCATGATGCCTTGTTATTTTCATCTGTTGTGTTGACTAGAGGAATGTGGGGTACTTTCCCTCTGGGCTTTGGCACTCTCAAATATTAGGCACCATTCATAACCGGCTTAAGAGTTTGTATCCTGAGTCTGTGTTTAGGGAATATGTTTTACAATAGATATATAGTGAAGAGTATTTACAGTTGCAATTGTGTGAATGATAAATGCCCATTTCTGTTTTGCTGTGATATGTATAGATGTACATACACAGCACTGATGAAATAAAGAGGATTGTAGTTCTAGGTAACTTACTCTGGGATTGAATACTCAATGATCTGCAAAACTATGCAAATTGCTCCTCAGTTTTCCCTGAACAAGGATTAAATTAGTAGGTATTGTAAATAACGCCTCACAGAGCAAAACCAGGCTGAACAAATAGCTACTTTTGGAAATAGAGACAAGAGATGATGAAATGAAATGCAGCATGAAAAAATACTCAGAAACACAGCCACAAAGTACATAAAATTGCAAATTGGCGACGTTTATAATGCATTAAGGGAAATGAAAGGAAATCATGGGATCGTTTGTGTATATTGGTCTAAATAGAGACGGCCGAGTTCCTGTAGACCTGCCCTTATATTACTTACAGTGATGTAGTACAGATAGTGCAGGGCCAGGATTAAAGAGACCTGGATGCTGTTTCTATCTGCTCATAAGCAATGACAGCATTCTCTGGTATCAGTTTTCTCATCTATATAGTGGTTAAACTATATTCACCTTGAGGATTTCTTTGAGTATGTCATCTAAGTCTTTTTTTATTATATTGATTTATTTATTAACTTAATGATTTTGTTTAATGTTGACCCCTACATTCTATTGCAATTTGGTTATTTTGTAATGTTTTTTTTTTTTTTTTTTTTTTTTACAAAGTGCTCTGTTTCATCTCTGATCTACAAAGAAACTCAGGGTTGAAAGACTGAAGTAGTTTTCACTAAACAAACATCTAAGAAAGGATGAAACTAGGATTTAAATTCAGTACAACTATTTTGATACATGTACTATTCACAACTGTATTTCAATGAAGTAACATCAAAATTAAGTATGTAAATACAAGGAAGAAATTGCTGCCACACAAGTAGAAGAAGAGGAGAAGGAGGAGGAGTTGGAGAGGGAGGAGGGGGAAGAGGAAGATGAGGGTAAGGAGGGAGAGGAGGGGGAGGAGGGAGAGGTGGGGAGGAGGGAGAGGAAGACAGGAAGGAAATCAACATGGATCCCAAATGCAAACCAGTGACTTCTAATAGCCAAAGAAAGCAAATTGACTTCTATGGCCTGCCAAGTGAGAGGCATTATCCTTAAAATGTGTAAAATTCAGTGATCAAAGACAAAGAGAAGACATACCATAATTATTTTACACAGTTTGTAGTTCAGGGTTAGTGCTTTCCCCTGTTCCCTGAATCAAAAAAGACAAATATAAAAGGGGGCCAATTGTATAGCAATAGATGGAAAACAGAATTCTGGGGCTAAACATGATATAGAATATACAGCTATAATGACTTCTAAGATTAATTTTATAAATAGGAGTTAGCCAGTTTAACAACAAAATAATGATTTATTTTAGGAGAACAAGATCAGAGCACTACTTGATTCTGGAATACTGGAATTAAACATAGGGCCTCTGGGATGCTAGGCATGTGTCGCTAGTGTCAATACTTCCTATCTTCAAGTACTAAAAAATAAAAAGGAAATGTCTTATGCTGGAGTATTACATGAGTAAGAATTAAGCCTCACTGCTTGGTAGAAACCATTGAAACTTTGAAATGTTTACTCCTGAGGCATTATCAAACAATAGCTAAATAAGAAACAGAGTGGTTATATATGGTCCAGGTAAAAACTGCGTGTCAGAGTTTTAGTTATTTTGAAATGCTTGAAATACAGACTTTATCAATTAGCTCTAATGTTTTTGTTTGTTGGTTTGTTGCCTCCAGGGTTATCTCTGGGGCTTGGTGCCAGGAGCCAGTGCCAGGAATCCACGGCTCCTGGTGGTCATTTTTTTTTTCCATTTTATTGAATAGGACACAGATTGAGATAGGAGGGGAGATAGAAAAGGAGAGAGAGAGACATCTGCAGTTATGCTTCTCCACTCTTGAAGCATGCCCCCTGCAGGTGGGAGCCAGGATCTCAAAACTGGATCCTTGCATGGGTCCTTGCTCTTAGGACTATGTGCGATTAACCAGGTATGCCACTGCCTGGCCCCACTGCAATGTTTTTCTAACTTGCTTTGTCTTGTGCTATTTTCCTTTTCTTCTTATGAGATTCCAGATTGTACATTTCTTGCACCTGGTGGAGGTCAAGTGGCGGGGTGTAAGGAGATTGATCTCAGAAGATGAATATATGTTAATCAATGACACGTGCTTTTTTGAATAAAAGACTTATGGGGATTCCATGAATAGAAATGGTAATATTTATTATTTATTTATTTATTTATCTAGAGTTATCATTGAGGCTCGGTGCCAGCACTACGAATCCACTGTTCCTGGAGGCTATTATTCCCATGAGAGAAATCTCAAGAGAGGAGGAGAAGACAGAGAGGGGAAGAGAAAGACACCTGCAGACCTGCTACACTGCTTGCAAAGTGACCCTCCCCACCCGCAGGTGGAGAGCTGGGGGCTTGAACTGGGATCATTCCATCTATCCTTGCGCTTTGCGCCCTGTGTGCTTAACCTGCTGAGCTACTACCCAATCCCCTGGTAATTCACTATTTTAATATATGGTGGTAAGCAAGGAGGGGCTCTGTGTCTTCTCGGAAAGTAAAAGAAGCTAAAATGTCTTCCTACAAGAAGTTATTTCTTTTCCTAACATTCTTCACTCCCAGGGAAATGTTGAAGTTAAGTTTGGAAGATAATAAATTTGAAGTTAATATGATTGACTGAACATCATATATTTTGCCAGGTGTGTTGCATATAATGTACCATTCTATCTTCATTAATCTTCATTTAAACCTACAAACTATGTATTAATCCTGTTTTAGACAGGGAGAAATTGGCACTCAGGCATTAAGTAACTGGCTTGCTTTTTGTTTGTTTGTTTGTTTTTTGATCAAGAACTGCTAGGTCTTCAAACCTCAGTGAATCTGACTGACATGAAAATTTTCTACTAGGTTGTTCGTCCTTATTTCTCCCAGAATCATTATCAGGGATTCCCCTCACCAGCCTTCTGACCTCCGTACCACACTCCAGGAAATGGGGGGGGGGGGTGTTATTTGATTTGTGGTAAAGATATTGCATCAAATTTGTTTAATTGCTTCTTCATTATCTGGCTTTCAAAAACATCATCTATTAATCACCTAAGAGTTAATCATACGAAATTCCATCCATTAAAAACAAAAGCCATTAGTCAGAGTTACCAGTAAAGACAGTGTCTATGCAAAGCAATCATCATCTTGGATGTGGGCCAACATTAACCAGCCAGCCTGTTAGCTAACGACAAAGAACAAGAACACATTGGAGGGAGGTGACTGAAAGGAGTTCTAAATCTGTATTTGTTTTCCAAAGAAAACAAAGAGTAAAAAGGAAAAATGGTATTTTGGCAAAGTGTTGGAAAAAAATTCTGATCACTTCTGCATTTCTGGCTCATGAAAGATTAAAAATGCAACAGGTGTAATCTGCAAGCTATACATAGATACATTATCCTGAAGAAGAAATACCTGAGGGATGAAGGAACAGACTTGAAAATAAAGGGAGCTGTCTTAAGAGGGAAGTTACTTCAGTTTTCTCTTTATGCAGTAGCACTATAAGAACACTATAAGAACAAAGACTGTATATTTCTATGTAGACTGATTCTCAGCATCTAAAAAACAAGTTTGTCCAGCATTGTGTAATGTAATATGACACCTATACATGCTTCTTCCTTCAAAAATGTAATTGGTTGTGAAGGAGTTAAAAATAATTATCCATAGGGACCAGGCTGGTCCCCATCTGCAAGGGAAAACTTTGAGTGGTGAAGCAGGGCTGCAACTCTCTCTTTCTCTCCCTCTTTCTCTCTCTCTGAATCTGATTGACGCTGAAATTTTCTGCTTGGTTGTTCGTCCTTACTTCTCCCAGAATCATTATCAAGGATTCCCCTCACCAGCCTTCTGACCTCCATACTCCAGGAAATGAAAAAAAAAAAAAAAGTTACTTGATTTGTGGTAAAAATATCACATCAGATTCATTCCTCTCTCTCTCTCTCTCTCTCTCTCATCTATCTATCTATCTATCTCTGCCCCTGTCTCTCTCTCTCTCTGTTGCTCCTCTCATTCCTCTCTGCCCTATCAAAATAAATACATATGCCTTTAAAAGATTGTTGGGCAGATCATGTATATTAAGGATGTCTGAGAACAACTACACATAATATTCAATATCTCTAATTTATCAGTTTAGCTTCTGTGGTTTGCCCAGGATCTGATCTCAAAATTGTTATGAAGGATATGGTCCAGATGTATTATAGGAAATTCCTACTGAGTATAAAAAAAGAAATTATGAGTAGCTTGGCCAACATTCCAATGTGTCCTGATTGTTCTCATGTTGCAGATATAGGAGCAAGTTCAGGCATTGGCTGATACATGGTAAAAAATGAATTTTAGGATGGTAAATATTTATTAAACATTCAAACAATGTGCAAACATTTATAAATTACCATGCTTAATTTAGTCAATGACCACATCACTGTTTTCTGTTACCTAAATGGGAAATCTGAAGATGATTTAGGTTTTATATTTTATATAAATTCATGTAAGAACTTAGTGTATCCAAGTTCGGTTTCAAAACTGATTGTTTTCACTACTAAATCCTCACTTCTTTATCCATACCTCTTCATTTTTGTAAGTGCACATTTTGCTCCAAGGAGAAATTGGGAGGATTAAGAATTCCTACACAGTGATAACTTGCTCTGATGAAACCAGATATACCATATGCAAAATTTCCTATCAAAATTTTCAGGTTGATGCTAGTAATTATAGACTGAAGTTGGCAATGTCAAGCCAAACTAGTACTCGCTAAAAAGGAAAACTTAGTAACTATGATCAACCTGGCTTTTATTATTTAACGCAAGTCTCATGGCTACTTTCCTCGAGAGAGGGAAATCACAATAGTTCAACACTGGTTCTACTATTTAGAGAAGATACCTTAAATCTAAAAACAAATAAATCAAAGTGTCAGGTTCCTCTTTCCCACGTTGCTGCCATATTTCCTTATACTTTATGTGTTATATTTCTCTAAGAACAATTAGTGCCAGTGCTGAAATCTATGAGAGAACAGAATGAGAGCATCTTTTTGATTTCAGGAAGAAGGTCGCTGACTTCTAAATATCCACTTATTCCCAATAGACATGCCAGGCAGTTATTAGCCCCTACTTTACTAAGAGCTTTTTGATTCTATTCAATATATTGAATACCAAATGTACCACTCAGAGTGTAGACATTAGTAAGTTATTATGCTATACATGTGATTTGTTTCATTTATGCACAAATAATTGTTGATAAGTTTGATGTCAGGAGCTATGGTGGCCCTCAGGTACAGGAATGAACACGACTGGGACTATGGAGAGGATGTGAATTATAATATTATAAGAGAAATGTGATATCCACACCTCCAAGCCCACTTCATCAGACTCTTCCTTAGAGTAATCTCAATGGGGCAACCAAGTTAATAGTAAAATCAACAGAGATGACCATGCTGACACCTTTTGACAACACTGACAATTTTCAGATGCCTGTCACTAGCCAAGTCAATAAAGTTTCTAGCTCCATTCAGAAATGTGTATACTGCCTTGGCATTCTAAGATTTTATGTGAGATATGTCTTCCATGAGACCTATCAGATGTGCCAAGTCCAATTTTCTACCAAATAGATAAGTAACTATCTGAGAAAAATAAATGGCAAAGGAGTCAAATAATGGCAGCCCATCAACAAGATAACTGTTTTGATATGTAATTCCTAAGTCCAACTTGTGAACAGGGCCAGTGGAAAGATACATAGTAGGGGCAATATACCATTAGCTACATTTATGATATTCAATAAAGAAGAAATGAATTAGGTATATTTATATTAAACTTTTTTATTTATTATTTTTATTTATTTATTGGATAGAGACAGATAAAAGTCAAGAGGGAAGGAGGAAAAAGAGAAAAAGAGAGAAAGATCTACAGCATTGCTTCACCACTTGCAAAGCTTTCCCCCTGCAGGTGGGGATGGGGGCTCAAACCCAGGCCCTTATACATTATAACATGTGAGCTCAACCAGGTGTGCCACCACCCAGCCCCCCGTATTAAAGTATTGTAAAGGAAGTTCCAGCTACAGTCTCCAGAAAGACGAGGAGACCATGGTAGAGGTAGAAAAAGACATTATCCAAAAAAAAAAAAGGAAAAAAATTGTTTATTCCTTTGAGACTGAAGTCACCTGTTGAACCTAAAGGTTGAAAAAGTAACTTTGCTATGTAAAAAGTCCGAGTTAGTGATTTAAAGTAGGATGAAGTCATTACAAACGAGTCTTAGGCAATATCCTGTAGTAATAAGATTCTAAGTAATATACTTATCAAGAATTGTGTAATGAAGACCTGCAAAGTAAATCAAGCTGTGTATTGCTTTGAAAGAAAACTTAAAGTGAACAGATGCCTGAAATTTAGATCAAAGAGAATAATTATGATATAAACTAATTCTTCTCTGCACCTGCAAAGTTAATCCAGTGTCTCTATAGACACCACTTTGAAAAGCAATTATGCTCAAAAGCCAAGTGAAAGCATTCTCTTGGAGGGGAATTCCATTTTTGACAACAGGCATATAATCAATAAATTCACCAAGCATTCAGGAAACAAATACACCAGAATATTATTCTCTTTTTTATCACAACGCCTCCTTTCAGATGGTAAACTCCTGATTTCAGTTACGAAATATATTTTTTTCAAACTACATAAATATGACTACAAATATTTGTAAATATTACAGTTCCAGTTTTTGTTTCAGTTTTCTACTTTAGCCTTGTGGCCAATTAACCTAGTCAATTTCTGTTTAGACTTTTTTTGTGTTGCAAATCCCAAAGCAGTTGGCCCTGACACCAATAAGATGAGAACAGGCATCAGGAGTGAGAAAAGCAATAAAAATGAACATTCCACTTTGATCTGTCCATGTTCAATACTTTGTGGTGCAAAGAGAGACTAACAGAGAAAGAAGTGGGTCTTCTTCAAAGCATCATTCTAAATAGTGTATGACAGCCAATTACTGAATCTAACTAGGACTTTCACATTTTTTACTTCAAATGAGAATGAAATTCTTCTTCTAGCGTTTGCCCTTCTTCCATAGCCAGTCAACAGCATCAGGTTGAGCCTGATGTAAAGTTTCGAGACCTCCTTTGAATCTGGAGAGGTGGCAGTCGTTGACTATGTGGGTCATAGTCTGTCTGTAGCTGCAGGGGCAGTTCGGGTCGTCTCTGGCTCCCCAGCGATGGAACATAGCGGCGCACCGGCCATGGCTTGTTTGATAGCGACTGAGGAGAGCCCAATCATAACGTGCTAGGTCAAAGCCGGGTTGATGCTTGCAGGGGTCTGTGATGAGGTGTTTGTTCTTTACCTCAGCTGACTGCCAACTCTGTTTCCAAGAGACTGGAACAGAGAAGTTCAGTGTAGGCATAGGGGACCAGATTGGATGACGAGACATCAAGCATTGGACAGGGTGGGCGAAGATATCCGCGTATATTGGCAGGTCCGGTAGAGCGTAGATGTGGCAAATGAACTTAGATGATGCCGCATCCCGACAAATATCTGGCGGGGCGATGTTGCTAAGAACTGGCAGCCATGGAACGGGTGGAACGGATGGTTCCAGAAATTATCCTCATGGAGGAATATAATTTGGAATCGACCAAGTGGACATGGGGGCTACGGAACCATACTGGGGCACAGTATTCTGCAGTGGAATAGCATAATGCCAGAGAGGATGATCGTAGTGTGGAAGCGCTCGCGCCTCATGAGGAGCTGGCCAGTCTTGCAATGATGTTATTCCTCGCACCCACCTTTGCTGCAGTTTTTATGAGATGTTTGTGAAATGACAGAGTGCGATCGAGAGTAACGCCAAGATAGACTGGCTGGGTTTCATGCCGGATTCTCGTATCATCAAGCTGCACATTAAGCTCACGCAAGGCCGAGGCATGGTGTAGATGGAAAACAGATGATACCGTTTTTGCAGTGCTAGGGATTAGTTGCCATTTTTTACAGTAATCAGATATCAGAGACATGTCTTTCATGAGTGTTTCCTCGAGGATGTCAAACTTTGATGCCTGAGTTGCACAGCAGATGTCATCGGCGTAGATGAACTTCCTTGAAGAAGTTTCTGGGAGGTCACTGATGTAAATATTAAATAGCGTAGGAGCCAGAACAGAGCCCTGGGGGAGGCCACTTGAGACAAGTCTCCATCTGCTAGACTTGTCACCCAGATGCACCCGGAATCTTCTGTTTTGGAGAAGAAACGATATAGTGTTGGCCACCCATGGAGGCAGGCATCTTGAGATCTTGACTAGGAGACCACGGTGCCAGACCGTGTCATAGGCTGCTGTGAGATCAACAAAGACAGCACCCATCTTTAAATTCTTCTGGAATCCATTTTCAATGTAAGTTGAGAGGGCCAGGGCTTGTTCGCAGGTAGATCTTCCTGGGCGGAAACCAGCTTGGGCGGGTGATAGGAATTTCTCTTTAAGATGAGAAATACATGACAGAAGCAGCCTCTCAAGGAGTTTGTAACACACGGAGAGGAGAGAAATTGGTCTATAGCTGGCGGCCAGTGTTGGGTCTTTCTTTGGTTTCAAAACCGCTATAATCTTCGCACGACACCAAACTTTGGGCATAGACTCAGATTCCAAGATGTGGGACAGGAATGAAGTGAGCCACTTCTTTGCTGTGGGACCCAGGTTAAGAATGAGTTCTGGGGTGATGTTATCATAGCCAGCAGCTGTTCCCGGTTTAACCCTCTTCAAAGCGTCTTCCAGTTCAGACAGTGTAAAGGGAGAGAGTTTTGGAGATGGACAAGATAAATGGAAGTGGGATGACCACTCATGGGAAATTTCTCTTTTCCAGACTGGGTCGATCTTAGCATGTCCAACTTGAGTTAGGTGACTGGCCACTGAGTTTGGAGATACGGGAGGATGGGAGATGGGAGGGGGTTGGCTACCGGCACCCAGTCTGTGAAGAAGCTTCCAGGCCTTCCTACTTGAGTGGGTGAAATTCAGACTTCCTGTGAGTTGTTGCCAGCGGGCTTGGCATGCTGCATCCAGGGAGGCAATGAGATGGTCAGCCACATGGGTCGCCCGACTCATCATACTGCTTTAGTAGTTGCTCGCATTCAGCATCAAGACAAGGCATATAGTTAGCATGTCTCCCATGAGGAATGGCTTGGGAAGCTGCTTTGAAGATAGCTTGGCAGAAGCGCCTGTAGGAATCTTCAGAGGGGGTAGAGTTAATTGGAATTGCAGGAATAGATTTGTTGGTAAGATCACTGAACAGACGCCAGTTTGCTTTCCGAAAGTTCTATCTTTGTTTCTCTGAGCACAGAATCAGTGGGAGCTGGAGACCAATGTGGATGATAGCTGGGTAGTGATGACTGTGCGGGAAGATCTTGTAAACTTGTCTCATAGTGGGAAAGGCTTGGCCATTGACTGTGCTAATCCAGCACAGGTCAGGTGATGAGTCTTTATTCCATCTAACACTGTGAAAAGAGCCTGGCTGTTTGGGATCGTATAATAGGGAGAGGTCATTTGCTGAAGCCCAGTCGGTTAAGATAGAGCCGTCAGCACGAGTGGAGGAATATCCCCAGTCTTGGCGATGACTATTAAAGGGATGCATTGGATCGACCTTCCCTTGGTGCATCTCGTGAGTACCCATTCATTGGGGAAACTGACGATCCTTCCTAGCCGACTGAATCCACATGGATCCCAGTCACTTTCAAAGCCAGCAACAAGCAGTTCCTGACAGCTTTCAAGCTGTTGGTCCTGCTCTTCAAGTCCTCCAACTTAATGTTGAGGGGCTGTCCTTTGCCAAACGCGTTCTTATTGGTCAATTGGCGATACAGCATCAGGCAGATGTTATCTGCCTACAAGAAACACATATAGCAGTTGATGAAGCTGCTCGATTCACCATCAGTGGATTCGATTTAATATGCTATAATTTCCATCCTAAACACGGCCGAGCCATCTACGCCAAATCATGTCTTGCGGACGTTTACCATACAGCCTCTTCGACCTTCTACGACTCCATTACTATTGGAACTATTCAGCTCGTCAACATATATAAGACTCCCAGTGCCTCATGGGATAATGAGGTCCTGCCTAGCCTGAATCACCCAGCCGTTTACGTTGGAATATGAAATGATGCAACATTTCTTTCCCAAGATAAACTCTTAGATGAGAATACTTAAACAGTAAAGCTGGAAGAATAGAATTGTAATGACTTATACAATATACTGTCCCTACCTTTGCTGAAACTACTTTTGCTACGTATGGTTAAGTGTTCAGACTATGCCAATATGTACTAAACTGCTTAGCTTTTGAAAAATAAGATCTTGGGAGTCAAGCAGTAGCACAGTGGACTAAGCACAGGTAGCACAAAATGCAAGGACAGTTGTAATGATCCCAGTTCAATCCCTAGCTCCCCACCTGCAGGAGAGTGCTTCACAGGCAGTTAAGCAGCTCTGTGGGTGTCTATCTTTCTCTCCCTGTCTCTGTCTTCCCCTCCTTTCTCCATTTCTCTCTGTCCTATCCAACAGTGATGACATCAATAACTACAACAATACTAACTTCAACAATAAAACAACAAGGGCAACAAAAGGAAAGAAATAAAGATCTTAGAAAAAAAAAAAGCTCTAGTGAATGAATTCTAATTTTGTAATAATTCTAAGAGCAGAAAAAGACAACTGATTTTTTTTTAGTGATTTAATGATGATTGACAAGGTTGTGGGACAAAAGGGGTACATTTCCATACATTTCCCACCACTAGAATTCCATAAACTCTCCCTCCCTTGGAAGTTTCCCTATTCTTTATCCTTCTGTAAGTATGTACCAAAAATGTATGTTTCAAGTGGGAGCACCATAAATGAAACAAATATAATGTTTAGAATCATCCAGACCTGGATTCTTTTTACAGTTTCTCACTTCATAATTGGGTATGCTTCCTGGGTATGCGACTGGATGTCTAGGAATTCCAGTTTCCTCTGACATCAGTGAATCTCACAATGAATTATACAATTGCAAAGAGGTATCATAACTTATTACTGACAATTTGACAAAGTTATTTTTGATGAGAGACTTTTTAATTTGGTCTGTATTATAGACAAAAAATAATTGTTCAAATAACAAGTTTTTTCCCACTAAGATTATTTGATTCATCCCATTAGCATATCTTATTGGACCTATAATATCCTCTGGTTCCCTGTCCTATAAGCTCTGCTTGTTGACTGCACCATCCAAGATGTACAGTTTTATTAGTGCTTACTCACCTCTGTGTATTTATCATAGTTTCAGAGGGGCTGGGTGATGTCACACTTGGTTAAGTGCACCTATCACAGGGCACAAGGACCCAGATTTGAGCCCCCATCTTCACCAGCAAGGTGGAAGTTTCACAAGCAGTGAAGCAGCGTTGCAGGTGTCTCTCTGGCTCTTTACCCTTCTCTACCACTCCTCCCCCAATTTCTCTCTGTTCTATCAAGTAAAATAAGTAAGGTTAAAAAAAAAGAAAAAAAATGGGGTAGAATCGTCAAATCCTAAATTCATTCTCCCTTACCATCATCAGCCAAAGCTGATCAGTAAAAGAGAGAGAGAGAGAGAGAGAGAGAGAGAGAAAGAGAGAGAGAGGAAAAGAGGAAGAGAGAAAGAGAGAGAGAAAGAGAGAAAGAAAGAGAGAAAGAAAGAAAGAAAGAAAAAGGGAGGGAGAGAGAGAGAGGGAGGGAGGAAGGAAAGAAGAAAGGAAGGAAAGAAGGAAGGAAGGAAAGAAGGAAGAGTTTCAGCAAAATATAAACAAGCAATATCAGCCATGTGACTTCTGCTATACAGGACTTCATTCTTCCTATTCCCCATAGGAAATAATTTGTGAATTGACTCCAGTTATGTTATCTGGTATTTCTTAGAACTAGAACTAAATTATAGCTTCAAATTACGTCTAATTGGACTTCATTCTGACAAGTAGACATTGTCAAAGAATTAAGATTTAAAAAGCTGTACCATTTCTTAAATTTAATTTCACAAATCAAAGGAACATATTTAATAGATAACAAAAACTCTAGCTTATTGATCTTTTATGTATAAGAAAAAGAAATCACTTTGGAATAAAGTGCATTTGTTATTTGTCATCCATTCAGCTAGTCTTTCTCTAGTGCTATGCATCCTACACCCCACACTGAGTGAATTACTGGTGAGTGCTGTTTGGGTCAAAGAAGCTTTAACCACTAACTTCATCTTGTGTTGTCTCTAATCATTGGCTTCACACAATTTCTTCATTTGAACATATTAGAAATGATATTTTATTTCTAGTGACATTTAGATATCCTCAAAAACATTTTTTGTCCTAATAAAGTATCAAACATCTGGATGAAAGCTTAACATTTTAGTCATTTAGCTCTATATTCTCAATTATCCTTATGTTTGACATCTTATGGAGCAAGCACCCAGATGTGCCATTGGCAGGTTTCACTTTGTAAACATCTGTTTTAATATCTACTAGGAATTTTTCACATGAAAAAAATCTTTAATTTTTTAATAAACAATTCCCTTCCCCCAGCCTTTTAGTTTTCAGTTATATTTTATTTTCAACAGAAAAGTTTTCACAATGCTTTAGTTTATTTAAAAGTTCATTTTTCTTGTTTCTTTTGCTTTCCCATGTTTCTTACCCACTAAAGTAGTGAGAAAATATCCTCTATATTACAAAAATATTAATATGCAAAAATTGATAGTACCATAAAGGGTGAGCCTAATTCTTCTCTGAAAGTAGTTCTTTTCAATGTTGAATATTCCAGGATTTATTGGGATCTCTTCCATGCCAACTTCTATCGCAAAAATAGGAAATCTTCAAGAAGTATGTGATAACTTCCCTTTACAGCACTGATTTAAAAGACAGTCATATGTCACTGACAATAAAAAAAAAATGTTACGGGATGCTTATCAGTGGCTGAAAAGTGAAACCAGTTTAGATAGAAACTCTCTCCTTCATAAAGATTTATAGGAAAGATTACTGAAATGTCAAGGAAACAGTGGAGAAATCTAGTGAGAACTAGAAACACTGACTCTTTCTCTTCTCTCAGATAGACTTGGATGTCTCCTCACAAGAGCTGTAGCCTCAGTTCCTTAAGCTTACACTACCTAACTCTCTAAAATACCATCTCATTGCTAACCTCTATTGCCAGTTTTCATTCATGTGTCTCTCAACTAGATCCACTTACTTCTCTATGACATTGCAATCCAATGAATGAATCCAATTCAATTTCTCAAGAAAGAGAATCTGAAAGGCTCAGTGTATACTATAGATTAAAGCCACTCTCCATCAGGTTTCTATCCCAGAGCAATCAGTCATCATCCAGGGATAGGGTTTAAATCATACAATGGTAACAGGAATCTAAGAATATGTGGGATAGAAGAAATGTCTTAAGAGGTGGTATTATTGAACAGTCAATATCAGACAGGATTCTCTTATTTCCAGAGGCAAATGCTGACAATATTTTGATCAAGAATAGCAAGTGTGAATTTTTTTCTTTCAAAACTTTTGTTTAAAGGAATAATTTAAGCTTTACCTCTTTTCCTTATTGAGGAGAATATTGCTATTGTTTTCAAAGGTGTAAAATTTCACATCTTATAGTCCAGGAGGTGGAGCAGTAGATAAAGCATTGGACTCTCAAGCATGAGGTCCTGAGTTCAGTTCCTGGCAGCACATGTACAAGAGTGATGTCTTGTTCTTTACCTCTCTCCTCCTATCTTTCTCATTAATAAGTAAATAAATAAAATATAAAAAAATTCACATCTTGGCAAAATAGGAGTCAGAACAACTCCCTCCCACAAAATGCACGTCTACCTCCACTAGTGGACAACAGGCCCACAAAGCATTAATTTACTTTGAAACATTTCTTTAAACACCCTTGATGATGTTTACTTCAATAAATTGTATGCCTAATAAAAACAAACACAGCTAGGGTATGCCTGGTAATGCTACACTGGGCTGAACACACGTTACAGGGATCTAACTTCAAGCTCCCAGTTGGTCCCCAACTGCAGGGAGAAAACATCCTAGGTGGTGAAGCAATACTACATGTGTTTCTCTTCCTCTCTCCCTCTCCATCTCCTTCTTCCCTCTTAATCTTCTCTGACTTTGTCCAATAAATAAAATATAAAAAGGAAGAAATAAAAATGAAAAAGTACATAAAACAAATAACTACAAATAATTACAAATCAACATTATTACTTTTTCATTGAATGTGTATTATTGAAAGATTAAGTGAAGTGTCAAATATAGTAAGTATTAAAGTATTAAGTAGATTTGAGATAATACATACATTTTGAATATTAGCATTAAACATCAGTGTTCACAGACATTAGTTTACTGGCTCTTTTCAATATGTCGTTTTTGGGAGACAGTTGTTAATTTTATCTAAGTTAAAGAGCTAGTCCTCTTTGCTGGTGGGAATTTAAATTGGTTCAAGCCCTACAAAAAACATTTTGATGGGGCCAGGTGGTGGTGTACCTGGATAAATACACACATTACCATGTACAATGAACCAAGTTCAAACTCCCAGTCCCCATGTGCAGGGGAAAAGCTTCACAAGTAGCAAAGCAATGCAGGTGTCTCTCTGTCTCACTCTCCCTTCCTCTCAGTTTCTCTCTGTTTTGTCAAATAAAATAAATAAAGCTTATAAAAGAAAAAAAAAAAGAAAGTTTGATGATTTTTCAGAACACTAGAAATGGACCTACTCTGTGACCCAGTAATCTCTCTCATGGGACTTTATCCAAGGGAAGCTAAAACACCTAGTTAAAAATATTTCAGTACAAATTGATGTTCACACATTTGTAACAGTCCAAGTCTGAAAGCTATCCAGGTGTTCAATGGCAGAAGAGTAACTAAGAAAATTGTAGTATATATACACAATGGAATACTACTCGGTTATTAAAAATGAAGAAGGCATCTCTTTTGCATTATCTAACATAAATCTCAAGAGAAATCACAGTAAGTCAGAAGGAAAAGGATGAATACTGAATTATCTCATTCACAAGCAGAACTTAAGAAACAAAAAATAGAAAATGGAAAGCACAAGGTGAAACAAACTACCTATGGCATCCTGCAGCAAATAAAGGAATCTTGGGAAGGCAGTGATGGGAAGGACCAGAGAGGGCATTGAGCTGTTGGAGCCTGGTGGGAAAGGACCTCAGCTGGGGGTGAGAGTGTTCTGAAGACACCTAGCATGGGAAGGTGAGAACTTGTATCCGTGTGTCAGCAACTGCATTGTAAATCACCCCCCCCAATAAAATGATCTTTTTTTAAAAAAGGTTCACTGTCATTCAAGTGAAATTCCAATCTGACTTCACATTCAAAGTTTCTAGATATTACTAAGGCATTTTAGTAGTTTAGTGTGCTGAGAAGGTAAGCTTTGTTTTTCCAGACCTCTTATATCATCTTCTCTAATTTATCCTCACTCTGGTGTAGAGCAGGATGAACGTACAACCTAAAAGAGGCACAAAAGAAAGATAGATCCTTACTTCATGGGACCTGAACCTAGAAAAATACTCTCTCTTTCTGCAATAAGCTGTTTTTTTTTTTCTTTGGGGGTTGTGGGAATGAAAGGTACATTTAGTTCTATCCATCATCCTTTAGTGCACAGCAATTATCCAGGAAGAAAAATTGAGTTCCATTTCTCTGTGTTCACATCTTAAGTTTGTTATTGCCAAATTCATGCAGTAAGGAACATCAGAAAAACAACTATAGTGTCAAATCTAATCCTTCTCTGTGACAGACTAGGGTTACATCAAATAATGGGAATGCAGGTTGGCGACACAATTTCCCACCCATTCCTCTCCAACCCAACTTTTCTCCAGACTCCACCGGTAGGTATTCAGGTTATCCTGGTAAGAGACTAGCTAAGGATCACTATAAATATAAACTTGTCATATTTCTATACAAGGACACCTATTCCAAGAATTAGCAGGAAGAAGAGACAGAAAAAGCGAAACAGCATGCAAAAATCAGATATTTATTTACCAAGAAAGGTTTCTTAAAAATGTTTTTTTTACAGAAAATCCCTGTCTTCTGTGGAAATGCTAATTTAAATATGAAATAGCACTTCAGCATATATGTTGCACACACAATTTATCATGAGTAAAGACCCTGGCTTGAGCCCCTATTCCCTACCTGCAGGAAGAAGCTTTACAAGTGCTAAAGTAGGTCTTCAAGTATCTCTCTTTTTCTCTCCCATTCTATCTTTCCCTCTCCTCTCAATTTATCTCTGTCCTATCAAGTAAAGTAAAATAAAAGGAAAATAAAGAATAGCTGCTGGGAGCAGTGGTAGAGTACTTCCGACACTGAGCCCAAATCATAAATCTAGTGTCAATAAAAAAAAGAAAAGAAAAAAATTTTTTAAAAGAAAGCAGGATTTCTGTTGATCTTTTAAGGGTGATATACTATGTAGAATAAAGCCAAAGGAAGTTGGTAAATAGGACCTGCTATGGGTGAGATACCAAAGGGTTAAGAAAGCACTGTGAATTTACTGGGAGAAAAATAGGCAACTCTAGCAAGAGAGAATTCTTTATTTTTTTTATTTATAAAAAGGAAACTGACCAAACCATAGGATAAGAGGGGTACAACTCCACACAATTCCCACCACCAGAACTTCATATCCCATCCCCTCCCTTGATAACTTTCCTATTCTTTAACCCTCTGGAAGTGTGGACTCAAGGTCACTGTGGGATGCAGAAGGTGGAAGGTCTGGCTCCTGTAATTGCTTCCCTGCTGAACATGGAAGTTGACAGGTCAATCCACACTCCCAGCCTGCCTCTCTCTTGCCCGAATGGGGTGGGGCTCTGGGGAATTGGAGCTCCAGGACATACTGGTGGGGCTGTCTGTCCAGGGAAGTCTGGTTGGCATCATGGTAGCATCTGGAACCTGGTGGCTGAAAAGAGAGTTAACATACAAAGCCAAACAAGTTGTTGATTAATCATGAACCTCAAGGCTGGAGTAGTACAGATGAAGAGTTGGGGGATACTCCATTTTGTAGATAGCTAGTAGGCATATTTTAGTTATATTCCAAAGGGCCTGTGGCTATACTGTTTTGTTTTTTTTTCCCCTGAGCCTGAAATCTGATATGCAGGTTGACCCAAGTTATTGTCTAGGGAGATGATGTCATGGCTGGAAAGGAGCAGAAAGCTGGATCAGGGAAGAGAGTAGCTCCCAAATATGGGAAAGGGGTATAAATATTGTTGACTGTAAACCCCATCAATTTGATGTGGTCTGGGGTGCAAGGGAGAATTTTGGAAGTTAACTTTCAGTGTTGGATGTATTATAAAGAGACAAAGATAAAAGTAAACAATACATTTTGGGAATTTGTTCCCATTGATTTGCATTAAGCCTTAACAACTATCAGACATTTAAGTGCAGCACTTGACCTGATCAATGGTAATTGTCACTACTACTTCTGAAGACTTAATTAAAAAACAGAATTAAATTGATCTATTTGTGCACTCATATTTTAATGACACATTACCAGTTAGAAATAACTTAATAATGCAGTTTCCATGACTTTAAGAGGAACACAGAGTCAGCATGGGCACATCTAACTGATATAATATTTGGACTTAAGTAGGACATATACAAATCCAAACAATAGATTTATTCTGGTACTTATTTGGTTTTTATGAACATTTTTCAAGATCAAAGACCAAAGATTACAGTTCACTATCACCACGAATGAGAACCAGATTCACGAAACAGCATGACTGACAATTTCTCAGTTTCTATTTTTGGCAATATAACTATGCAATGTAAACCCAAAACTCTAAAATTAATACTATATCCTTCCTTTCCCTTTCTCTCTTTCTCTCTCTCTCTCTTTCTTTCTTTCTCTTTATTTCATTCTTTCCTTTTCTCTTCTTTCTTGCTTCCTTCTTTCTTTAATACTCCATGTCTGATCCTCTGCAAGTACTATTAATTCTACCTTTAAAATATAGCTAATATCTACCATTTACCATCACTGTGTGTCAAGCTATTATCTATCACTTGATTTAAGTATTCTTGAGTAGGCTTTTAGGTACTTGCTTTCACCTTTTTTTTTTCCTCTAGTATACAAACAGCAGAATGGTCTATACCTAGTTATCTTCTTCCAGTCTTTTCTCATTTTACTGTCAGCAAGCCGTAAGTACACCTAAGACATAATAGGCACTAAGTGAATATTAACTGGCTAGCTGGCTGACTGTAGTGATGGAGAGCAAGGAAGTATCCTTGTGAAGATCACCAGGAGAATTTTAATAGCTCCAACACTGAAAATGAACTCTGAAAACAATTATTGCACTGTGAGATGGTTTCTTAGCAAATTGTATGAATCGTGGACATACTTACAGTTCCCCTATAGTTCTCCTTCCTTGACAGTCACCCACCAGAAAACAAAAATTGCTTGCTTGTTTCAAGGATACTACAGCCTAGAGAAGAATTCTTGCCACTTCACACATTACTAATTACTATGTCCAAAAGACAATACTCCTTCTTCTAGCGTTTGACACAATACTCCTAGGATTTTATTACTATTATTATTAGATAGGACAGAGAGAAATTTAGATAGGAGAGGGATATAGACAGGGAGAGAGAAAGACACCGGGAGACTTGCTTTACCACTTCTGGAGCTTCTCGCCCTGCAGGTGGGGGCAGGCACTCTAACCAGTGTCCCTGTGCACTATAACACTGTGCACTCGACCAGGTGCGTCACCACAAGCCCCTCCCATAAGATTTTTAATACGCATGTATATGGCAGTAGAGAGAGCGTACAGTACAGTCAACCTCTGTGGGTGGCGTGGAATTGAAGTTAAAGTGGCATCAAATATGGTAAGATTTGGGGATGTGATACAGACAGACAAGCAACAACAGCAAAGAAGTTGTGTGTTCTTATTTTCACACTTTAAACTTTGGAATGGGGAGTGAGGCGGTAGCGCAGTGGTTAAGTGCAGGTGGCAGGAAGCTCCGGCTTGAGGATCCCCGTTGGAGCTCCTGGCTCCCCACCTGCAGGGGAGCCCCTTCATGGCCAGTGAAGCAGGTCTGCAGGTGTCTGTCTTTCTCTCCCCTTCTCTGCCTTCTCCTCTCTCCATTTCTCTCTGTCCTATCCAATAACGACAACATCAATAATAACTACAACAATAAAACAACAAGGCAACAAAAGGGAATAAATAAATAAATATTAAAAGAACTTTTCCCAATTATTTTCAATCAAATAATGTATAAACTAAAGTTTTGTTTTGTTTTTTTTTTATTAAATGACTGGCTCCAGATTGCCTACTAACAATAACCTAGCTATAAAGAAGATTGCCATGTGGAAAACTGAAGTGACCAACCTGTAGTCAGTCTGCCAGCTAATAGGAGATACTGGTCTGACTGGAATCTGTTCTCTTGACTCCAGCTGTAGGGCTTTTAATACAAAATGAAAATCACTCAGAGGCCATTATCAGTTGGCTTTCACCTTCTTTCTCCCTGCTGTGCAGAATGCTTCTGTGCTCCCTCTGTTGGTGTTGGCTCTAACTCTTCCTAATACATATTCCTGCCTCCGCTAGCTAGTTACTGGTATTCAAATACACCTAAAATGCAGGTGATTGGCACATGTTTCCTCTTCTTTAACGGATTAAGTTTCTCCAATGGTCAGAGACACTAAATAAATAGTCTATAAGTATACCATTTATTATAGTTAATAATCAATGACTCAGTTTGAATTCAAGCCCAGTATGACTTGCTACCTTATTTTATGATCATTTCACTAATTAATACTCTATTCTGCTGGCAGGCTTCTGAGCGCCCTGCCTTCAGCATCTCCCTGACCTGCCTCCACCCACCAAATCTGATGATGGTGTCTAAATCCTGTTCTTTATGGAAGACACACTGATTTAACCACTGATCACTCTATCCATTTTTATCAGGGTTCTCCTGGAACCACTACAGAGAGGGAATAAATTAAGTTATCTCTGTCTCCAAACTTTCTTTCCTTTCCTTTTTTTTTTTTTTTTTGAGCATCAGGGACTCACTAAATGATTTTTTAATCATCTTGGGGTAGGAGGTGTGATTAGTGGCTTCCAGTACAGTTGTTGGCTGACAGACACAATTCCCTGCCTCTCCCCCTCTCCCTGTGAAATGTCTGTAAACACCCACCTCAGGCCTTTCCCCACTATCATGAACCTGGCACTCTCCCAAATTAAGTCATTTTCCACCACAGTGCATGAGGACTAAACGCTCTTAAACCTGTATTTGTCCACTAAAGCAATATTTAAAAAAATATATATTTTACTTCTTTATTCATGAAAATAGGCAGAGTGAAAGAGAAAGAACCAGATATCACTCTAGTACATGCACCGCCGAGGATTGAACTCTGGACCTCATGCTTGAGAATCCAGTGCTTTATCCACTGTGACACCTCCCAGACAATTGAAATAATACATTGTTTTGTTGGTACTCTCTGCACCATTCTGATTCACCACAGAAGCCTGTATCCATTTATTCTGAACCTTGTCACATGCACCACAGACTTAGTATCTCCACTTGATATTCTGAAGACATTTTTTAAATTAAAAAAAAATTTTAATATTTATTCCCTTTTGTTGTCCTTGTTGTTTTATTATTGTAGTTATTATTGTTGTCATTGTTGTTGGATAGGACAGAGAGAAATGGAGAGAGAATGGGAAGACAGAGAGGGGGAAAGATAGACTTGCAGACCTGCTTCACTGCTTGTGAAGCAACTCCCCTGCAGGTGGGGAGCCAGGGCTTGAACCGGGATCCTTATGCTGGTCCTTGTGTTTCACACTATGTGCGCTTAACCTGCTATGCTACTGCCTGACTCCCCTTTTTTAATTTTAAGTAATTTAGAACATTCGATCAATTTTCCCCTCATGTTAATTAGTGATTTATGAGACTACAAGTTAGTAGACGTGTACATCAACACCATTCCCACCACCAAAAGTCTGTGTATCCACCCTCCTCAAGTGAAGCTGAACATCTACTCTCACCCTCCACCCAAAGATTTTTACTTTGGTGCCTTACTCCAAACTCAAGTCAGATTCTGCTTTGAGTCTGAAGACATTTTACGTAGAAGAATATCTTTCTCCAAGACTTACATGACTAAGTTAGTAGAAGAGTTAACATGAAAACAAACAAACAAACAAAAAAAACTATTAGCAGAGGATAAGAAATTAAAGGACAAGGGATCGGGCCATAGGGCAGTGGGTTGAGCTCACATGGCACAAAGCAAAGGACCGGCATAAGGATCCCTGTTCCAGCTTCCAGCAAGGGGGTCACTTCACAAGCTATGAGGCAGGTCTGCAGGTGTCTATCTTTCTCTTCCCCTCTCTGTCTTCCCCTCCTCTCTCCATTTCTCTTTCCTATCCAACTACAGCGACAGTAATGACAATAATAGTAATAACAATAATGATAAACAATAAGGGTAACAAAAGGGGGAAAAAAAGGCCTCCAGGAGCAGTGGATTCATAGTACAGGCACTGAGCCCCAGCAATAACCCTGGAGGCAAAAAAGACAGAGAGAATTGAAGGACAGGTCTGTCCAACTTTCTCTGAGAGGATGCACCAGAATGTTTAGACGAGGCCTTAAGACTTGTCATTTTGGCTTATTTGTCATATTTAGAGCTCTGTTCTATCTTAAAGAATGTAGATTGGGCGTGACAGCCTAGAGTCAGCATGTTTGCCAGAAATAAACAGAGTCAGCATGTTTGCCAGAAATAAACTGGCTTTATCTTGGATATACATAATTTTATTTTACCAATTTTTAAAGTTTTTCCCATTTCATGGCGGTTGGTAATGGTTCACAATATGGATGCTGACACACAGGTACAACCTGCCATCTCCCCTGATATATGTCTGCAAGACACTCTTTCTGAACGTAGGTCCTTTTCAACTATCTTATTTCAGAATTCAGTAAATAAACATGTTATCTGAGAAACACAGCTAACTGGCAGACAAATATCTACCTCCATTGTACCTGTTAATCCATTCCAATCACCTGGACCCCTTTGGATCTTCCTTTGGATCTTCCTTTGACAGTCTGCCTTTTGCCTCACTGAAGACACTGACCCTGCAGCTGACTGGGAATGATCAGTATTGACTGGAACAAGGGACAGCTGCAAAGAGGTGCCTCTGTGCTTTGAGGGCCACACAGCACACAAAGCAGACCTGAACTTGACCCTCTATCTCATCCATGCCTTCCAGAAAGAGAAGGCAAAGCAACAACCACAGAGAAGCCAAACGAGCACTGGACATTTGTTCTGTACCTGTCAGATGCTTTGCATTCACGCAGTAAGATCCTGGAGGGGTCAAAGCAAAGACTGTAGACAGACAGACCTAGACTCAGAACCTGATTCTACCATGACCCAGCAAGAGATTTGCCTTCTCAGTCCTGTTTATTCTTCTCTGAAAGAGGGTAGGGGATGGGGATGGTGGTGGGGGTAGCACTAACATTTAACTCATGGTGTGTAGTGAAGTGCAAAAACATAATAGTTGAGAGGTGCTCAGTGCTGAGGTTTCCCTTGGATCCTCAGTGCTATGACCCAGCTGTGAGTAAATGCTTTCATCTGGGGCTGAGGGAACAGCTCTCTCTTCACTTGGAGTGGCTGCACCTGTGGGTCCAGGAACTGCCCATGTGAGTATTTTCTTTTTCATGCAGGGACTTAGGGATACCGAGGGGCCTGAGAGAGCGCACCTTGAGCAGAAGTGTTGTACTGATTCTGAGGTAATTGTTGTTCCATCCCTGAGATAATTTTCATTTTATCCCACTGAGTTTAGAATTGATATCCAGATATAATTTTCATTTGTGAGCAATTAAATTAATTTTTTTCTGTTACTATGCCTGGTAAGAATTTTATTATTTGACCTGCCTGCCTGACTGAAAAAAAAAAAAACACAACTCAGTGATTCTTCACAGATTAGGATCACATATGTATTTGATTAAAGTGAGCCTGCTTTTTATCACTGATTTTCATTAATAATTAACATTGTCAAAGACAAAAATAGTTCAAGATCTAAGTTCTAAGCATTTGTTGTAGTTACTGTTGAATCGTGATCAAATATGTATATATAATATGTAGACCAATGTGCATTTTTATTACACATCCATTAACAGATGCTTAATTTCACAGGGAAATCACACTTAAATGGTCAACCTCTGAGACACCACATTTCAGCTATGGGTGATTGGTTTGAGAATACATTTCTAAGAATTTGAAATCACTTGAGGTCACTCTACACACTTAAATTAGGGTGTAATTACAAAGCACAATCAACTTCAGAGAAGAGTCAAATTATGTTAGTGATATAACAAGAACAACTAGAGCTTAGGTAATTTTTTTTGGATTTTTTTTTTCTTTATTTCCTTTTGTTGCCCTTGTTGTTTTATTGTTCTAGTTGTTATTGATGATGTTGCTGTTGGATAGGACAGAGAGAAATGGAGAGAGGAAGGGAAGACAGAGAGGGGGAGAGAAAGACAGACACCTGCAGACCTGCTTCACCGCTTGTGAAGTGACTCCCCTGCAGGCGGGGAGCCAGAGACTTGAACCAGGTTCCTTATGCTGGTCCTTGCGCTCAGCACCACTTGCACTTAACCAGCTGCGCTATCCCCCTACTCCCAAGCTTAGGTAATTTCTATGCCGTCATTCCAGTGGACTAATTGTTTGTTTGTTTTGCTTCCAGGGGTATCCCTAGGGCTCAGTGCCAGCACTGTGAATCCACTACTCCTGGCAGGCATTTTTTTCCCACTTTATTGGATAGGACAGAGAGAAATTGAGAGAGGAGGGGGGAATTGAGGGGGGGAGAAACACTTGCAGACCTGCTTCACTGCTTGTGAAGCATCCCTCCTGCAGGTGGGAATGATCGGGAGGGTGAAGGGGGTTAGAACCCGTATCCTTTCACAGGTCCTTGTACTTAGTACTATGTGTGCTTAATCGGGTGTGCCACAGCCTGCTTCCCCACCCTCACCATGACCTTTTTAAATTTCCATATTTTTTGAAAGTATACAATGGTAAAGCAGAGTGAAAACTGCACTGTTTATGCTGGTAAGTGGACATATGTCTGGGTCTCACACACAGCAAAGCAGCACATTAGACAAGCGAGCTGCTTTGCTGGCCAGAAACCCTCTTATCAGCAACCTACAGACAGACTATGACCCACATAGTCAACGACTGCCACCTCTCCAGATTCAAAGGAGGTCTCGAAACTTTACATCAGGCTCAACCTGACGCTGTTGACTGGCTACGGAAGATGGGCAAATGCTAGAAGAAGAAGCAACCTAACATCACACTGAAAGACTCAGGAAAGTGATAATAAATTAAACTCTAAGTTAGTAGGAGAAGAGAAATAATAAATATTAGAACACTGATAGAGAATAAAAAGATTAAAACATTGACCCAGCAAGCGAGCTCACTTGGACAGTGCACCTGCTTGTTCCTGTGCACGGTCTAGGGGTAAGTCTGGCCCCCTCTACGCTGAGCAAAAGCTTTGGTGCTGTGGAATTCCCCTCCCTCCTTTTCCTTCTATTGGAAAAAGTCTACCTGAAGTTGTAAAGCCCCAGTAACAATCAATAACCCCCCCAAAAAAAAACCTGATAATTGTTTTTAAAACATAGAAAAATTTGAAGGTTTTGTTTATCTAGATTAAAAATTATGCAAATTATAAATGCGATACATCACATTGACAATATGTGGGATACCATTCATATAATAATCCGAATCAATGCAGAAAAACATATGAAAGGTGTTTTTTTTTCTTTCATTTCTCTTTATTGGGGTCTCAATGGCTTACAGGACAATTGTTGACACATGGGCACAAACTGTCCTCCTGGAACCCCAGCTCACTAGGGAAAGATAGAAATAGGCTAGAGATATGGATCAACATGCCAATCCCCATATCCAGCAGAGAAGTAATTACAGAAGCCATGCCTTCCACCTTCTGAACCCCATAATGATCCTAGGTCCCAGAAAAATGAAGGACAGGGAAGCTTCCAATGGAAATGATGGGATACTTAACTCTGGTGGTGGGAATTGTGTGGAATTTTACCCCCTTATCTTATAGTCTTGTCAATCATTATTAAATTAATAAAAGTTAAAAAAAAAAAAAAAAACCTCTCATCTCCGATAGGCATCTGCAAAATATTTTTACCTCTAGCTTAGGTCCTTACACTGGAAAACTAAGTTGTTTTGTGATGAAAAGAAAAAAATAAATTAAATAAAACTCTCAATAAACCAGACTTAGAAGAAGCATACCTCGAAGTAATAAAGATCATCTATGACAAGTCCACTAATAACATTACATCCAGAGGTGAAATGCTCAAAACATGTCATCTACAGTGGGGAATAAGACAGAGAAGCTCTCTCATGTCACTTTGATCCAACGTACTTTTGGCCAAAGTAATCAGGAGAAAAGAATCCTATACCCTCATCAAAGAAGAAGCAAAATTGTTTCTGTTTGCAAATAAATGATCTCATATAAAGAAAGCCCTCGAGACTCCATTAAGAAAATGTGAAAACTAATAACGAATTCGCTAAAGTTGCAGGATGTAAAATCAATCTATAAAAAGTAGCTGAATGTCTTTACAATTAAAACAGACTAATGGATAAATTAAGAAAACAATACCAGGAGCTGGGTGGTGGTGCAGCAGGTTAAGCGCACATGCCACAAAGTACAAGGGCCGGCATAAGGATCCGGATTCCAACCCCAGGCTACCCACCTGGGGTCACTTCACAGGTGGCGAAGCAGATCTGCAGGTGTCTGTCTTTCTCTCCGCCTCACTATCTTTCCCTCCTCTATCCATTTCTCTGTTGTTGTTGTCTTATTCAGCAACAGCAGCAATAACAACAATAGTAATAACAACAACGATGATAAACAGCAAGGGCAGTAAAAGGGAGGAAATAAAAATTTTAAAAAATTAAAAGAAAACATTATAACTTACAGTAACATAAAAATAACTAAAGGTTTAGCGATAAGTTTAACTAAGAAGATGAAAAACTTGTACACGGAAAGTCATTTAAAAATATGAGCAGCGGGAGTCCCGCAGTACGTAACGCAGCGGGTTAAGCTCAAGATTCAGTGCAATGATCATGCGTCAGCCCCTGGCTCCCCACCTGTAGGGGAGTGGCTTCACAGACTCTGAAGCAGGTCTGCAGGTTTCTATCTTTCTCTCCCCTCTCTGTTTTCCCCTCCTCTTTCCATTTCTTTCTGTCCTATCCAATAACTACATCAATAACTATAACAATAAAACAACAAGGGCAACAAAAAGGAATAAATAAATATTTAGAAAATATAGATGAGCAGCATTGGAGGTGGCACAGAAGTGACAGCACAGAATTTACAAACTTGAGTTCAAACCTAAATTCTGCATATCATAGAATGCTGTTTTGTCTCTCATTAAAAAAAAAAATAGATAACCTTTTTTACAAAGCATGATTAGATAGGGCCAGGGGAACTAGAACACTCAAAAGATGTTCACTCAAAAGATGTTCATGCTTGAGGCCCCAAGTCCTAGGTTCAACCCCAAGCATAATCATCATAAACCAGAGCTCAGCAGGGCTCTGGTAAAAACAAACAAATAGAAAACAAAATATTGAAGACAGCACATAGGAATGGAAATATAGTCTGCTCATGAACTAGAATAATGAAATGTCAATATTTTCCAAAAAGTTTTACAAATTCAATTCTAGTTAATCATTGAAATAATACTGACATTTTGCATGGATATAGAAATTAATGTAATTCAAAAATTCCCATGAAACCGAAAATATCCTATATACAAAAAGCAACTTTTAGAAAGAACAAAAATCTTCCTCAGGTGTAGGATGGAGTATATTGTCCAGCCTCCCTTCAGAGGATGGAACATTCTCTACAGTTGGTGATCCAAGTTGAGCTAAGGTCCTAGGGAGGCCCACAAAGGGGTGTGTTTTTTCATTCATGATAGAGATGACTGGTAACAATGGAGGGAGGGTTTTATTCAAGGTCTAGGCCCATCATGTCTGTTTGGGAATCTCAGGACTCCCCGAATAGGGCCCCAGCTGATGGGGTGGCCTGATAGTGACTAAAGAATCATGGTTAAGTGTGCCACTCTCTTGCCCTTTATTCAGCTTTTGCAGTCCTTGCTTTGATAAGGATAGCTTGAGAGTGAGGGAAGTATAATAGGAAATAGGTGAGGATGGTATCCAAGTCTAAGTGGAAAATATTTCATTATGATTAACTGCAGACTATTGTGTACTTTTGCTTTCAGGTATATATTTTGCCCTAATTTATGGATACATGTGAATATATGCCCTATCTCATGGGATCAGGTCTATATCTATGGTTTGGGACTTTGTTAGGAAGTGAACCACTTGGAATGGAATTAGAGAATCCTATGAAAGGAAAGACCTCACCTGAGTAATGAGGCTGAAAGGCTGACATTCCATGCCTGACATCTCTGGACACAGTCTGACCACAGAATGTGACCTTGGATGTACAGGGATGCAGAGGTCACATAGGCTCCTAAGCTGAATGTGGGCCCCAGATCACATCAAATTTGTGGAGTCTACAGTCAACAATATTTATACACCTTTCCCATCTTTGGGAGCTACTCTCTTCCCTGATCCAGCTTTCTGGTCCTTTTTCCAGCCATGGCATCATCTCCCCAGACAATAACTTGGATCAACCTGCATATCAGATTTCAGGCTCAGGGAAAACAAACAAACAAACAAAAAAACCAAAACTAGTATAGCCACAGGCCCCTTTTTAATATAACTAAAATATGCCAACTAGTTATCTACAAAACAGCAAACCCCCCCCCCCCACTCTTCATCTGCACTACTCTAGCCTTTAGGTTCATGATTAATCAACAACTTGTTTGGCTTTATGTGTTAACTCTCTTTTCAGCTACCAGGTTCCAGATGCTACCATGATGTCAACCAGACTTCCCTGGACAGACAATCCCACCTATGTGTCCTGGAGCTCTGATTCCCCAGAGCCCCACCCCACTCGGGAAAGAGAGAGGCAGGCTGGGAGTATGGATTGACCTGTCAACACTCATGTTCAGCAGGGGAGCAATTATAGAAGTCAGACCTTCCAATACATCGGGGAAGCTAGAGTGCCTTTTCCTTGCTCTCTCTCTCTCTCTCTCTCTCTCTCTCTCTCGCTGAAGAAAAAAAAATTACTCCAAGCAGTGAAGCCCTGTTCATTACATATTGTGCTGTTGCTGCTGCTGTTGTTGTTGGATAGGACAGAGAGGAATTGAGAGGAGGGGGAGATAAAGAGGGGGAGAGAAAGATAGACACCTGCAACCCTGCTTCACCACTTGTGAAGTGATGCCCCTGTAGGTGGGGGGAGCTGGGGGCTCAAACTGGGATACTTGTTCGGGCCCTTGCATTTTGCACTTTGTGCACTTAACCTGGTGTGCAATAACCTTGCCCCCAGGGGGGGAAATATATGATTATTGTTGTTTTTATTAGTTTTAATTTTTTAGAACATTGGTATTGACACATGGGGCACTCTGACTGTATGCAATTCATAAGTGAAGTCACTCATTTTGTCAAATGCTGGCATAATTTGATTTATTTTTCTTATTTTGTACTTGCTTGATTTGAGGTTAATTCAAAATATAACCAGTTTTCCTGACATGATATATATTTTTTAATTTTTTTATTTAAGAAAGGATTAGTGAACAAAAGCATAAGGTAGGAGGGGTACAACTCCACACAATTCCCACCACCCAATCCCCATAACCCACCCCCTCCCATGGTAGCTTTCCCATTCTCTAGCCCTCTGGGAGCATGGACCCAGGGTCGTTGAGGGTTGCAGAAGGTAGAAGGTCTGGTTTCTGTAATTGCTTCCCCGCTGAACATGGGCGTTGACTGGTCGGTCCATACCCCCAGTCTGCCTCTCTCTTTCCCTAGTAGGGTGTGTCTCTGGGGAAGCTGAGCTCCAGGACACATTGTTGGGGTCTTCAATCCAGGGAAGCCTAGCCAGCATCCTGGTGGCATCTGGAACCTGGTGATTGAAAAGAGAGTTAACATATGAAGCCAAACAATTTGTTGAGCAATCATGGATCCCAAGCTTGGAATAGTGGAGAGGAAGTGTTAGGGAGGTACTCACTGCAAACTCTAGTGTAATCCTGCTTTCAGGTATATATTTTGCAGTAGTTTATGGATACGTGTGCACATAAGCTCTCTCTCACAGAAACTGGTGTATATCTAGGTTATGGGACTTTGTTAGAAAGTGAACTACCTGAGATGAAATTAGAGTGTACTATTAAAGGAAAGGTCTCACCCGAGTAATGAAGCTGAAGGGTTGTCATTCCACATGTGAAGTCTCTGGATACAGTCTGAGGTGAAGCATGTTGAGATGGCAATCGTTGCTTTGGTTAGGTTGTGATCGGCGGATGCAATATTATTTGGTTTGGATTGGGAGATGCATATGGGAAAGTGGGCCCTATCCAAGGGTGCCAGGACTGGGGGAAGTAGGGGCTCTATAGTGAAGATGTAAGGTTCCTGATGTCTTAGGGTTCAAAAAGACAATCAATAGTTAATATTATTATCACATTATTTGTTAATTGGGTTAACTTTGAAAAGTCCCTTTGTTATGGTTTGCTGTATAGTACCCAGTATCTTGTATATAGCTGTGCTATTGGAAGCTTCTAATCTACTTGGTCTAGGCTTTTGAGAGAGTCCGCATATCAAATCCTGATATGATATTTTTTAACTATTTATTTATTTATTTATTTACTGGGTAGAGCCAAAGAGGAATTGAGGGGAATAGTGAAGACAGAGATGGAGAGAGACAGAGATGCCTACAGCACTGCTTCACTGGTTGTGAAGTTTTCTCCTGATGGTGGGAAATGGGGGCTTAAACCTGGTTCCTTGGACATTGTAATTGGCATGCTCAAATGGGTGCACCACTGCCCAGAACCCCCATTTCTTGTACTTTGGAACAGTGTTTTGAAAATTAACTCTTATATATTAAATTTTACATACACAAGTTTTCTGTCCTAGTCCACTGATATGTTTATAGTCATGAGTCAGTAATACATCAATTTAAAAGTAAATTTTTATGATGTTTTATGAAGCTTTATAGTTTGTCTGATAGCCTAAGTCCACATATCTTTAATAGTACTCTATTTTTCCTTTTCATGTTTGATTTTTTAAAAAAATTATCTTTATTTATCTACTGGATAGAGACAGCCAGAAATCAAGAGGAAGGGAAAGGTAGAGAGGGAAATAAACATAGAGACACCTGCAGCTCTGCTTCACCTCTCACGAAGCCTTCCCCCTTCAGAGGGGGACTGGGCGCTTGAATCTGAGTCTTTGTGCACTATAACATGTACATTCAACAAGGTGCACCACCACCCAGCCCCTTTGATTTCCATTTTAATTCTGGTATCAATATTCTAGCTTCATAAATAACTTTGGATATTTTACTAGGGGCTACATTGTGTCCCATTTACATTAAGGAACATTGATATTGACTCATCTAACTAAATACTTCCCATTAATTTACATTATTCTACTCTTATTCTTGACTTGTTTTTCTCTATTTTGGGTAAAAACTTATTATGAAACTACATGCGACTGAGTTCAATCTGAAAATATCTTAAGGACTAAAGTATGGCATGTTGTCACCCAGCCAGGAGGTAATTTCATGTTTGCACGAGAATCTGGATAGGGTAAGTGTGGGGGTAGTTAGTCTCTCTTAAAGATCACAATTAACATGCTCAATATATTTTTTGCTTTTTCAAATTATTGGAAGATCACTCAAACTTTCTGACCTTTGCTATTTCTTTCAGGTTATGTCCATGATAATTAGAACCCTAAGTATTCTAAGTAGCTTTCTGAAGGCAAAGAAAGGAAAATACCTTAGCAGTTTCTAAGAAAATATTGCTAAATTTAATGCTTAGCAAGCCCCACCCTGTTTTTACCTAAGATTTATGGCACACATGAAAACAGCTTGAAAAGTAAAGGATCTCCTAACATTAACTTTTCTCAAGGAGTTTAACCTTGACACTCAACACCTCCTTAATTAAATGTCTGTTCTGAATAATGTGTCTTCTAGGAATCAAACCTCCTGAAGGATGGGACAGGAATATTGCACCATTTCTTGCATCCTGCACGGACCACCCTACATTTCAAGGTGACTTTGTCAGCATCCTAATTCATTATGTTGGACATTGACTAGAAAGGTTTGGACCCAAAGCCTCTTTTTGGTATCAGAGGATGGTACAGAAGAGTTGATTATCCTTGGAGCTTTGATAGCCAAGCAGGGAAGTATACCTCTACTATCTTATATTTTCATAAATCATTATTAAATCATTAAAATAAATAAATAAATGCATAAATAAAATAAGTAAGTGAAGTAGCCAGAAAACAAAATATTTTCCTCTTTAGACTGCTTTTGCTGCATTCCACAAGGTCTGATAGCTGATGTCTTCAATTCTCATTTTTTCCAATAAATTTAAAGTTCTCTTTTGGTTCTTTAGTGACCCAGTTGTGAAGCATATTGCTTAGTCTCCAGATTTTGAAGGTACTTCTTTTTTTAGTTATCCGTATATATTTATTATATAGAGATAGAAGAAAGCTATGATACAGAAGGAGAGAGGCAGAGAGACACCTGCATCCCTGCTTCACCACTAACAAAGCTTTCCCCCTGTAGGTGGGGAGTGGGGACTCCACCCAGGTCCTTGAGCACCGTAACATGAGCACCCAACCAGGTGCACCACCATCCAACCCTATTTCTTTCTCTTTTTTTTTTTCTCTTTTCTCTTTTTTCTTCTCCTTCTCCTTTTTTTCTGTGTGGTTTATTTATTTATTATTTTATTTTTTTATTTTTCCTTTTTTGTTGCACTTGTTATTATCATTATTGTTTTTAGGATTGTTGGTTTTATTGCTGTCATCGTTGTTGGATAGGTCAGAGTGAGATCAAGAGAGGAAGGGGAAACAGAGAGAGAAGAGAATGATAGACACCTGTAGACCTGCTTCACTGCCTGTGAATCAAACCCCCTGCAGGTGGGGAGCCTGGAGCTCAAACCGGTATCCTTATGCCAGTCCTTGCGTGTCGTGCTTTATGCATGTAGCCTGCTACACCACCACCTGGCTCCCTTGTGGTTGATATCTAACCTCACAGCTTCATGATCAGAAAAAAATATACATTTTTATGATCTCAATGTTCACATATTTATTAAGGCTGTGTTTGTTTCCCAGTACAGGGTTAATCCTTGAAAATCTCTGATGTGCACTTGAAAGGAATCTACATTCTAAATTTGAAAGATTCTAAATATATCTCTTAAGTTCATCTCATCTATTACTTCATTTAGGGACTCTATTTCCTTATTGATTTTTTTGTCCTGATGATCTATCTCTTGCTCTGAATGGTGAATCAAGTTGAATGGTGTTGTTACTGACATCTCCTTTGAGGTCAGTGATGCTTGTTTTATGTATTTGTGTGATCCATGATTGGGAGCATATATACTGAAGCAGCTCATGTATTCTTGCTCGGCTGATACCAATTTGTGACCAATTTGTGAGGCCCGTCTGTGTCTCTTAGCACCATTTTTGCTGGGAACTCTGTTTTACCTGTTAGCAAAATAGTTATCCCTGCCTTTTAAAATTTTTTAATATTTATTTATTTATACCCTTTTGTCCTTGTTTTTCATTGTTGTAGTTATTATTATTGCTGATGTTGTCATTGTTAGCTACAACAGAGAGAAATGGAGAGAGGAAGGGAAGACAGAGAGGGGGAGAGAAAGACATAGACACCTGCAGACCTGATTCACCGCCTTTGAAGCTACTCCCCTGCAGGTGGGGAGTCGGGGGCTCAAACCGGGATCCTTAAGCAGGTCCTTGTGCTTTGTGCCACGTGCGCTTAACCTGCTGTGCTACCGCCCGACTCCCGTTTTTTTCTTTATTGTTGGCTTGAAATGCCTTATTCCATCTCTCTCTCTCTCTCTCGTACTTCCTGAAGAATTAGAATAACTGAGTCTTGCTTTTGAATCTATTCAAGTCATTCTTCTTCTAATTGGTGAATTTAGAATATTGAAATTTAAGATGATTATTAACATGAGCAGCTTACTTATAGCCATTCTGATTTCTGTTATGAAGCTGTTTTATGTTCTGCTTGAATCTTTTCCTGTTTGCTTCTACTTGTTTTGTCTGGACATTTTCTACCTTGCCTTCACGTAGTGCATATCTGCTCAGCATTCAACTCTGTGCTGAGTTTTGTTTCTTGGTCATAATAAGCATTATGTCTAATTTACAGCATCTACAACAGCTTAATCTGGGTTGGCTTTGACTTAGCAACATTTCATTGGGTTTCTCTGATTTGGCCTCCTCTTTTCTTTTCTTTTCTTTTCTTTCTCTTCTTTCTTCCTACCTTTCTTTCTTTCTTTCTTTCTCTCTTTCTTCGCTGTTTTTGTCTTCTTAATTAAAACTTACTACACCAAATTTAATTGGGATCCTCTCTCTCTCTCCCCTCTCCTATTTTCTTTCCTCTCTCTCTCTCTCTCTCCCTCTCCCTCTCCCTCTCCCTCTCCCTCTCCCTCTCCCTCTCCCTCTCCCTCTCCCTCACTCACTCTCTATTGCTACCAGGGTTATTGCTGGGACTTTATGCCAGCACCCAACACTATGAATCCACCACTCACAGGGACCATAAAAACTTTCTAGGTTTTATTATATAGGACAGAAAGAAATTGAGAGAGGATGGGGTGATAGAGAGGGAGAGAAAGATAATCATCTGCAGACCTGTTTCACCACTCCTGAAACATCCCCCAGCAGGTATAGAGCAAGGGCTTGAACCCTGGTCCTTGAACATAGCAATGTGGCCAAGGAAGAACCCAGTCAGAGCTGCCACCACCAGTTCCTGAGGATGTGTTGCTTTTTTTTAAACATTTGTTTTCATCTGCATTTGAACACTTAAAATACATTTAAGGAAAGTGAAGAACTATTTTCTGCAGAAATAGTTTCCTAAAATCCCTTATTCTGAAAGGGACAATTAAACATGCACACAGCATTATGTATTTTTCCCTGTAGTTATAGTTTGTATGATTGTCCTGCATTTTGTTCACTTAAAATGGAAATTAAAGAAGAGTTACTTCATTTGATTGTGGGTCCATATTCCCAGAGACATAAAGAACAGGAAAGCTCCCAATGTAGGGGATGGAATGCAGAACTCTGGTGATGGGAACTGTGGAATTGTACCCCTCTTATCCTACGCTCTTGCTGATCATTATTAGATCAATTAAAATATGTTAAAAAGAAAAAATATTTAAAAAAATAGAAATAATTAGTTGAAGAAGGGATGAGAGAATAAATGCACTTTTCTATCTCTACAACATATTCAAAGCAAATGTGAAACAAAATGGAGTATTTAATGAAGGGTGAATCTACATAATATAGTGCCCTAATCTTTTCTTTGTGCAATATATATATATATATATATATATATATATATACGTATACATATATATATACATATATATATATATGTATACGTATACGTATACATATATATTTGGTTTTTAGAATATCTTCCTGTCCCTTTCCGGCCTCTGTCCTCTGAGTTTACATCTGATATATTTTACCAAGGCATCATACTTCCAATGGGGAGCTAAGTGTATACTCAATAAACTTCTAGCTTTGTAGTCCAACATCTCAGGCCTCCATACTGAGATACCAAGTCTACTTCTGCAAACACTGCTTTTCTTCCTAAGCTATCAGAAATGGTCAATTTAGTGTACCTCTCTGCCATGAACTCCATTGTTCAGTCCTTTGAGGCTAGATAACTCTTTGAATAAGTTCATAAGGCATAGAGAATAGATGAGTAGAAAGAAGGAATAATGGGTTCCAGGGAAGATTTTCAAAAACACCGGGGGTCTGAATGTAACTTGAAGAGTAAGGGTGAAATTAGAAATGGCTGCCAAAAGTACTCTTCTTTTTAAAAAACTCAAATTACAGGGAACCCTTGGGCTTTCAAAATTGGTCAAGGACAAGCTTTTGCAAAATTTTTAGCATTTTTCACTTTGTAGCTTTTGCAAAATGCTGCAAAAAGGCATTCCCCCTTTATATTTGTAGCTGCATTCTCTCGTATCTAAAAGAGCAAAGGCAGCATTAAAACACAAATATAATAGAGGAACAATATGTCAACTATTTCCAGCCATGCCAGGAATCACTGGGATTGAAAGCAGGGGCTCCAAGTGTTATCAGCTTTGATGATTCATTCTTATTATCTTTTTTTTTCTTCTTTCTGTTCTCCCTCCAAGCTATTTTCTGTACCTTCGCCTATTGAAGTACTGGCATCTGGGGTGGTCTTACATTTCCTGCTGGTTGTATTAATTCATTTTTAAGAGTGGACCTTAATTTTATATATATATATATATATATATATATATATATATATATATATATATACACATATCCCCTCCTATTCTATTGTTCTATGATAGAATTACAGCATGTCTGTAATATGTCTCTTCATACTCTAACTCCTTGTGATCATATTAAAACTGCTGGGTAGGAGTTGGCCCCATCTTTTAGAGATCAGTGGATTCAATAAGGGTTGTGTATGTCCATCTACACACACAACAAATTTCATTCAAGAAAGGATTTTGTGTCTATTAGGTAGATAATAAATGAGGCAGAATGTGATCATTACCATGCTCTGTATAGCTATTTACCTTTATATTTACAAATTCTAAAATATTCAGCTTGCTATGAACTAATGGAAAGTAGAGAATAGAAGATTTCTTCTTCTTTTGTAATACCAGCACAGTTATGGCCTGTCATAAATGCTTAATAATTCTGGGGTGATTTTATTTGGGGGGGAGTAAGGAATAAAGCTAGAACTGAGAACTAGATATAATTTCAATAACTTTCTGCATTACTTGGTGCAACTCTAAATTATTTTTAAGACATTATTATCACTTTAAAATAGTCTATCAAATTAGAAATGAGAAGACAATATTCTCTTAATTTTATTTATGTAAAATGTGTCTTTAATGAAAACCCAGAATGAATGTCAGGAGTATGTCTATATGCTCCTGTTTTTCTGTAGTAGGTATTGAAGATATTCGTAACAAGGAAAGCATGAACCTTAATAAATGAGATACTATATTTTCTTATCATACTGACTATCAAAAAAGGTATGGTCAGGTCTAAGTAGAAACTGTTTCATTCACATGGTCAGAGGTGGTAAAGAAAAGAACACACAGATGCATTCGTGTCCAGTAGAGATTCATTCTTAGAGGATAGTTTGGCCACACATTAACTAGTAAATGACTACTTAGTACTTTTTTTGCTACAGAATTTCTCTTGTTAGATGCATAAAACTGTGTCTACAAGAGTACACACTACAGGATAGTTGGATAAGAAACAAAAACAAATGGGTGTGGATAGATATTCACAAATATGTTTAGACCAAGGATGCTGGGGTGGGGCAGGGGAGAGAGTTAAGCAGTAACTGGGGTGCAATACACCATGATAGAGAAGGGCCTAAGCTGGCCTGTCATGAAAGGTGAGAAATTATACCATGTGACAACAACTATCCTGTATATCATCAGGTAATCCTGAGATTCCCACATAAACATGTTGGACCTAGACCTCTAGCAGATCCTTCTCTCCACAGTCACTTGTCATCCCCATCAGGAACAACATAGTAGACCCTCTTGTGGGCCTCTGCAGGACCTTGCCCTCAATGTGGGTCACCATTGGTAGGCTCTGCCCCATTCTCCAAAGGGAGTTTGAGCCAACATACTCTGCCACTTGAGGAAGACATGTCCTGAAATGAGTGCAGCCTAGAATGTTCCTAGCTATGACCACAGAATGCGAGTTCAGACCTACATGGATGCAGAGATTACACAGGCTCCTGTGCTGAATAGAGGCCCCAGATCAAATCAATGGGGTTTATAGTTAACAATATTTATATACTTTTCCCATATTTGGGAGCTACTGTTTTCCCTGATCCAGCTTTCTAGTCCATTTTCCAACTATGATACCATCTCCCCAGATAATACCTTTGACCCACCTGCATGTTAACTGTGGAGCTCAGGCAAAAATTAGTAAAGTCATGGGCCCCTTGGAATATACCTAAAATAGACCTAAGATATCTTTTTCCAAAACGGAGACCCCAAATCTCATCTGCTATATTCTCTTCCCTTTAGGTTCCTGATTATTAAACATTTTTTTTCTGCTTTATATCTTTTTTTTTCTTTTTTTTAAATCTCAGGAATTTACAACTATGACTTCCTGAGTTTCTTATTTATTTATTTATTTATTTTTTATTTATTCCCTTTTGTTGCCCTTGTTGTTTTATTGTTGTAGTTATTATTGTTGTTGTTGGATAGGACAGAGAGAAACGGAGAGAGGAGGGGAAGACAGAGGGGGGGAGAGAAAGATAGACACCTGCAGACCTGCTTCACCACCTGTGAAGCGACTCCCCTGCAGGTGGGGAGCCGGGGTTCGAACCGGGATCCTTATGCCGGTCCTTGTGCTTTGCGCCACCTGCCCTTAACCCGCTGCACTACAGCCCGACTCCCTCTGCTTTATATCTTAATGCTTTTCAGTCACTAAGTTGCAGATGCTACCATATGCCAACTTGACTTCCCTGGACAGACTACCTCACCAATGTGCCCTGGAACCACACCTCTCCAGAGCGCTGCCCCACTAGGGAATGATAGAAACAGGCTAGGAGTATGGATCAATCTGTCAACACCTAAGTCCATTGGAGAAGCAATTACAGAAGCCAGACATTCCACCTTCTGCACCCCATAATGATCCTGGGTCCATATTCCCAGAGAAATAAAGGACAGGGAAACTTCTAATGGAGGGGATGGGATGTGGAACTCTGGTGGTGGGAATTATGTGGAATTGTACCACTCTTATACTGCCATCTTGTTGATTGTTATTAAATCAATGTAAAAAAAAGAGGCTGTTGTAAGTAGAATTTTTTTCCACTTGTATTATTAAGCAATGCAAAAGTATCAAAAGAGTATGCCTCCATTAATCTCTTTATATATATACTATATATGCCTATTTCTCTATACACATTTCTAGATGAGTATACATATTCAGTTTTTTGTGATAACTATTTGTGGATACTATTGAACTGTAAGTTTGAAGTAGAGGGGGGTTGTATATTTATATAACACATGTATTTATATACTTAAGAGTACAATTACAAAGGGTATAGGTACTGGAGAATTTTTATTGTGTATACTAGTATCTAGTTCTTTCTGATGGATAAACTAATTATCTGGTTGAAAGTTAGGGATACTTATATGTGTTTTTATCAATGAACAATTCTATCTCCTCTTCTCAGCTATAGTGTAATATAAAGTAATACTTCTGAGCCTCCCACCATGAGAATAGCGAGTCTTGGGAATTCCATGCTGGGCTATCGGCCTCTGTTACCGGTTTATTTTGTTTCTTCAGCTGTGATTTGGGCTCAGTTACAGCTCCAGAGGCAGAAGGAAATCAAACCTATTTAGAATTCTCTCCATGGGCTTATTAGCTGGCTCCAGGGCAACATAATAGAGAAACATATAATTCTTCACCTTTTGCTGTCTTGGCAATTATAGCTGATCATACGAACTACAAATTTTTAGGTTAAGCATGATTCATCCAAGCAAATTATTTGTACTTTAAGGTAAGGCTCTAAGGAACATAATATCACATGTGAAATCTATTGAGTTTTTTTAAAATATGTAAATTAAACTAAAAATTTAGACAGACTATATGTACAACAAGTCAGAGCTAGCCCACATCTAGGTAACTCACACATGATATTTTCATTCGTGATCTGAGCTAAAGAAATCGGGTTTATGTTCCCATTGTACAGAGAATAAAGCCAAGGCTAAGGAGGATGAAGTAACTCCTTCTAAGTCACATAGACCTTGAGTATGTGGCCTTCTAAAGCATTTGAATCAAGGCCAGGAGGTAGCGCAGCAGGCTAAGTGCCCATTGCGTGAAGCATAAGGATCAGATCAAGGAGCTTGGTTTGAGCCCCTGAGTCCCCACCTGTAGGGGGTTCACTTCACAGGCAGTGAAGCAGGTCTTCAGGTGTCTATCTTTCTCTCCCTCTCTCTGTCTTGCCCTTCTCTCTTGATTTCTCTCTGTCTTATCCAACAACAAACACAACAATAACAATAATAATAACAAAAATGATAAACAACAACAGCAACAAAAAGGAAAAAAATAGCAGTGGATCCAGGAACAGTGGATTCTTAGAGCAGGCACTGAACCCCAGAAATAACCCTGGAGGCTAAAAAATTAAAGCATTTGAATCTTGTAAAAAAGGTTAATGAATGCATCTTTTTGTCTCAAGACATTTAAGAACCATTAACTTCCTTCCTTTCATCCTTCTTTCCTTCCTTCCTCCCTCTCTCCCTTCCTCTGTTTCTTATATTTCTCTCTTTCTTTTTTCTTTCTTTCTTTTCTTTTCTTTCTCTCCTTCTTTCTTCTTGTTTTATTTGACTAGACAGAGAGAAACTGAGAAGGAAGGGGACATAGAGAGGGTGAAAGAAAGAGAGACACCTACAAACCTTCTTCACTGTTCATGAAGCATCCACCCTGCAGATGGAGAATGAGGTCTTGGACCCAGGTCCTTGTGCAGGGTGAGTGTGCATTCAACCAGGTGTGCCACCACTCACCCTGTAACATTTTGTTTTGCATTATCTTTATTTATTTATTTATTGAACTGAGACAGCTAGAAATTGAGAGGGGAGTGGCAGAGATGGAGAGAGACAGAGAGACACCTGTAGCCCTGCTTCACCACTCAGAAAGCTTTCCCCCTACAGATGGGGACTGGGAGCTTGAACCCTGGCCCCTGAACATTGTAACCTGTGCGCTCAACCAGATGCGACACCACCTACCATAAATATTCTTAAGTTTCCCTCAGTCCAGGCCAATCAGCCTGTTCTAGCACTAGAATAAATTCACACTGAATCCTGGAAGACTGCCTTTAACACACGTCTTTTATTTCTTCTCAGGGTTGTTCTGGCTAAATGCCAAACTCCTTGATTCTATTTCTTTTTAAACATTATTTACAATTATTTATTTATTATTGGATAGAGAGAAATTGAGAGGGGAGGATGAGATAGAGAGGGTGAGAGACAAAGACACACCTGCAGCTCTACTTCACCACTCATGAAGCCTTTTCATTCTGCAGATAGGTACCAGGGGTTTGTGCACTATAGTGTGTGCTTAACCAGGTGTGCTACTGCCTGCCCACCTTGATTCTCAGTTTTTCACCTATAAGGTGGGGGTGACCATACCACCACCAGTTCGAAGAGGACCATATACGTTCACTGTACGATCCTTAACAATATCTTCACTCACAATGAATACACAAAATCATTCATAGTTGATCATGTGTCCCAGATGCCCAGGACCTGCCTATAGGGAATTGGCCTTAGACTTTCAGAAATGGCACTATTGCACTTGGCTATATTGTGCCTCACCGATAGCACATGGATTTCAGTTTATTTTTTTTTGTTGTTGTTGTTCATTTGATTTTACAAACTGAGGGTCTACGGTAAAGTCCTGCATTATGCAAGTCTAGGGGTGTCATTTTCCCAACAGCAATGTTATTTAAAATTTATTAGACTGGGAGTTGGGCTGTAGCGCAGCGGGTTAGGCGTAGGTGGCGCAAAGCACAAGGACCGGCATAAGGATCCCGGTTCGAACCCCGGCTCCCCACCTGCAGGGGAGTCGCTTCACAGGCGGTGAAGCAGGTCTGCAGGTGTCTGTCTTTCTCTCCCCCTCTCTGTCTTCCCCTCCTCTCTCCATTTCTCTCTGTCCTATCCAACAACGACGACAACAACAATAATAACTACAACAATAAAACAACAAGGGCAACAAAAGGGAATAAACAAATAAAATAAAATATTTTTTAAAAATTTATTAGACTATGATATAAATATGATTTTACATGCAATGGGAAACAAAAAAATGAACTATGTGATTTCCTTAATTTTGGCACTCACTTGATTGCAGGGGTCTGGAATGCAACTGGACTATGGACTGTATGGCAGACTCAGGGGGTGTGTAACAGTAGATGGGGCTGGGCAGCATGAGTAGTACAGGATGGCATCAAGGAAACAGGAAATTACAAATATGTTTGCACTAGAGTAGCTGATCTGTAGATAATGGCTATTGTGACTTCACATCCCGATTCTTACACATATAAAGTTTAATCCTAATGGCTAAGATGTATTTATCTGTGATCCAGGCAGCGATAGGGACTAGATTTCAACAGTTTAGTAAGATATTCATAGAAGAATTAATTTGAATGTGGCTTGCTTTAAAGCCTTAGCTAAAAAGAAATCAGCTAACCAAGACCCTCATTTATACTCCCCATGATGTTATGAGTTGGGTTTGGTTGGATTTAGGTTCACAGACAATAGAGAGAAAATTCACCCCAATGACACAGAGCCATTTTTCTTAAGTGAAATGCAGGATGTATTTTCTTACACATAGGTCTGCTATATTTTTTTAATCACTGATGGTTTTGTACAAAAAGTAAGTTATTTTACAATCCATATTTAGTGATATGCTTACACAATTAGAGATTTTATGAATCATCTTCATTATGCACTTAACCAGTTCGTAAAAGTTATGAGTCCAATGTATTTATTCTTGTATTGTTGTTGTTGCTGTAAACCTTTAGTTACAAAGGCAGGAGGAACAAAGGGACCAAAAAAGCATATATGCTAGAGACTTCTTACCAGTACTTGCTTCAATTATGCATGAATTAACAGAAATGAATTTGCAGAGTTTTATTTCTTGGTGTAATGGAGCTCAAGGATTTCATAAAGTGTAACCATACAGCAAACTCTGAACTCATTTTAGAATAATTAGCACATTGATGTTACTTGTGTAGTTAAAAGGAAATGTTAACATTTTCCCATTGTAAGCACTTTCTGAAGGTTCACTCTGTTCTCTAAAGTGAGCCATCTTTCACTCGGAAGAAAGCTGGGAACTCCATCTTCCCTGCATTCCATCTTCTTCCTCTTATACTTCAATTAAAATACTAGTGCTTACTCAGACAAGTGTTAATTACAGGCCTGGAGCAAGTGAAAATGCCTTCATGGATTAAGCAGGTACTTTTTTTTTAATGATGCAGTTATTAATAGTTACTCCAGCTCAGTTCTTTGAATCTATGCCCAAAATTTGGCGTCGTGTGAAGATAATAGCAGTTTTGAAACCAAAGAAAGACCCAATACTGGCCGCCAGCTATAGACCAGTTTCTCTCCTCTCCATGTGTTACAAAGTCCTTGAGAGGCTGCTTCTGTCACGTATTTCTCCTCTTACAGAGAAATTCCTATCACCCGCCCAAGCTGGTTTCCGCCCAGGAAGATCTACCTGCGAACAAGCCCTGGCCCTCTCAACTTACATTGAAAATGGATTCCAGAAGAATTTAAAGACGGGTGCTGTCTTTGTTGATCTCACAGCAGCCTATGGCACGGTCTGGCACGGTGGTCTCCTAGTCAAGATCTCAAGATGCCTGCCTCCATAGGTGGCCAACACTATATCATTTCTTCTCCAAAACAGAAGATTCCGGGTGCATCTGGGTGACAAGTCTAGCAGATGGAGACTTGTCTCAAGTGGCCTCCCCCAGGGCTCTGTTCTGGCTCCTATGCTATTTAATATTTATATCAATGACCTTCCAGAAACTTCTTCAAGGAAGTTCATCTACACCGATGACATCTGCTGTGCAACTCAGGCATCCAAGTTTGACATCCTCGAGGAAACACTCACGAAAGACATGTCTCTGATATCTGATTACTGTAAAAAATGGTGACTAATCCCTAGCACTGCAAAAACGGTATCATCTGTTTTCTAACTACACCTCGCGTGAGCTTAATGTGCAGCTTGAAGATACGAGAATCCGGCATGAAGCCCAGTCAGTCTATATTGGCGTTACTCTCGATCGCACTCTGTCATTTCACGAACATCTCATAAAAACTTCAGCAAAGGTGGGCATGAGGAATAACATCATTGCAAGACTGGCCAGCTCCTCATGGGGTGCGAGTGCTTCCACACTACTATCATCATCTCTGGCATTATGGAATACACTGCAGAATACTGTGCCCCAGTATGGTTCCGTAGCCCCATGACCACTTGGTCGATTCCAAATTATATTCCTCCATGAGGATAATTTCTGGAACCATCCGTTCCACCCCAGTTCCATGGCTGCCAGTTCTTAGCAATATCGCCCTGCCAGATATTCATCGGGATGCGGCATCATCTAAGTTCATTTCCCACGTCTAGCTCGACCGGACCTGCCAATATACGCGAATATCTTCACCCACCCTGTTCAATGCTTGACGTCTCGTCATCCAATCTGGTCCCCTATGCCTACACTGAACTTCTCTGTTCCAGACTCTTGGAAACAGAGTTGGCAGTCAGCTGAGGTAAAGAACAAACACCTCATCACAGACCCCTGCAAGCGTCAAACCGGCTTTGACCTAGCACATTATGATTGGGCCCTCCTCAATCGCTATCGAACAGGCCATGGCTGGTGCGCCACTATGTTCCATCGCTGGGGAGCCAGAGACAACCCGAACTGCCCCTGCGGCTGCAGACAGACTATGACCCACATAGTCAACGACTGCCACCTCTCCAGATTCAAAGGAGGTCTCGAAACTTTACATCAGGCTCAACCTGACACTGTTGACTGGCTATGGAAGAAGGGCAAACACTAGAAGAAGAAGTTCTTTGAATAATTAAGCCTGAACTTGGGAGACCTAAGTTTTGTACTTTAAGATGTCTTTCATAAAAGTAATGTTACCTTCTTGGGAGAAAGGGAATATTTAGAGTTTGACTTCATGTCCAACACTATTCAATGAGCTGTATAGCCACACAACACTATGAAGTCAGCAATAAGCACCACCATTCCTGTCACAAGGCTCTAGAATGTTGAGGAAGCTTCTTAAAGTCATACAACCTCCCCAGGACAATGGAGTGATGTCATTCAGATTGGTGAGTTTGGTTCTATGGCTATATTCTGTCCGGAAACAAAGGACCTTATAACTTAAGATGACAGAGGTTGTTTCAACAAAAATCACAACTTAAAATTTATTTATGTTTTAATCACTTCATAATTTGTGAAAATGATAGGGGACGGACAGGTGTCTCATCTGGTAGAGTACACATTACCTTGTAGGCAGACTTGGGTTTGAACCCTCGCCCACCACATGGGAGAACTTGTAAGGGTGCAGGGTGTCTCAAGCAGTGGAGCTGTGCTTTGGTATCTCTCTATCTCTGTTTCTCTCTCTCTCTCTTTCCTCCAGAGTTATTACTGGGGCCTGGTGCCAGCACTACAAATCCACTGCTCCTGATGGCCCCTTTTTTCCCATCTTTTTGGACAGGTTAGAGAGAAGGGGGGAGATAGACAGTGAAAGGTAGACACCAGCAGACCTTCTTCACCACTAGTGAATCTTCTTCTCTGAAGATGGGGAGCTAGGTGTTCCAACCAGGGTCCTTGTGTGTGTGCATCCTTGCACTTTTACTATGTGCACTTAACCAGGTGTGCCACCATCAGGCCACTCTGCCTCTTACTCTCTATCTAGAGGAATGGGGGAAAAAAACCTATGGAAGCAATAGACTTATGGTAGCAACACATAAATAATTAATGTAAAAGATTTGACCTAATTTTTGGAAATATTACAATGAAGTTATAGAATAATTTACTGCCAGAAAGCAATAGTGGTCAAGGAGAACTTGGCAAAGCTCTGGGGAGTGATTTCTATTACTATTGAGGTCTCACAAAAAGATTTGTATTGTAAGTAAGCAATATTTTAATTAATTAAAGGACAGTTTTATAAATGCATCATGTAGAAATATTGCAAGTACTGTTTTTAAAAAAATTATCATCATGTGTTCTGAATTTTACTTTTTTATTTTTCTTTTATCATTTTCTTGGTGGTTAGCTTTATTCAACCACACAAATTAAATTTGGAAACCAGATTAAGATACACTGGATCAAAGGCAACTGCTGTGATCAGCTACAAAGACTGACATTTCTCCAGCTCATCAATTTTTTTGTGGAATGTGTGACTCAGCAGACTGTGTATAAGACTGTAGAGGAGTGAGCTCTGCATATACACAGAGACCCTGGATTTTCAATACTCTGCCTTGTGTTCAGTTCTCTATCACTTGATGAAAAGATACAGGTTTCTACTTACCATTCCTACTGCTTTCAAATACCAGTTGAGAATTAATACTCAGCCAGTCCTACTGCATGTTCCTACATATATATATATATATATATATATATATATATATATATATATATATATATATATATATATTAAAGTTTCTTCTAAAAATAACTGGGACTCTCTTCTGTATGTTGTTAAAAGGTACCACACTAATGACGGAAGCCTCCATTCCTGCCCACATCGATTATGCCAAAGCCATATTCTTCTTTTCTCTAGCCTCCTATGGAATGGAAGCTCTCTGACTGTCAATTACACTCAACAGTATTATTCTCTTTTGAATAATATTGTGTATTAAACTGTTGACCATTCATCTTGTAGTCTGACCCTTCAATAAAGTTAGAAACTGCTCTGGTCTGCCTGTTCTGGACACTTTCTCCCACCTCTACTATATTGTCAAAAGCTAACAAATTTTGAAACTGAAATACCTTAACAACAAAAGAAAGAGAATAGTCACAGATAGTGATCAGCATTTGTCCTTACATGTATGGTGTTTAAAAAATGCAACTTGTTGGGAGTCGGGTGGTAGCCCAGGAGGTTAAGCACAGGCGGTGCAAAGTACAAGGACCAGGGATCTGGGTTGAAGCCCCCGGCTCCCCACCTGCAGGGAGTCGCTTCACAGGTGGTGAAGCAGGTCTGCAGGTGTATTTCTCTGTATTTCTCTCCCCCTCTCTGTCTTCCCCTCCTCTCCATTTCTCTCAAAGATAACATCAGTATCAACAACAATAATAACCACAACAATAAAACAATAAAGGCAACAAAAGGGAATAAATACATAAAACATATTTTAAAAACTTTAAAAAATGCAACTTCCTTTATAAGTTATTGTATTTCTCTTTTTACATTTTTGGACTGATGCATTTTGCTCTCATGTTATTACTATTCTACATGACTACTACAGAGATAACTTCCACATGGGGTGAAGAAAAGGCATTATCTTCAGATTCTGGTTGTCTTTCCCTTAGATGATATCCCTTTTCTTGGTTCTTTCATAGTAGCTGACTTTGCTGTCTCCAGTTACATAAGGTGATATTCATCTCTTATCTTCCCAAATGAAAGCACTTTAACTCCTTATTTGTTGGGAAATTGTGAGCATGTGGTTGAGCTTGGCAGGGCTTGACTTGAGGGGACATCCACCCTGCCCCCCAAAGCACCCTACATTCCATGCTACTAATGTACTAATGGCAATGGAGGGTCCCTTTACCTTTGTTATTTACATATCAATCTCCTTCCTTGTCTTACAAATAACTAAAGGCTTCCTTCCTAAATTCAGGCAGAGTATTGCTAATTCCTGCCAGTTGAATCCCTAGCAACGGTTGCTAGGAAGGTTCTACCTTTCCAGCCCATCCCATTTTTCTCTGTCCCTCTCCTATGTTGGATTGTGAAACCATGTCTGGAGTAGGCTTGGCTCTTCTGGGTCTGGAGGAGAAGAAGGGGGGGGGGGGCGGTATGCAGCAGGAGGCCGATGCTGGGCATTGGTTTTTGGCTCCACATGGTTTTAACCAGGTGCTACACACCTGACACTGGGGCGCCCCCATGAATAAAGATTTGTATTGCTACCACCACAAACTTGGTTCCTGGGTTATCTCTTCCTTCCCTGATGCTAGCCCGATACTTATTCATCAGATTTCTTTGAACAGGTTTTAGATAAGCTTCAAAACCACATTATGGGCATCTGACAAAATTGTCCTCAATTGTTGCTTTTTGCTAAATCCCCATTAAGTCTTCTAAACACAGTGAAATTATTTTTTGAATGTTTTTCCTTTAGACAAATTTAATTAAAAATTCACATGCATAGAAACATGCATATAGCTGATGGTTATAATTCTTGAGCTTGTTTTTATTTTTCAGAATTTCTGAGTCAAATTTTTCAGCAAGGGCCTATAGAATATTTCAACTATAAGCCTAAATACCCTCAACCCCAGGGCTATTGCAATGGTGGTTTAGTCTACAACATAATTTGATATAAAATCATCCAACTAGTCTTTCAATTACTTGAATAAAGTTATCAAAATGAATAAAAACAGATGTTCCACTAAAATATTAATAACTACAAAACTCCTTGTAGAACTGATAAAATGGTAAATCAATGTGACTCATATTCAGGGTTCAACAAGACTTTGCTTTTCTGCCTAGAGAGAAAAATTAGCTGATCTAAGAAGGATGTAAATCCACTTAAAATCAAATCACAGAATCCAGGAAGAGAAAGAGGCAGCAACTATTCCAAGAAAGGCTCCTTTCAACTTAATGTTTATTTCTACCAGGTGAATAAAAAAGAAATAATCAACACAGGTAACAGTTACCATGACTATTTAGACAGAGAAAGCCTTGATGGTTGAAGTTTAAAAGTATGGCTATAACAAATTCTAGTAACCTCATAAATGGGCAAGAGGAAGTTTTTTATTGACATTCAAGTAAGTTATGATCTGGTTTTGGCTTTAGTAGGAATTTGGGACTTGAGAGGCAGTAAGGCAGAGAGACAGGAGAGATACTGTTGGTAGTTTTATATTGATTGGTAAGGCAACCTTTCATCTGTTAAGAGGCCCAAGTAGAGAGGGAGACCAAGGCTGGATCTAGTTCAAAAGAACAGAGCCAAGCTTGGAGTATACATGTGGTTACTCCAATTGACCACAGATTCTCTGATAATTCTCAAATCAAAACCTTAATGCAACAAGAAATTCAGATATCAAAAGAGAAATTTAATATCAGTAGTGTAGTTAAGATAAAATAAAACTGAAGAAAATTTTAAAAATTAGAGAGGATGTTCTTTACAATTTTCCCTGGTCTTGTAAACATGAAAGACCTGAAAGTACACAAAGTATAGGTGGCACATACTAAAGTTTTGTCCTTAGAAGGAAAGTCCATATCTATTAAGATTTTGCATTTCTCACTTTTACCCCTGATAATTACCAATCTATTTCTGCATCTATACCTTTGCATATTCTTGACATTTCATAAAAAAAAGTTTTCTTTCACTTAACTTGTTTCTTGTGATTGTATCATTATATTCATTCATCTAAGCTGTCATAGCACAAGGCCAAAAGACTAAATGGTTTGAATAAGAGAAGCCTATTTCCTCACAATGTTGGAGGACAGAGGTTTGAAATACTGCTGTCAAGCTCTTCTGAGGCCTGTCTCCTCATCTTATAGATAGCTGTCTTCTCTGTGCCTTCACATGGCTAATGACATTAGCACCTGACTTTTATATGAATACTGGCTTCAAGTGTGAGACAGGTCATTGTAATGCAAAAATGAAGAAACTAAAAAAAGTATGAATGGCTAATTACTACCAATCAAGTGTTAATCTGGTAAGGGGAATTCTTTAAGCTTTTAAGATCCTGAGAATAAACTTCTTTGACTTCATATTCTGTTAATTAAAAAAACAAACTTCTGTTTCATCTATTTCTTTTCTTTCTGCACCACCCTTAAATATTCTTGTAAAAATGTCATTTAAGTATCACACTCTCCACTCCACCTTTTAAAACAAATGTTTTCTTGATTTATATTAGTTTTACAATGCCAAGTTTTTCAGGAGTATAGCTTCATATCTTATTACATTGACCATAAAATAATTATTGAGAAAACTTCTTTCTTGGTAATCTTGCTTAAAAAAAATATTGACTATAAATGGTTGGACTTTTTGGACTCTGAATTCTTCATCATTATCTATATGCCTTTCCATCACTTTGCGGTGGCGGGACACAGAAAAAGGAGGTTTGGAGCAGAAAGGGAACACAATCCTTTATTTGTGCTGGCACCTCAGAGTTGGGTGAGAGAGCAGCAGTTTGGGCCACATGGAGGTAGCAAAAATGGCTGCCTCATGCAGCAACCTTCCCTGTGTCTAATCACCAAAGTGAAAGGCGGGCAAGAGAGAAAGGGGCGGAAGAAGGAGGGCTTTTATTGGAATAGCTCTCTCGAGAATGGGAAGGGGGAGGAGTAACCAAAGCACTCCAACTATCACGGGGAATTGACAATGCCCTGAGGGCACAACATGGCAGAACAGGCACTCTGAGAATGTCCCAACTCTTACAGGAACTAGCAATAGCCTGAGGGGACAACATGGTAGATGTGACTGCATCTGCACAATTACCCAGGACCTTTCCTTATGTTTTGATTTTTTATTTGTTTTTTCAGTTGCTTCCCTGAGGATTATAATGAACATTTTAACTATAAAAATTTAGATCATATTAACACTGACTTGATATCAGTATTAGACATAATGTTTACACTTATAGCACTTCATTGTATTCCTCTTCTTTGTTATCTAAACTATATGAATGCCATCAATAAAATTGTGTACCTACTATTTCATATGGGTATATTTCAAAAGTAGATAGAAAGAAAAAATAAGATACAAATATCAAAATATAGCAATCTTTTTACATTTATCTAGAAACTTCTCTTACCTGGTGTTATTTATAGTTTCATGTGAATTCAAATTACTGTTTAGTTTCCTTTAATTTCAGCCTGAAGGACATCCTTTAATGTTTCTTTTAGATTATATTTTGTAGCAACTATTTGTCTCCATTTTTTTTGTCTGATAACCATTTAAAGTCTCTTTAATTTTTTTGAAGGAAAGAATTGCTGGATACAGAACTTTTAGTTGCAACAGGGAGCTTGCAATATTAAGAGGCCTCCATCAGTCCTCCAGGCCAGGATATGTTCTCCAGGACAGTTTCATATTTTTTATTGTTGCTATTTGTTTGTTTGTTGCCAGAAATTAGATCAGATTTTATAATCTCAGATTCTCACTATTCTAACTATTTATTCATTCTCTTTACCACTCTCTTCCTCTTGAATCCAGAAGAGAGGGAGGTTAAAAGAAGTTGGACTTGGGAGTTGGGCAGTAAGGCAGTGGGTTAAGTGCACATGGCACAAAGCTCAAGGACTGGCGGAAGGGTCCCAGTTCAAGTCCCCAGCTGCCCACCTGCAGAGGAGTCACTTTACAAGTGGAGAAACAGATTTGAAGATTTTCAGGAATCTATCTTTCTCTCCCACTCTCTCTCTTCCCCTCCTCTCTCCATTTCTAATAACAATGACAACAATAACAACAATAATAACTACAACAATAACAAAAGTGAAAATAAATACATAATTATTTAAAAAAAAAAAGAAGTTGGTCTTGGGAATTGTGAGTTCTCTGTTCATAAAATCTTTAGGACATCACCAAAATCCTATCCTGAATGGCTCCACCACACAAGGAGAGAGCATACTTTTCCTGCAACTCAACTATAATGAATGTAGGTATGTTATCACAGAAAACTTGAACTTTAGAAGTAACCAAGGGGGACACTAAAGTTTGAGCATCTGTAGTATACTAGTTAGCAACTTTCCCTGCAAAATTCAGGTCAGAAACAGCCAAGTGACTGAACAACTGAGTCATGTTTTCAATTTACTTTACTATGAAGTAGAAAGTAGAAAACGTGTTCATGTTACATAAAAATAAAATAAGAGTTATGTAATACTCTAGAGCATGTGTAGTAATTTATGTAAAATGCAATAAGAAAAAAGTATGATTCAATAAACATTGGCTTATTAATAAGAATGTCCATACAACATTTTTGATTTTACTATTCTGACCTCTACATGCATAAAATTAAATAAGGTAATGAATTAAACAATCATTTTGACCTTTCTCTCTGTCAATGAATTGGCAGCTTTCTAGGGAGGAAAAGTCATTACTCAGTTTCATTTAATGTATGCAATAATACAATAAAATGGGTATCCTATATCTCACTAAGGCTCGGATCATCTATGCAATTTGTCTAATATGAGATAGTCAGCAGGAACCCACAGATCCAAACCCAGTTCTCTTACTATTTCTAGGAAAAATATAATTCTTAGTATAACTACCTCAAAATCATTATTCTTAAGTTCTCACCTTCATATTCCATTAGGAGATAAATGCACTAGTGCTCTCTTTGATGGCAGGAAGCTGAACAGTGTTATAAGTTATCTAACACAGGAGAATCATAGAACACTAGGATTATATTTGGGCTCTGGTCAGGGTGTACATGATTTCTGTCATGGACAAGTTGTGTATTCTCTTGTGGTGCTGGTTTCATGATTAAGTGTAACTGTCATGGTCCTTCTGAGTCACTGATCTTTACTCAGAGACCTCTTTGCTTTCTGACCCAACTTCCTCAGCTGTCTCTTAGAAATTTTCTTCTAAAGAGGAGGAACAGGAGTCAGGTGGTAGCACAGAGGGTTAAGCGCATGTGGTGCAAAGCACAAGGACCAGCAGAAGGATCCAGGTTCAAACCCTTGGCTCCCTACCTGCAGGGGAGTCACTTCACAAGCGGTGAAGCAGGTCTGCCGGTGTGTATCTTTCTCTCTCACTCTCTGTCTTACCCTCCTCTCTCCATTTTTCTCTGTCCTAACAACAAAGATATTAGTAACAACTACAATAATAACTACAACAACAATAAAAAGACAACAAGGACAACAAAGGGAAAATAAATAAAAATTTTTAAAAATAAATAAAAAATTAAAGAGGAGGAACTAGAACCAGATATGGTCATCATGCTGAAGTCATACTCAGTAATCTCTTTACACTGTCTTTATTTTTCCCTCCTTCCTTCCTTCCTTCTTTACTTCCATTCTTCCTCCTCTTCCTTCTTCTTCTTCTTCTTCTTCTTCTTCTTCTTCTTCTTCTTCTTCTTCTTCTTCTTCTTCTTCTTCTTCTTCTTCTTCTTCTTCTCCTTTCTTCTTCTTCTTCTTTCTCCTCCTCCTCCTTCTTCTTCTCTTTCTCTCTCTCTCTCTCTCTCCCTCTCCCTCTCTCTCTCTCTCTCTCTCTCTCTCTTTTCAGCCACCAGGTGCCAGATGCTACCATGATGTCAACCAGACTTCCCTGGACAGATGACCCACCAATGTATCCTGGAGCTGCTTCGATTCCCCAGAACCCTGCCCCACTAGGGAAAGAGAGCAGCAGGGTGGGAGAAAGGATCCACCTGTCAAAGACCATGTTCAACAGGGAAGCAGTTACAAAAGCCAGACCTTTCACCTTCTGTATCCCACAATGACCTTGGATCCATAATCCCAGAGGGTTGAAGAATAGGAAAGCTATCAAGGGAGAGGATGGGATATGGAGTTCTGGTGGTGAGAATTGTGTGGAGTTGTACCCCTCTTATCCTATGGTTTTGTCAGTATTTCCTTTTCTTAAATAAAAAAATTTTGATGTGGAAGAGAACTTTTCATTTTAAACAAGACTACTTTATATTGTAAAACAAATTTACTAAGGGACAAATTTAAACTACATTTATATAAAATAAGCTTATTCTTTGCTTAAATGATATATATATATATATATATATATATATATATCATTTAAGCAAAGAATATATATATATATATATGTGAAGAAACAAAAGATAAAAGAGAATCATTCATTACAAGTGTTACTATTAACAAGGGACACGCTAAGCATGCTAATTCTGGGTGACATCTTTCTGCATTGGTTCAATTTTAGAATGCAACTCCATATTGTCAGTGTAAATAAGATTTCTGTTTTCAAGTAGAATTAAGTTTAAATGGAAGATGTTTGTTATAAAACACATTTTAATGTTTGCTTTAATGATTCAGGCATGAGTAAACATTACCAATAACCAAGTCAAGAACAATGCCAAAGTTATTTTCCTAGGATGTGAATTAGACAGTATGTCTCACTAGTAATAATCTTTGGAAGAACTAGATATAAAGTTTGTAACAGAAGTAATATGTTATAAAGATTATAATAAGGTACAATAAACACATATTTTTGCCAAATGTCAAAAAGCTGAGGTTTTTAAACTTGCTGTAGCTTAAAGTCAGAATAGATCACCATCATAGAATTAACTTCTGCTACCAAGAATAAATGCAGAGATGAATATGGGGTGAAGTTCACACCTTCACACTCCTGACCCTCTACAAAAACATCAAGAAACAAGAACTATTTAACAAAGTCTTTCTGTCAGAGCCCTGGAGGGGAAAAATCAAAGGTTTACAACAAAATGAATACTAAATTTAAACAGCTGGCATACAATGAAAGGAGAAACTTGTAGTGACCCTGTTTGATCTGATGGCATCTTGAAGATGGCATGTCATAGTTACAATGTGAGATAATTCCTAAATTTTTTTATGACACCGAATTACCCCAATGACAAAACCAGACAACAACATAACAATGGAAAGAATTATATAGCAAGATATCCAGTGAATGTAGGGTATAGAGAGAGCACCTGATAAATTCCAACCTCCATTTCTGATGTGTCTACTCTGCAAACACTGACAGATAAGGATATGACATTGATTTAATAAAGGGCATTGTTAAAAAAAAAAGTTTACACTAACACTGACATCAAACTCAAGAGTGGAAAAGCTGAAAAGTTTTCTTCCACTATCAAGACAAGATTGCTCTACTCATTCCTAACCAACGTAATTTTGAAAGTTCTACACAGAATAGTTAATCAAGAAAAGTACAGCTATTTGTTCTGATCTCTCTCAGTCACTCACTCTCATCAACTAAGTAAGTCAATGAACAGATAAGTAAATATTTTAAATTTTTAAAAATGGATAAATAGCTTGTGCTTATTTGCTTGGTTGACTGGTTTATTTGTTTATAAGTAAATCTAAGCAATACTGAATTCAAGAATATGAGGAATCCAGAGGTTTAAAAAACATTTTTGGAACATGGCAAAGAAATGAGTGCTATCGGATAGAACCAGACCTTCAGTGATGAAGTTAATACAGGATATACACATTGATTTGCAGTGAAGCAAACCTAAAACTTATGATGTAATGTTATGTCATTAAGTTAATAAGTAAATCAATGATTTATAGCATTATAGAATTTATAATATTTACAGATAATATTTTTTGAAAATGATTATCTGGATTGTAAATTTTTAAGAGAAATTTAAATGAAAACTAAATTAGTAATTCAGTCAAATTGTTCAACAATGCTTTTTCAACTATATGGCTGTCATACCCTTTTTGCTTTTTGTTTTACTACTTACATTGATAATGGGAATTTTGCCCAATAATGTGCAGAAGAATTAATGTTTTCTGTCATCTTAAATACTACTTTTTAAAAAGTGGTTTTCCTCCCTCCCCCCCCCCCCTTTTTAAGTGAGATGTCCTGGAGTCAATGAGTTGAATTTTCATTAAATGAAATGAGTGCATTTTCTGACTGTCAGCTTAACTTTAGAAGAGTGGTTAGGATAAAGGAGAAAAAAGACAGGGAAAGAAAGCAAATATGTTTAATCACAATTGCAACTGTGTTTGAATTTTTATAAAAAGAACCTCGTTGTCTAAGTGATGTTAAGCAGTAAACTGTTTAACAAAAAAAGATCTTTATCCCTATTGTTGAAAACTGTCAACAACAATAAAGACAAATATACTCATGATAAGAACAATCCCTCTGTACATCTGTAGACCAATCATAATGAAAAATAAGCTATTTGGGAAAAAACTAAGTAATCATTTACCACCCGAACTTCCCCCTGAAAATATGTATATATTTGCCTCCAGGGTTTTTGCTGGGGCCTACACTATGACTCCACTGCTCCTAGAGGCCAGTTTTCCATTTCTGTTGCCCTTGTTGTTGGTACTGTTATTGCTGTTATTGATGTTGTTGCTGTTGGATAGGATAGAGAGAAATTGAGAGGGGAGGGGAAGATAGAGAGGGAGAGAGAAAGATAGACACCTATAGACCTGCTTCATCGCTTGTGAAGCAGCCCCCCTGCAGGTGGGGAGTCAGGAGCTCAAACCAGGATCCTTGTGCTAGTCCTTGTACTTCGCTCCATGTGCGCTTAACATGTCTCACTACCACCCGACCCCCAGAGTTATATTTTAAAGCTGTGTTTAACATTAAAAATCTTATTTTTGAATATTTAGATACATTAAACATAATCTTTAGGGACAAAATAGCAATGCCTTTGCTCATTATTATCTATCTCAACCTCTCACAGAAAAAGAAAAACATGTCTATAAACACTGAGAATTTATTCGATAGAGATAGAGAAATCATGAGGGAAAAGGAAGATTTAAAGGAAGAAAGACACCTGTATCCCTGTTTCACCTAGCTGCAGGAGGGGACCAGGAGCTTGAACCTGGGTCCATACGCATTGTAACATGTGCATTCCACCAAGTGTGTCACTACCCAGTCCCCATCCTTCTCTTTCTAGTTTATCCCATTTAACAGGATTCCTTCAAGTTCCATTCAAAATGAAATGAAAAAGGTGACTTCATCATTCTTAATAGGTAAATGGTATTAATTACATATTTGACATTTTCATTGACATAAAAGGACGAGTGATGGTAATGTCCAGTAAAAGGAAATATAGCCATGAGAGGTAGGGAAATGTCACTGTGAGGTACCTGGCAAAGTTTCAGTCATGTAGCAAGTGCTCAATGAATTCTGGCTGAATGAGTGTTCATTAAATACTATGGTGTCGGGGCCGGGCAGTGGTGCACCAGGTTAAGGCACATAGTGTAAGTACAAGGACCCATGCAAGTATCCCAGTTCAAACCCCATCTCCCCACCTGCAGGGGCAGGGCACTTCATAAGAGGTGAAGCAGATCTGCAGGTGTTTATCTCTCTCTCTTTCTCATCCTCTCTGTCTTTATCTCCTTGCTCAATTTCTGTCCTATCCAAAAGCAACAACAACAACAATAATAATAGCAACAACAATGGGAAAAATGGCCTCCAGGAGCAGTGGATTCATAGTGCCGTCACTGAGCCCCAGTGATAATCTTGTGTTCGTATGCTTCTAGTTCTGCTTCTGGGATCCCTTCTGTTACATTGTTTGACGTTGTGGTCTGTTTACATGGTCATTCTGTTACATTGCTTGATGTTGTGGTCTATTTACATGGTCATTCTGTTACATTGGTTTGGTCTCACTCCCCCTGCCTCCGGAAGATTTTGGTTTAGTCCTTGCTAGTTCTCGCTTCTTCCTTCTCCCCGCCCCCTATCCTAGTACTTCCTTTGTTCCTGACTCTTCTGCAGGAGGAGAGAGAGTAAAGAGAGAGAAGGACAAGATTGTGATTAAAGATAGCTTAGATTACGCTGTGTTTCACGTCAATAAAGAAATACTGCTCTCCATTCAGCCATGAGTCTCTGGTCGTCTCTGTCCCCTGCCCCGGGAAGCTAGCCTGGTGAAAACAACAACCATGAAGGTAAAAAAAATTTAAAAATCCTGTGAGATATGGGAAAGTTTAGAGGCCACCTGTTAAATAGTAATCATTGACAAAAGTTCACATTAAATTCCATATGGGAATTCTATCTATCTATCTATCTATCTATCTATCTATCTATCTATCTTTCTTTCTTTCTTTCTTTCTCTCTCTCTCTCTCTCTCTCTTTCTTTCCTAAAGGATGGGAGGTAGAGAGGCAGAAAGTTAAAGATCACAGTATTGAAGCTTCAATGTGGTATGGTCCTAGCTCAAACCTGAATCCTAAACATGGCACAGCTGACCACTATCCAAGTGAGCTATTTCACTGGCCCTGTATCCTGCTTTCTAATCCAAAAGTATTTCTGATCATTCTACTTCAAAATACACCTGAATCAATTCATATTCCAGTACGTCATCCGCTATGATCTTTATCAAAATCGCTATAATCTCTCATCTCAACTGTTGAGAAAATCCAGTCTTGAATTCATATTTTTCCCCTCTATCTGGAAGGCAGGGAAACTTTGGAAAACATTAGTCAGATTATGTATCTCTACTGACTGTTCTACTCCAGTTAAAAAATATAACACTTAAATAGAATATAAAACCAAACTTCACCAGCTCTAAGTTTGTCCCTGGCTAAGTAAGTAGCATCCACATTTGTTCTGTTGTTATCCCAATATGCCAAATATACTCTGCATGAGGGTTCTTCATTTGCACTTCTCTCTGCCTAGAATATTCCCACCCCCACACATGTAATATATGTCTAACTCTAATGTCACCTTTTAGAAAGTTTCCCTGGCCACTGTATCCATGCCCTTTCTTTCTTTCCTTACTTAGCTATATTTCCTACAATGGCATGTTGTCTTTCACATCGAGTAAAATATATACTTTATGAGTATTTACTTATATCTTGTATCTAAAGCAATGTTTGTCAGTGAGTATGAGACTAAATATTTGTCAGACAAATGTAAAAATAAATAATGCAATTCCCTATCATCCAACACAAAGAGCAAGAGGAAATACCTATGTGAGGGGCTAGGTCAAGTTAATACTGAAGTTATAGCGCATGGGGCAGAAAAATGTTAAGCCAGAGGTTAGGGACATATGAACCAGAGAATCTAAATTAAGGAAGATTTGTAATGTCTTAAGTGGAAACAATACAAACTACCAGAGTATTTGTATAAACAAGTAAACAGAAGGAAAAAATCTTCAACAATTTATGGAGAAACTCAGTCCTTACCATCTTTCATTTTGAGACAATCCCCAAAGAAAATTCCAAAGCCGAGACAAAGCACTTGCGGCTATTGTATAAGAAATTTTACCAGCACTAGAGATTTGCCCTTGAGTTACATCTAAAATATCCAGTACATTCTTTTCACACATATTTTATCTCATTCAAGTATTAGGATATTAACTATGGTAATTTTGCCTCATTTATTAACATGCAAGTATTTCTATATTCTGCATGCCATTAAATTATGTAACAATGTTACCTCAGTAATTTTAAAATAATTCCCAACACACTACTATAGTAACATTCAGTTTTGCAATTAAGAATAGTTTTCTATCAAGCTAAGAGAGTCCTTCTAAGCTGACTGGTTAGAAGTCTCCTTGAGGACTGGCTACTTTTAAAGGCTCAGTAACTGAGTCTGGGTGCTAGCACACTTCTTGAGAGAACATGCTATCATATTCAAGTACCTGGGTGCAAACAGGTGGAGGAAGGGAATTTCACACAAGGTGAAGCAGTGCTGCAGGTGCTTTTCTTCCTCTATCTCAATTTCCCCTTCTCTCTCAATTTCTCTCTCCCAAACCAAATTAAAACAAGAAAAATAAGTAGATTTTTTGGTAGCCACTGAACCTATTGTAACTTTGGTGGTAAATAAATAAAATTAATTAAAAATATAAAATCTTAATAACTGTGTATGTTCATGCTTGTGGCCACATTGTACCTTACAATATCTGTATTAGTTTCCATAGACTTGGTTTCCATAACAAATCATCACTGTTTGGGTGGCATAAAATGATAGAAAATTATTGTCTCACAATTCTGAAGTCTCAATTTGGCAACCAAAATTTTTTGCATATTTTGTACGGTTTTTAGGGGATGTGTATGGAGAATCTATTTATGGCATTATCCTAGTTTCCAATGGCTGTTGGGATACCTTGAGTTTCCTGACTTGCAGCTAATAACTCAGTCTCTGTCTCTCTCTTTATATGGTCTTCTTTGGATATCTGTGTCTGTTTCTTCTCTCCCCTTAAAAGGACTTACCAATTGATCTAGGGGACTGTTTAATTGGGATGATCTCAATTTGAGATGTTTAGACATCATTTTCCAAATAAGGCCACATTGACAGGTTCACAATGTGGATATATGGCCATGTCATGCTGCTAGGTTAGGACCTGGACATATTACTGGGGGAAGGAAGTCACCTTCCAACCCAGAATAACAACAGGCAGAGAAAAATTAAAAGGGGAAGAGAAAAAGGGAAAGAGAAAGAAAGACACTTCACCACTAGTGCAGTTTCTCCCTTGCAAATAGGGACTGGGAGCTTGAACCCAGGATTTTGTGCACTGTAATATGTACACTCCAACAACCTACTCTCTGTCAACTATTTTAAGAATAAATTATAAGTTCAAGCTCCATTTCCTATCAGACTTCTCAAACTACTTCTGTTGGCATTTAAACTCTAGTAAGTATGAAAGTGCTATATTTATATATTCAAGGAATATTCTTTATTAAAACATTGATTTTAATAACTTACTGAGGGACGGGTGGTGGGAGAGAGTACACCAGAATATCACTCTGGCATAGGATGCTGGTGATCAAGCAAAGAACTTCTTACTTGCAAGTCCAGAGTTCTACCACTGCACCAATTCCTGGGCCACTGAATATACTTTACTTTCTAGTTTACAAAACTGTCTCCCTAAGGTTATTCACTTCCCTCTGAAGCCCTCTTAACTGGTGATTTTATTTTCTGCTACCAGGACTTCACCACTCCTGGCCAAATATTTCAAATATAAGCAAAGAGGCAGAGACGGACAGACAAACAGGGAGATATGATCAAGCACTAGAACTGTCCCCTGTGTAGTGGGATCCGGGCTGGGCCAGGCACAGACCAAAGCACACAACATTCCAGAAGAACTGTCTCCCTGCTCCTTTTATTTTCCTGAGCTTGAAAATCACAGGTTCCTGATCTCTGTTGCCAGCACCAGAAAAATGTTCCTTACTTTTCTCTAGTTTTTTTTTTTCCATGTCTTTGATACATAGACTCAAATTCTATCACTGCTAGTTTTCTCTGCTGCAATTTTCATTCCAGTCAGTCCTTTTCATTTGTGAAAGACTTTAGCTTTTGAGTTAGCATTTCTTTATGAACTACCATTCTTGTCAGCATTCTTTTCTTAGAGATTTGCTCACTATTTTATTGGTAGAGAGAGAGACAGAGAGAAAAAGAAAAGTTTGTAATCTTGGGCATAGTCATTGCCAGAAATCAAACCTGAAATGTCACAATTAACAAGTCATTTCCTCTAACCACTGAGAACCACCCCAGTCCTCTGTTAGCTTGGCCACTCAAAATGCATTTCATTCTACCTTGTCCTCTTTGTCCATATATTTTGTGCTTAAACCCTGCTTCTTTTCCACTAATCTTTCACATCTTCTAAACCTTTCTTTAGACTTGTCTTTACCAATAACTAAAACACCACTGAAAATCCCCATAAGTATCCAGTCTTTTTTTTATATTTCCAATGAAAAAGAATGAGAACAGAGCAGCCCTCCATCATATTCAGTGCCAGAATTTAACCCAGGGTTTTACATGTGTGAGATGTGTACTCTATTGCTGAGCAGACTCCTCTGCACAAGGATCCTGTCTTCTAAGTATTGACACACTCTATTTTATGCTACTACCTTTACTTCTCCCTGCTCTTCATGGAGAATCTTAAGTACTTTCACTTTTAACTTCCATTTTCATTCAATTTGTCACTTCCTTCCTAACCAGTTCAGAGTTTTTGTTCTGTTTTTTTTTTGTTTGTTTGTTTGACAATCACTCTTTATATATGCCATCCACCCCCACCCTTGTTAGTCTCTCTGTCACAATCTTCTGTAACCTTTCAAACTGAGTTGAAATCCAGCTTTTGTGATTCTCTCCTCCACCCATACTGAAGGTTAAGGCTGGAGAAAATCACTGTAAGTGCTAGATGGACTTGAAATATATCATCTAAAGTCTCCCCAGGAAACCTGGTATGAATTTTCACAGCCAATTCACTCTCCTATTCTCTGAAACAACTATTTCTCACCTTTTATTTGTTCCTTAAAATACCAAATGTCCTTCCCCTTCTTATTTTAGGTTGGTGTCTTTGTGTCTTTTTTTTTTTTTTCATAGAAAATAGATGCAATCAGAGAACATCTTCAATCTTATGAAACCAGATCTATTAACCTCACATCTGTTCTTACCTCCATGCATTTTTCTCACACTATGAATCAACTCCCCAAACTCCTACTGAAGTGTATTCCTTTTTTGTGACCTAAGTTCCATTTATTGTTGTCCTATAGGTTCCCATGTTTCCTTTTGTGAATAATTTCATCATTTGAAATTATGTTTTATAAAAGTCTCATTAAAAAAAATTCCTTGATCCTCTATTTCCTTCATCAGACACAATAACAGTTCTTCCTTTTATCAGATAAAATTCACAAGTGTTGTGAACATTAATTGCATTCATTCCTCAGTCTTTCCTGAACTAATTTTATTGAGGTCAGATATGACAGGATGTATCTGTGGGAATACAGATACTGCTACACCATGCCAGACACACTGGGGCGGGGGGATTGTTGCACAGGAAATGGGAGTGATAACAGATGTGAATACTGCTTAGAAAGGAGGTACAGGTCCAAGAAGGATGACAGAGGACCTAGTGGGGTTGTATTGTTATGTGGAAAACTGAGAAATGTTATGCATGTACAAGCTATTGTATTTACTGTCTAATGTAAAACATTAATTCCCCAATAAAGAAATTTTTAAAAAAATAGAAAGGAGGTAAAGGTGCGTAACTTGGGAATTTATATAAACTAGTCCTATGGGCATGGTTCTCTCTCTCTCTCTCTCTCTGCCTAGGTGAACCTGCCTTCATGTCAATAAAGGTCTCTCAGGTTCCCTTTCTTTCTTCCTCTCTCATGGCCTACATTACTCAAACATGGAATGTTCTCAATTTTCCTGAATAAAGTTTAAAATTCATAAAAAAAAAAAAAAAACATACTTTCTCCTCAAATCTTGCCGGGATTGTGTGTGATAAACTTTTAAAGATGTATAGAACAAACCTGACCTGAATTTCCCCCAGTACAATTTCAATCAAGCTTTTTATTCTTATCATTTATCTGAAGTCTTTCTGTCAAGGGAGTTAATTCAGTGGTCAATCTCAAGCTCTGATTGTATTTAATTAGCTTTTTATAGTATTTGACACAGTTGATATCTCATCTCATTTCAAAAACAATTTCTGCACTTGTCTTCTAAAACACAATCATGCCAGCTTTTAGATCTTCCTCCCCAGAAAATGCATTTTTTCAACTCTTCTCTTATTGACCACTAAATGTTGGAGGCCCACAGGCACTTCTGACTAACAAACACTCCATAATTTCACTGCTTATGGCTGAAAATACATCTATATAAACCAACAACTGTGAAGTATTTGTTTCAGCTCATTATACCCCTGCATTTCAAAGTGAACTACTCAATTACTCATTTAAATCATTGACTGAAGGCCTTGCATGCATCTCAAACTTCATATGTCCACAACTTAATTCTTGGATTACTTGTCAAATGTGTTATTTTAGAAGTCTCCTTCAATATAGCTAGTAGAACCATATCTATTTAAGTGTTTAAAGAAATCTAGATGCATCCTTAACTTTCTTTATCATACCTCTGTCTAATGCACTAGCACAATTTTCTTCTTAACTTTAGTCAAACCCTAATTAATTTTTTCATTAATCCCACAACCACCATTGTAACTCAAGCAACAATCACTGTTTATTTGCTCTAATGCAATAAGTTTCTAAACCTTCCTCTCTTCCAAGCCTTCTTTACTATCTATCATCTGAGCAATAGGCAGGGAAATATATTGCTGTTATTGTTAATGTTTTATCATTAGATGTAAATGCTGGGGCTCTATTCCTGGAAGATTCTATAATCACTAGTGGATTTTTCCTCCACTTTTTATTTCCTTTCTTTTTCCTTATTTTTTCCTCCTTAGGTAGATTGTGAGAGATAGAAAGGGAGAGAGAAGTAAAATGCCATGATCACCCTACTGTATCAGGGACATATATTACCTACATTATCTACCTATCAAGGGTATAAATTATGTACATCACATAACACCAGCCTTATCTATATACATACCCCTGATGACAGTGACTTTCTCACCACCTAGCTCGGTCAGCGTTTCTGGGTTTTTTTCACTCTAGACTTCATCTGTTTTCACTCATCTCTATGTTACTGTTTGAAAGAAAATCACCTCGTTGATGATCCCACTCATCAACAGAAGTTGAGAAAGAAGAACAAAAAGGGAAACTAAAAGCAGGATCTGACTAAATCTAGAGTAGGGCACCAAAGTAAAAACCCTGTGGTGAGGGGAAGGGTAGACATTTGGCTTCCAGGGCTGCAGAAGGGCGGGGGTTGGAGGGTGGGAGGGGACACAGTCTTTTGGTGGTGGGAATGGTGTCTATGTAAAAAAAAAAAGGAAAAAAAGATAAGAGAAGAAAAAAATAAGAGAATTAAAAATAATTTAAAAGAAAGAAAATCAACATGTGCAGTTCATGGCAAAGAGTAGGAAGTTAAGTTCTGCTTCCTTGAGGACAGAGTACATATTTGATTTTTTTCCTTTATCATTTTATTGGGTGGTTAATAGTTTATAATACAGTTGTTGATCTATGGGTACAGTTGCTCTTCTCCATGTGACAGGTGTCTATAAAACCTCTCAACCCAACTAAGTCCTGGCTCGTGCCAGGGCCCCACGAGCTCCTCCTCCTACCCCACTGTTAATAGATTTATTTTCTCCTTCCCTCATAAGATAGATGCTGAAGTTGGAAAGTGAATCCCCTTTGCCTGAAAGAGTTCCCAGTATAAGTTCTAACATGCACTGATAGCAAATCACACACATATGATCTCATTAGGTATCAATCAGTTACTCAAATGAATCTCCTAACACAAACCTCTTCATATGGATGAGAGTCAACAATGGTTGTTTATTTAACCAAAAAATATTTTCTTCCCTTCCCTTATATATATGAGGTTAATTCTCCCTGACACAAAAACTAAAATAAGCAAAAGAAACTCCATTCTGGGGCCAGGTGGTGGGCACCTGCTTGAGCACACATATCAAGCATCTAGCCCCACAGTTGCATGGAGGAAGCTTCTCAAATGGTGAAACAGTGCTGCAGGTCTCTCTCTTGCTCCCTCTCTCTTTCTCTGTCTCTCTCCCTCCCTCCCTGTCTCCCCATTCCCTCTCAATTTCACTCTGTATCATAGATAAATGAAAGTAAATAACCTATTAAAAAAAATAACACTCCATTCTTATAATCAGGTGTAAGGGGTTGGGATGAGGAGGATGGAAAAATGTTGACATAGTGAAGAAAAAAAAATTCTTTTTTTTTTTAATTTATAAAATGGAAACACGAAAGAGAGCATAGGATAAGAGGGGTACAATTCCACACAATTCTCACTACCAGAACTCCATATCCCATCTCCTCCACTGATAACTTTCCTAGTTTTTAATCCTCTGGGAGTATGGACCCAGGGTCATTATGGGGTGCAGGAAGTGAAAAAGTCTGGCTTCTGTAATTATTTCCAGTTCTTTTCAGGTCCCCAGCACCAGCATAGGATGGAGAAGATAAATCTTTCAAGATTAGGTTCTATTATATATGTCTAGATTTCAAGATAAATTCATATATATATATATATATATATATATATATATATATATACTGTGTTCTACCTGACATATAGTATTTGCATATTACTCAGCAACTGAATTAATTCTTCATATCTCTGTCTGCTGATAAGCCTAGTGGTCTGTTTGAGTCTTATTTAGCTTTGTGTAGATATAATGCCTGCAACCGGAATTGGATGTTTGCAAGCCGTTGGCAAACGGAAAGAGATTACCTTGAACCTCATGTTCATATAGTTAGTTTATTTTAACTTATTCTAGGCACCTGATCTGAGGCATCTGCTCACAAGGAATCCTTTGGATTCTAGCAGCTTGGTGGGAAACAATTACCTTCCTGGAGACTATATCAAAGCTTCCTGTGTCATAATCTTCAGGACATTCCTACCTTTTATACAGGGAGCTCTGGAAGGGTGGGCTTATGAGCTGAATTCAGGTCAAAACAGAAACAGGAAGAAATGATGGAGAAGAAGCTGGAAGCTCAAATCAGAAAGTCAAACAGTCTATCTAGAATTTGAGCCCACAGTCAGTGGCAGGTTTCCTAAAGGGACCTGAAAGAACAAAGAGCAGTCTCTTTTCTTCTCTCAGTCTTGATTTAGGCCAGCAGTAATTTTCTTCACTCACGCTGTGATCTTATTGAATCTTATCTTTGTCTTGCTGCCGGTGGCCTGTGACACTACTTGTTGGGTAAGGATAAAAGGTATCAATAACAACAAAATGCCAGGTCCACCAGCTAAGTAGGTTAGTATGCATTCTTTGAACATCTTGTGACCTACCTTGGAATCCAGCCCCTATCACACTGGAGCAAGCTTCAGTTCTGCTATGACTTTCTGTCTGTCCTTCTATATGTCTCCTTCTATCTGGATAAGTCATTAAGAATGGTGAAGCTTCAGTGCTATAATACCAGTCCTAGGCATATACCCAAAGGATATTAAAACACTAATTTGAAGGGACATATGTACCCCTCTATTCATGACTACATTATACAAAATAGCCAAGAAGTAAAAACAGCCTAAATGTCCATTGACAGATAACAGGATCAAAAAGTCATGGGACAAAATTATATATCTATTCAATTCATAACTATGATCTTGGGAGAACTATGATGATTATAGAGGGGGGAGTAACACAGACCTTTGGTGGTGAGGGTGGTGTTGAATTATACCCCCATTATCTTATAATCTTGTAGCATGTGCGCTCAACCAGGTGCTCCACCACCTGGCCCCTTTTTTAATTTTTTAAAATTATCTCTTATTTATTTGATAGAGACAACCAGAAAATGAGAAAAAGGAGGAGATAGAGATAGACAGACAGACAGACAGATAGATCTACAGCCCTGCTTCACCACTTGTGAAGCTTCCCCCTGCAGAACTTATAATCTTGTAAATCAATAATAAAAAAGAAGTCATGATGCATACACTCAATGGAATACCACTCTGCAGTTAAAGAAGATGATATTGTGTCCTATTGGACAAAATGGGTGGAACTGGAAGTAATTATTCTTAGAGAATTAAACAGGTGTGGTGAAATATCAGGTGGTTTTGAGGTATCACTCATATGTGGAATATAGAAAATTGAAACACATGAAGTTCTCTGGGGGAAGAGAGGGAGAGAGAAATAGTCAAACTGTCTCCAACGATTTCTAAGAACAAGGTGATTTTCATTGAGGTGGGGGGGCAGAGAACTTTGCTGATGGCTGTGGAATGGATTTATACCCATATAACTTTATAAATTTATAACTAGCTATTAAATCACAAAATAAAAATAAACTCCAATGATGACTTGGCATAAATATATGTTTTTCAGTCTCAACATGGCATATTACTATCTTGATATGTGAAAATAAAAGATTCCTGACCTTCCCTTTCTTGTGAAATCAGAAAAAAAAAATCTCCAAAGCTAAAGAATACACTCCTATTACCTGAAGAGGGGAAGTAGGATCAGGTGGTGGAACATCTGGCTAAGCAAACATATTAAGGTATGCAAGGATCCTGTTCAAGACCTTGCCCCACCTGAAGAGGGGAAACATCATGAGTGGTGAAGCAGGGCTGCAGGTGTCTCTCTGTCTCCCTCCCTGTCTCCCATTCCCTCTCAATTTCTGTCTCTATCCAATAACATATATATATATATATGTATATACATACATATATATATATATATATTAAAACAAGAAAAAACTATGAGGAAGGCATCTTATCTCCACATAAAGAACTTTCCAGAATGTCTCTGTATAAATTTTGTTGAATCCCTCATTAATTTGGGATCTAATTTCTTTAATATGCTATAATATCTTTACAGATATGTTGTCTGTTTTCTAAAAGGTATGAAGCAGGGGGCCATTTAGTGGCTCACCAGGCTAAGCAAACATAGTATTGCGTCCATAGATTCAGTTTGAGCTCCCCACCTGCAGGGGGACACTTCACAAGCAGTGAAGCAGGTCTACAGGTGTTTATCTTTCTCTCCCTCTCTCTATCTTCCCATCCTCTCTCATTTTCTCTCTGTATATCAAATAAAATGGATAAAAGGAAGGGGAATGCTGCTGGGAGTGATGGATTCACAGTGCAGGCCCCAAGCCCCCAATGATAACCCTGGAGGCTAAAAAGTAAAGTAAAGTAAAGTAAAATAAAATAAAATAAAATAAAATAAAATAAAATAAAATAAAATAAAATAAAATTTACAAAGCAGATTGTTCTGTTGGATCCTATGTCTCCTGTATCTCCATGCATGTATGTTAACTTAGCTGTTTTCCCCTTTTTAACCTGTCCTGTGTACATTTAACTGTTAGAACAGCCAAGAAAGACCAGTGGGTGATGTTAAAATTTCTCCTTTCCCACAAAATCTTCCAAAGAAGAATGACTATTCATAAGAAATGATGCAGGATATGTTTTCATTCTACCACACATCACAGGTGTTAGTGATTTGGTAACAATCACAATATGTAAGGTATTGTAAGTATTAACTATCTGTCGTATGCTTTACATTGGTTTGTTTTAGCCCTCCCCCACCAAGAGAATTGGATCAGTCCTATTAATTTCGCGGGCCTGCTTGGCCCCGCCCCAAAGAACCCCGAGAGAGGGTTCCTGAGTCAGAGAGTTCCTGAGTCCCAGAGTTGGAGAGTTTCAGGGTTACAGAGTAAGAGAGAGTTCCACAGTGGAAGAGTTTCAGAGGGTTCCCCAGTACGAGAGTTCCAGAGTTCCGGAGTTCGAGAGAAAAGAGGGTTCCTGAGTTTGAGAGTAAGAGAGAGAGTGCTTGCGCCGCCGCAAAGAGACAGCAGAGTTCTGTTTGGTAATTAGTTTGTCTTAGTTTATGAATCGTTGTTCCTGAATAAAGAAATACAACTTCCCTGCCCAGCCGTTGTCTCCGCGTCTCTGTTACCCGCCGTGAAGCTAGACCCGCCTGGCAAGAGCCTCTGAAATTTTAACAACAAATGGCGCCCACGTGGACCTGACCTGCGCATCTCTCAGATAAGTAAAGACAATTTGGCTACCTATGCACTATGGCCTTCTCTTCTGCTTGTGAAGAGATCTCCAAAGGCCTCTGCTCTTTCTTCACGAGACTGTTTTGCTGTTTCTGGAACATTTATGTCTGGACCACTCTGTGGTTTCCACTCGCTCGGGCGAACTCAGAACAGCCAGCAGGAATAGCCAGCGGGCGGGAGGCGAGGCACGGAGCTGCTGTTTCCACCTGGTTAAACAGCCAGTCAGCCGGCTGCGCCCAGAAAACCCCGCGCAACGCACCCGCAGCCCCGCAGCCCTGCAGCCCACAGGAGGCCAAAGCCAGCACACAAGAGCCCCTGGAGCCCGAGGCCAACACACAAGAGCCCGAGGCCAGCCCACAGGAGCCGGCTCTCCACCGTGTGGAGCAGGGCACTGGACGTGTGATCCCTCCACGCTGCTCGGCCACTGCGAACAGGGCAGCAGACATGGCAGGGCCATGGGGCAGGGCCGCAGCGGCCTATCATGGCCGCCACCCCTGGGCACCTAGGCCCACGCCTTCTACAAAACTGGCCCGCCTGCCCTTTTGCTATAAATTCTGGAACCATCCCAGGCCTCCCGGACCCCCGGGCTCCCTGCCGAAACTGGGCACACGAGATCTCCAGCCGCCGGTCCGGTCTGAAGGCAGACAAGCTGGAGTACGCAGAGATTTGTGCAGAGATCACAACCTGCAATTCCTAAAAGTGAAGCTGTGCGGGAAGCCACCTCCGGATGGTGAACCCCCCCCCCCCAACAACTAAGACAGTACAGATTTAAATTCGTGTTTAAAATGACATGTCTTCGTAACAAAGGTTTCTCTCCTTGTGTATTAATGACCATGTTTATGTGTATGTTTAAAGTTTGGTAAACAGTAACTTTAAGGCTAAATTCTTACTAGACAAAGTTAAATGAAAAGGGTTTTCAACGTAATTCTCATAAAGATAAAATTAACTTACATTTAAAGTCTGAGGTAAAAATTAGTTAACAATCAATATATTTTAACTAAGTTAGTCTAAACAAAAGGTTAAATAGACTTGTTGATATGTAAAACACTACCTTCTCTATTAGAAAGGGTAGATCGCACAATGGCTATGCTAATTATTCTCATGCCTGAGGTTTCCTCTCCAGCCCACACCTAGGGTGTGTCTCCATCTTGAATGGGTGTAACAAAAGGTTAAAAGATGTTGTTGATATGTAAAAGTCTCAAATTCCTTCTCTATTAGAAACGTTGGATCGTGCAGTAGATATGCTAATAACAAGTTTTGTTTCATAGTAAGTAAGTTGCAGCCAGCTGCCTGTGGGACTCTAGGCCATTCCCCGCCCCCATGCAATTGCCCGTCGAGGCAAGTAGCCCCCCAGAGGCAAGAAATTTTTTTTTTTCAGATATGGCCCCCTCAGGCCTTCCCTTGGCAACATGCTGGTTTTTGTTATATATGTTTCTGTTCACCCCACACCCTTGATACTATAGTCATTTAGTTAAAAAAAAAAAGGGGGAATTGTCGTATGCTTTACATTGGTTTGTTCTAGCCCTCCCCCGCCAAGAGAATTGGATCAGTCCTATTAATTTCACGGGCCTGCTTGGCCCCGCCCCAAGGAACCCCGAGAGAGGGTTCCTGAGTCAGAGAGTTCCTAAGTCCCAGAGTTGGAGAGTTTCAGGGTTACAGAGTAAGAGAGAGTTCCACAGTGGAAGAGTTTCAGAGGGTTCCCCAGTACGAGAGTTCCAGAGTTCCAGAGTTCGAGAGAAAAGAGGGTTCCTGAGTTCGAGAGTAAGAGAGAGAGTGCTTGCGCCGCCGCAAAGAGACAGCAGAGTTCTGTTTGGTAATTAGTTTGTCTTAGTTTATGAATCGTTGTTCCTGAATAAAGAAATACAGCTTCCCTGCCCAGCTGTTGTCTCCGCATCTCTGTTACCCGCCTTGAAGCAAGCCAGCCTGGCAAGAGCCTTACGAATTTTAACAACACTATCTTTGTGAATTAAAATTCCAATTTTTGCATTAACTTTTGAACTTTAAAGTTTTTTTTCTGGCTACAAAATACTCATTCTAAAAAAGATGGAATCTGGCTACTGTTTAGAAAGACTAAACATTTACTCATCCCCACACACTTTGAAGAGTGAGTTAATAATTTAAAATATAGGCTTCCATGAAAATATTTGCAGATGCATTTAAAATAGCTTATATGTGCAGCTTGATATAGCCTGCTTCTTCATGAAACTTTATAGAATAACAAGTGTATGCCATGACATACATTTTCACGACTAAACTTATAAGTGACTTTGAAGTATTTCATCACATAGATCTATCGTTTCTTTATATATTTATTTATTTTCCCTTTTGTTGCCTTTTTTGTTTGTTTTTGTTTTTACTGTTGTAGTTATTATTGTCATGGTTGTTAGATAGGACAGAGAGAAGTGGAAAGGGGAAGGGAAGACAGAGAGGGGGAGGGCAAGATAGACACCTGCAGACCTGCTTCACCGCCTATGAAGCAACTCCCCTACAGGTGGAGAGCCGGGGTCTCAAACTGGGATCCTTATTTATTTTCTCCTTTTCCTTCTTTTTTTTTCTTCCTCCTCCCTTTCTCCTCTTTCTCTTTTCCCTTCACCTTCGTGTGTGTGTGTGTGTGTGTGTGTGTGTGTGTGAGTTCGGCTCTCTCATGCCAACCTTTTTACTTACAGGGAGAGAAAGAATGGGATACGGTCTTGTCAACGTTTCTTTTTTATAAATAAAAATTAAAAAAAGAAGAAGAATGGAGAGTCACTAAACCACTTTCTCTTCCTCTAGGATTATAGTATCTCCACATGAAGCTGGGGCTTGAACCTGGACTGAGCATATAGTAAAGGATAAACCTTACCAGATAAGCTGTCTCCCCAGTCCTTATTATTATTTTGTAATAAAACAATTATCTTCATAATAGGACATACCAGTGCCCCATGGTATGCATATTTGTCAACAATGCTGAGAGGATAAATTATATTTTCAACTCTCAATACCTTTCCCTTTTCATTTCTCTGTGGTAGATTTCTCCAGTTTTTCTAAGCCCCTCCTGATTCAGGACTTGTCATCTTCTGCTCACAAATGAGTGAATGGAATCTGAAGCAGAACCTTGCACAAGATCACAAAGATAATCAAGAAAAATAGGATTTATTCTCAAACCTGCATACTTCAAACTACCTATTTTTATTTATTCTAGATTTTATTTATTCTAGAGTCCTCTATATTCTACAGCTAACTTATGGTAGAAAACTGAGCAGAATACAGGTCTTCTGACTTCAGAATTTTGTTTTTACCTCTTCCTTCATAACACTATAAACTACATACAGGTGATTGATTGACTGAGAACAGTTTGCTTGAACAAAGTCATTTAAGACAATTATGTAAATGCTCCCATCAGCTACTAGCATGGGTGCCCCACTGTCAACGTTGGTATATTGATGCTCAAAATTTATGATGTTAGCAAGCGTTTGGCCCCTCAGTAAATTCATTGCTAACAGCATGTTGAAGAAAGTGTAAACTAGCATGGCCTTCTCTTCATTCTAGGGAAGTATGCAAATACTCTCATCAGAGAAAGATCACAAGGGGTTAAGCAGAAGAGTTGTTTAATAACCAGATAAATGCTACGTTTGTTTGACTTTCAAATTAGAAAGTGCTGTCAAGCTTAAAAACAAGAACATCTTAGGAGATATTTGGTAAAATGGTAATGTATTACTGATTATTTTAATTCAAAAGAAAAATAAATGTAGTCTGTAATTAAATGTTCCCTGCTTAACACGTTCTACAGTTGACTAACTCCTTAAAAGTAAACAGGAAATAATAAGTGGGTAGATGATTGGATGCCTTCCCAACAGTCACAGGTCTCCTGAAGTCACAATCAAAGCTACCACTTGAGAATCACCACAATTTGTGTCTCCTCTTCCATCGTGTGTAGGGACATGGGCAGACTGAAATCCTGTTTGAATAGTTTCTTTCAACTGCAGAATCAAAGCCACTGATGTTCTGCAAACACAGTGTGAGTGAAATACCTATTATGTCTGGAAGAAAAAAAAAAGCTTTAGCATGATTTACTTCTAATTTTAAAAAGAGGTTTTAAAATGAAACCTATCTGGCATTGAGACTCTCCCTATTTTTTACCCCTCTGTCTTCTGGTTAGGAAAGTCAGAAGTCTTTCATAGGTACAGAAGTCAGAATAAAAATCCTGGAGTTGCAGTATTGAGGGAAATGCGACATCAAGGTGCTGGCCACAGGCCAGTTCTGTCCCTAGCTGCTTCTGCTCCTATGAAATCAATTAATTTGTTACTTAGTCAAGAGCTTTTTAGGAAGGAGAGATTTGATTATGACTGAGAGATATATAGGTTAAAGGGAGCAGAAAAAGAGCATCTCTTTGGCATATGTGATGCTGTGGACTGAATTTTGGATCTGATGCTTGCAGGTGAGCTCTGACCACTCCACTCTTTCCAGTTTGTTCAAAATCATTTTATTTAGTCTCCCTTTGATATCAGAGAGAAGCTTCTCCTAGTCTTGAAGACAATGAATAAAACAGTCTCAGGCCTGCTCTCAAGTTTCTATCATTCTAGAAAAAGCAAGATGGAAAAAAAATTAGAGGACAATTAACCAAGTGTTGATCACAAAGGCCACACAACAGGCATAAAATAAAAAAGTGATTTATGGGAGATTTTACACAGATGAATATGATCAGGTCAGAAGAAATAAAAGGGAGAGGCAAGATTGTTCTTAGTAACAAGATTTGAGGACTTTTTTTTTCTTTACTGGGGGATTAATGGTTTATAGTCAATAGTAAAATACAGTAGTTTGTACATGTATAACATTTCTCAGTTTTCCACATAACAATACAACCCCTTTTAGGTCCTCTGCTGCCATCATGTTCCTGGGTCAGAACCCTACTCTCAGCCCAGAGTCTTTTATTTTAGTGAAATACACCAAACCCAGTTCAAGTTCTGCTTTGTATTTTCCCTTCTGTTCTTATTTCTCAACTTTTGTTTATAGGTGAGATTGTCCTATATTCATCCTTCTCTTTCTAGCTGATCTCACTTCACATGATTCAAGCAAGAGTTTACAGATAATTTTGGGTAATGTCATTCCAGGTAGAAGAAATAGCAAAAAGCACATAGCATACATGACAGAAGCTCATCTATGTCCTAGGTCTTAGGGTTCTGTGTCTTATAATGTTATAAAATGGAAAGAGTAGGGACTTTGCCTCCTGAGAGATGTTACAGAAATAAAATACTTCTCCTTATGGTCGTGCAGATTCTGAAGATCCCACATCCTCGTTCCTTTATTATACAGTCAACAAAATTCTTCTGACCTGTCTCCATGTTTTCTGTTGCCTTGAATATCTTTTGTTTTAAAATACTGTTTATTATTTTGACCACATGGCCATTGAAATAAAAAACTTACTTTGTAGCTCTGTACATGAATTTCAAAAAGTAATACTTAACTTGAACTGCTTATAATAAATTTTAATTATTTTAAAATTTGTTTAGATTATACTTCAATTATATTATACTAAGGAAGTATGAGGGTCTGGAATACCTAATTTCACTTCATAATCCTGGTAGATTAAAAACCCTGTGTATAAGCACAAGCTCTAAAAGCAAAGTGTCAAAACTTTCCTGTTTTGACTTCAATGCCTCTCTATTGTTTTTAGGGTCAAAGGTTAAATGGCTGGTCTTGTCATCTTGAACCACTTGGAGTTTCTAATTCAACCACTTGTGTGGCTCTGTGAATCCTGCACTTTGCATTCTGCAGCTCACATTCATCTATACTAATAGAGACGTCTACTTCTGAGTCTCCTGGCTTTTTTAGATCCATATTTTACGCCAGAGGTCGTGAAAAACAACAACAAAACCTTCTACCACAACTACTAATCTTGCATATTTACCTGAGTCTACTGCTAAAGAAACCTTCATCCTATTGCATTAAAATTTTGTTTCTGCTCTGAAAATATCAATATCTAAAAAGACTTTGGTTTTTCAGTTCATTTTAGAGTATTTAGGAAGAGCTATATAAAGAGGAAAAAGAAGTACAAAGAAGGAGATAAAGAGAGACAAACCTTCAACCTTGCTTCATCATTCATGAAGCTTCCCCCTTGAAGGCTGGGACTAGAGCATAAACCAGGGTCTTTGAACAACGTAATGTGTGAGCTAAACCAGGTGTGCCACTACACAACCACTTTTCAATCTCTATATCCTTAATTCCTTGATTCCATAAGCATTTAATAAACATTTGGTTACTGAATAAATTTAAAAAATTCTTTGATTAATGGGCTAGTAAACAATTAATATTTAACATAGTATGTATTACTTCTATATAATCTGATAATTCTTTCCAAACTATCCGTAAGTCATTTAGAGATTTTGCTTCCCTTAGTGTTTTACTCTGATTCCTCAAAGATGACAACATTGCTTGACAAATTGGTAGAAACATTGCTAACCAAAACATTTTAGCTGAGTACTTTGCATGGTTTAGTGTCAAGGTTCCGGAAGTTTTTCTTTCCTAACAATCTTAGACTTCAGAGAGTCCATGTTAAGTTCTAATGGTGCTAAGTAGATGAGAAAGTTAATCTGAATGTCTAACATTTCTTAGAGGGTTCTATGTCATCAATAATTTCCAGAAATGTACTGATTCCAAGTCCTTTCATTTTACCCAGGAGTTAGATTTATTTTTTCATATTCAAAAATGGACATGTGTCCTTCTACAGGGGACTAAGTGTGGTTCTAGGACCAGGATGGCTGTGAAATATTAGTTATTATAAGTTTATCAGATTTCAGATTCCTGAAAATTCACGTGTTGAATTTTCCTAAACACATGTTTAAAAAAATCACAAAATTCTTAAGGAAAAATGCAAGACACTTCTTTCTCAGTAAATGAGTGATCATTAAAACAAAATTATTTTCTGTTGTGTATAATAATCTATAATAATATGATAATTTATAGATGAAACTAATGTTTTCTGAATAGGAAGTCTGTTAGTGACTTTTCCAGATGAAAACTAATGAATACAATGTTGGTAAGATAACTGTGGGATGGGGGTCAGGTGTTGGCATACCTGGTTTATTGCACACATTACCATGAGAAAAGACCTGGGTTCAAAGCCCTGGACTCCAGCTCCAGGAGAAGCTTCACAAGTGGTGAAATGGTACTTCAGGTGACTTGCTTCCTCTCTCTCTTCCTGCCTCTTTTTATTTTTCTCTCTGATCTATCAAGTTAAACTAAATAAATAAACACTTAAAAGGCAGAAAAGAAACCATCTCATCTCTTAACTTTCAAACTATGGAAAGCAGAATAAGTTTTACTTTCTATGATTTAAGATGTACTTACCATGTGCATTAAAAATGAATTCATAGGAGAGAGGTACAGACCATGGTGGAGGGTGGGGTGACATATACACTTTAGATAGGTGTGAAAAAAAGTTTCTAAGATCCCCCCTTTTTGTATTTTGTTGATCCATTACTTATTTCTTATAGACAGAAGTCAAGAGGGAAAAAAAGGAGTTAGAAAGAAAAAAAGAGTTTTCCCCCTGCAGGTGGGGACCAAAGGTCTGAATCTGGATCCTTGTGCATTGTAAAGGGTTTCTCAGCCAGCTATGCCACTGATCAACCACTCTGAAATCTTAGATTTTTAAAACAGTTAAATCAATAATGAAAAAGGGAAAAAGAAATAAACACATTTAATGTGACAGATACCACTCTTGCTTATATGTGATAAAAAGAACATTCTAAGAATAACAATAGCTCTAAGCTGGGGTTCACTCCTCTCATCCAAGCTGACAAGTGCAATAGTCAATTTTAGCATAATTCATCTATCATCAGTTGCTCAGTTCTGTTGATATAATTCATTTGTACACTAGAATATTGATAGCAAATAAGAAGGTGACACATGAGGAAGGATTCTGTCCTTTTTTAAGAACTCCTTTGTTGGAACCAAACCAACCTAGGCAATCCCTTCTTAATGAACTCAAAGTAAACATTTTACAAACTTATTTGTAATTGTGAAGGTAAGCAATAACTCATCACAGTCAGGTTCTCACCCATGCTCAGAGGGAGAGCATATATCATGGGATATGACTTTTAGTAGCCAGCAGAAAATTCTACTACTATATATAGTCTAGTGGTAGAAAGAGGTGATACAAATAATTTTAGTGTCACCTGTGCTCTCTCTGAGGAAAATTCACAAGACAGATATAACACAAAGATTCACTGATAGTCAAGCAGATCCCTCCAAAAGTAAGGACAATATTGAGTTAAAAAAAAGTTAAAGCTAAAGATATATTCCAAGTAAAGGGATTATCATGAACTTAAGTCTAGTAGAAAAAGATCATAGTAAGATCTACCTAGAGAACTACAAAGAATCAGAACCTGCCAATTAACTTTTGTATCCATTTCCTAAAGATACATGCCATATATTGCTGGGCTAGCATGGGGGTGCCTTTTCTTAGCTGCGTACTCTCTGGATTGGAGAGAATTCAACCAGAGCCAGCGTGGGCTGCTACTCACTCAGCGACATGAGAGAGATGACTCAGGGACAGAGCTGGTGGTGGCGAGGTGATTCAATTCTTTATTGATCAGAAAGCCAGGTATTTTTAAAAGTCAGACCCAGAAGTGGCAAGACAGAAATGGAAATAGCTTCACATGGTTTGGAAAGGGGTGGAGAAAGGCAAAAGGAAGCTGGGAAAGGTAGGAACTTCCTTAGCAACTGTTGGAAGGTTTTAACTGGTAAGATAAATAATATCCTGCAGGCAGGGAGGGTCTTGAGGGTAAAAAGAAGATAGATCAAAGGAATGGAATGGGTGGGGATCTTTCAGGCAAACCAATGATTATGTAGATAATATAGGAGCAGGCCATAATATCAGGAATGCAGGGTGCTTTGTGAGGCAGAGAGTCTAATAAGACAAGGCAAACCTTGGGGGGTTGTTTTCCTCCTCGCTCAACCTCTCAATAGAGAGATACTGACAGGATGGATGTCCCCTCAAGTCAAGCCCTGCCAAGCTCAACCACATCCTAACAATTTCCCTACAAGATATAAAGGAAAATGTAAGCTATGCAAGAAAATTTATAATTTAATACAAAAATAAGGCTTTAAAAGAACATGCCAGATAATACACAGGAAAAAAAATACCTATAATTTACAAATGTGTTCCAAAGAGTTCTAGTCTACAGAGGAAAATTACTTACTAGGGGAGGCCAGAGAGTACTTGGTTCTTTCAACCTTAAATGTAAGAAAGATTTATATAATAAGGGGCTGGGGAATCAATTTTTAATTTAAAACTAAGGAAATAATATGAGCAAGCTCAAGAAATAAAAGAATGACAAGCAACAGAAAAGGGTGACAAACAGACCAGCAGCCTAATCATACCTGAGGTCTATGCTGAGAAGGAAAGATTAACCAAATTTCATGAAGACAGGATCCTATCCTAGAAGACAAAATGTCAGATGGAGAATCCAGTTTTGGATGGAAGAATATATAAGGCCCTGCCAAAAATTCTGAGAAAAGCTTTGAAAAGGGAAATCAAATAATAAACTACATTTTTTTTTGTCTTCAGTATTATTGCTGGGGCTTGGTACACCTGGCAAACATCATTTTTTCCATTTTTATTGACTAGGACAGAGAGAAATTGAGAAAGGAGGAAAAGATAGGGAGAGAGAAAGAGAGACACCTGAACACCTGCTTTACAACTTGTGAAGAGATCCCACTTGTAGGTGGGGAGGGAGGACTTGAACTCAGATCCATGCACGGGTCCTTGTGTTTAGTACTATGTGTGCTTAACCAGGTGCACCGCTGCCCAGCCCCCATAAACTCCATCTCCACAATGAACCCGATAGTAGTAGGAATGATCACCAATGACTGTACTGGATTTTATGCTCATCTAATCTCATGTGTTTTAAATTTTTCTGCAAATTTCATACTAGTTTGGTATGCTGGTGACTCCTCTCCTTGCTACTTATCACTGCCACATTGCTTGTAATTTACAGCTATTATTACATTCTTTCTGTCATTTCAATGAGGTTTTTGGATGAAGAAGAGGTAAACACATATGTTTAGTTAGACTTCTTGAGTCATAAAATAAGTAATTTTTGCATGGTGAAGGTTATTCTCCATATGTATTTTTTAACTTTTCACATTTTAACTTTAGCATTTCCTATGCTATTTTTTAAAGTTTTTATAGATAAGTTTTTTGATGGTTACATGCTGTTTCATAGTACTATATAGTACTACAAATTACTTAGCTTATCATAGTATATTTAAGTGGATTCATGTTATTTGTGTATCTACGAGTTATTTATAGATTACCTATAAATTAATGTTTTCATTTGCTTTTCTATGTAAAACTTTTAACTTGTAGAGAAATATTGGGGAAATAAAACTATCACAGAATCTATTCCCATTATAAAATAAGTTATAGAAGAATTCCAGTAAAATTTAATGAAGAAACAATCTAAAATATCATTTTGAAAAGTTGACATTTTATGACCAAAGAGAGAAACACAATGCAAAAGGAGTTTTAGCATAGGCCTTGGTATACCCCCCACTTTTAGAAGATAACGATGCAAAAAGAAACATATGGTACTAAGAAATCTAGATTATGTCTACAGTTTGAAGATAATAAGACTGAAAGCATAAGAAGACATCTTGCAAACTTTGATTCTTTTCTCTAAGGCTACATAAAACCGTCCTAACAGACCCAACATCTATTCAAATTTGAGGAAATTAAAAAATAACTTAGACTTTCATGCTGGACAGGGGGAATTGAGTCAATCCCCTATTATAAATCTACTTATGCATAATCACATAGACATAGTAGTACTAATCCCACTCATAAACATAGCTACATGCTCTGGGCATGTCCATCACCAAGTAGAGAGAACAATGGTACTAACATTTAACAAAACTTAGATGAGAAGAACTCAAATTCTCCAGCAAATGTGTGTCTCCCTACCTCATGGTCCAAGACACTTTTTATAAAAAGTATATATGATGCACTCTAACTCAACATGAAAAAGAAATGCATAGAGCTCAGAGCTATTTCTGGGAGTTAAAATCCATGTTACTGAAATTCCTATAAAACTATACATGCTTAATGCAAATCTTTTTAAATAGAAATGAAACATAACATGCAAAAACAGTGACAAACCTAATCTAAATAAACCACAATGCAAAGAATTAAAGAAAATGTTCAATTAAGGCTGTAAATGAATGTATAAAAATAAGTGGATGGAATTCTCATTCTCAAATGTGAAACAGTGAGTAATAATCTCTCCATGGCTCTGTTATTATTGAATAAGATCTGCTGCTTCATTTTGCTTATGACTGATAGATTTTTTTCCCTTAACCAATACCACCACCAACAAAAACCCTAATATGTCTATAAACCATATGGAAGTAGACCAGAGAAACACCTCACCATGTAAACACAAATGCTGTTTTTTTTTTATTTTTTCATTTTCCCTTTTGTTGCCCTTTTTATTGTTGTAGTTATTATTGTTGTTATTGATGTCATCATTGTTGGATAGGACAGAGAGAAATGGAGAGAGGAGGTAAAGACAGAGAGGGGGAGAGAAAGATAGACACCTGCAGACCTGCTTCACCACCTGTGAAGTGACTCCCTGGCGGTGGGGATCCTTAGACAGTCCTTGCGCTTCACACCACTTGTGCTTAACCTGCTGCACTACCGTGGACTCCCGATAGCACAAATTCTGAAGCTTTACTGCCTGATGTCAAGTAAATAAATGTGTTGTCATTATTATTGTTATTGTTATTTTTATTATTATTTATAAAAAGGAAACACTGACAAAAACCATAGCATAAGAGGAGTATAACTCCATATAATTCCTACCACCAGAACTCCATATTCCCTCCTCTCCCCTGATAGGTTTCCTATTCTTTATCCCTCTTAGAGTATGGACCCAGAGTTATTATGTGGTGCAGAAAGTGGAAGGTCTGGCTTCTGTAATTGCTTCCCTGCTGAACATGGGTATTGACAGTTCAATCCATACTCCCAACCTGTCTCTCTCTTTACTTAGTGTGGTGGAGCTCCAGGGAAGCCACTCTCCAGGACACATTGGTGGGGTCGTCTGCCCAGGGGAGTTCGGCTGGTGTCATGTTAGCAAATAGATGAGCTCTTAAAAAGCCCTAGGTTAATAAGCAGTACATGATTCAAAAACACTAGCTTGTTTTTTTTTTTTTTTTAGAAATGGTAGACTATTTTCTTTAAACATATTTGTTTTTATAATTATCTAAAGCTTCTTCTACATTCCAGGCCAGAGAGATAGTATAGCAGTAACACATAGGACTGGCTTGTGCTCCCAGCACCAGGGAATAGGCCTTTCTCATGTTCCACCAGTGTCACTTGATCCAGTATAGGTGGCAGTCCATCATTAATCACAACATAAATGAACTCCAGCCTTGTGTGGGCATAAGCTTTGCAAACTCATTATTGTAGACTACAAAGGTCCCTAGAGAACTCAATAAGGACTAACTGCTTTTCCAGGGTTTTAACCACTTACTTAGCACAATTGATTCATTGAGTCTCTCCGAATTCTAATTTGTCTCAAACTTTGAGTTTGTAACTCACAACTTTTTGTTTCTCTGAAACCCTTTGTTTTCCCCTTCATCCTCAGTACTTAAGATATGAAATGTTCCTGCCAGCTTCTCTCCAATTTTCCTCTGTTTTCAATACTCACTAACTTAGAGAACCCAGAGCTATTCCTATTAACATGTCATGGACATAAAACAAAAAGCTTCCTAAGTAAACACTTAGGAGAGATTTTCAGATATGGGAAAATTTCCATAATGTTGGTAAGTATGTAAACTGCCACTTTTGGAAGGGAGGGAGTTAGGGAATTCTGAATGAATATAAACTGCATTAAGGGACATTAAAATTAAAGATCATTCCTTAAAAAGAAAATCCTTTGAAAAATGGAAGTCTGATTCAGAGGTGGCATGGTAGATAAAGTTTTGACCCTCAAGCACAAAGTCCTGAGTTCAACCCCAGCAATGCATGTTCCAAAATGATGTCCTGCTTCTCCTGCCCATCTGCTTCTCACTAATAAAAAAATAAATATTGGGGTGGGTGGAGTGCATATGTTGCAATGGACAAGGAGCTGGGTTCACGTCCCTAATCCCCACATATAGGGGGAAAGTTTTGCAAGTTGTGAATCAGTGTCGCAGGTATCTCTCTATTTCTCTCTTCTATCTCTCCTTCCCTCTCTATTTCAGGCTGTCTCTATCAAATAAATAAAGATAATAAAATTTTTTTAAAAGAAACTGAGATTATTAGGGGGGCTTAAAATTAGTACCCCATCATGTCATCAAATGGGTACAAAGATCCAGAGCTGAGCTATGATGAAAATGGAGAGAATCAATGGGGTTATAGTCAACAATATTTATACATCTTTCCCATATTTGGGAGCTACTCTCTTTCCTGATCCAGCTTTCTGGTCCTTTTTCCAGCCATGGCATCATCTCCCCAGACAATAACTTAGATTCACCTGCATATCAAATGTCAGGCTAAGGGAAAAAAAAAGAAAAGAAAAAGAAAACTACTATAGTCATGGGCTCTTAGGAATATAACTAAAATAGGACTACCAACTATCTACAAAACGGAGACCCCCCCAACTCTTCATATGAACTTTTCCAGGCTTTAGGTTCATGATTAGTCAAAATTTGTTTGGATTTATATGTTAACCCTTTTTTCAGGCACCAGGTTCCAGATGCTAACATGATGCCAACATGATGTCTTCCCTGGCCAGACGACTCCACCAATGTGTCCTAGAGCACTGCTTCCCCAGAACCCCGTCCCACTAGGGAAGAAGAAAGAGATAGGCTGGGAGTAAGGATCGACCTGTCAACGTCCATGTTCAGTGGGGAATCAATTACAGAAGCCAGACCTTCCACCTTCTATACCCCATAATGACCCTGGGTCCATACTCCCAGAGGGATAAAGAATAGGAAAGCTATCAGGGGAGGGGAGGGAATATAGAGTTCTGGTGGTGGGAATTATGTGGAGTTGGAGTTGTACCCCTCTTATGCTATGGATTTTGTCAGTGTTTCCTTTTTATAAATAAAAATTAGAAAAAAAGAAAGAAAATGGAGAGAAGACATTCATTTTGAAGGTGAAACTCTGGATCCCAGTTTGTATTTTCCTGTAGGATCTCTGTCTACCACTCTGTCTACTTCCATTCAGACAGCTACTTCTGATACTTAACCCCTATTGTGGGGAGAAGACACATGCTGGCTGAAAGAAGGTATGCATGCATTGTGTACTCACTGGAGTACCATATAGCTCTAACTGTCGGTGATACCAAGGCTCAAACTGGCACCTCTATCATGCAAGTTCTATAAACTGCCTTCCCATCCTGAAATAGATTTTCAATTGCAAATCATCTTTCTTATTTGGTGGTTTCTATAGTCTAGTTTCTAGATCCAAGCCTCTGCTTTAGAAGGAAACTAATTTGAGGTTGGGGAGTAGTGTTTATAGATCACCTATTATGCAACTGATAGTAAACTAAGTGTTTTCTGTGCAATCACATTTAATTCCAGAATGAAGTGTATCTCTCTCCTCTAAGAGAAGTAAATCTATTCATTTTAGTCTCATATATTTTCATCATTTGTTCCCCAATACATCCCTAATTGTTTTCTATGTGTTCATTCTACTTTTGCATGACCTTTCCTGCCCTCATCCTTATTATTCAGGGCCCTTAATTATCTCCTAAAACCACACCCTCTGGCTCTCCCTGCCTACATGAGACCTTTCATCACTCCAGATCTTAGTGGTGCTTTATTGTTCCAGTCTATAACATCTACCATCCTACACTTTCTTTGCAATAGGCATCAATTAGATTTTCAATCAACAAAAATATATTGAACAACTGTTATGTCTTATTATATTATGCGCTGGGAATACTAGGAATAATTGGATTTAGCCCTTGCCACCCAGAAGGCAACAGAGACACATAATCAAGTAAAAGACAAGATCATACAGTAACTGCAAGGAGAGCAGTGCAAAGGTAGGTGGAGATTTGTGGGACTGAAAGCTTAACAATTCATTGTGAACTATCTGAGAACAACAAAACAAACTCCAAATGGAAAATCCACTCTAAATGTTAATGATTAAAAAATCCAAATATTTGGCTGTCAGGGGAGTCAGGATGCATTTTTGCATTCAAAAATACATTATGACTTTTCTGACAACCTGATAGAATGCAATTCTTTTTTAAGAAAATAGGTTCAAATCATTAAATTCAGAAAAATAGCATGCTGTTTTTGATAACTTGCTGCCATTTCCATAGAAGAAAATTAGCTGAAGATTATTTGGTATCGTTTTATATGACAAAGTTTTGTAACATCATTATATATGAGAAAGATAATTCAATGCTTCTTTTAGAAACTGATAGACACTATTTTTTATATTTCTGACTTCCTAGAAAAATTTCCTTTAGCTATCTAATTTCCATTAGCTGTTATGGGTAATTTCATGTAAGTTTCTAGGGTCTCTTTCAAGTTTTTCTTCTTGGGGTGGCGTAGCAAGCTTATTTCTTATATAAACTAGGAACTGGAAGAATTTCCCTAGACTACCTTCCATTTCCACACCTACTAGATGTTTCCACTTAGCTAACTATATTTTTCCTCATCCCAAGCAGCTTTCATTTTTGACACCCTTTGGACCCTGTGTCTACATGTCATGACAAATATTGATGTATTGTAGTGAGTCGCTGGATAAAAGCTATTACTGAGGAGTCGAGCAGTAGCACAGTGGGTTAAGCATATGTGTCGCAAAGCGTAAGGACAGGCATAAAGATCCCGGTTCAAGCCCCCAGCTCCTCACCTACAGGGGGGTCACTTCACAGATGGTGAAGTAGGTCTGTAGGTGTCTATCTTTCTATCCCCCCTATGTCTTCCCTTCCTTTCTCCACTTCTTTCTGTCCTATAAATAACAATAATAACTACAACAACAATAAAAAAACAAGGGCAACAAAAGGGAAAATAAATAAAATATAAATTAAAAACCTATTACTATGTTATATGCTAAAATGTCATTTGAACAAATATAAATATAACAAACCAAATGTGTTTCTAACTCATTGTTCCTTTAGATGGATGCTAACAATGTCCATGCCTTTCCAGCATCACTGAACACGGGGGGAGGAATGGCAGAGAAGGTTGGGATGGAAAAAGGTTTAAGAAAATGAGTATAATGTCTGGTTTATATTCTCTGAAAAAGTATTAACTCTCTGCAATGCTGAACTACAGGCTTCTAGATATAATGATGTTACAAATGATTCCATCCAGTCCATGAAATAATTGGTAACGCATACAAAATATAAAGAACTGACAAAAGAAAAAATAAATATTCTTTATACAAAGGGGGGGGAAGGGAGCTTATTTTCTAGAAAGAAAGGAAGGAAGGAAGGAAGGAAGGAAGGAATGAAGAAAGGGGGAAGAAAGAGGGAGAGAAAGAAAGGGAGAAATAAAGAAAGGAAGAAGAGAGAAAAGAAGATGAGAGGAGAAAGAAAGGCTCCTTCTTGATGGCTGAGGAACAGAGAATTTATGATAGAAATTATCCTATACCAACATTAGTTCAACAATAATGAAAGACAGGGTGATGATATATAAATTAACCTTCTCTGAATATTATAACGAGGATAATAGGGCACAGACACTTGCCTACTTGTCCTCTGATAACAGTGGGGAGTAAGGGGATCCGGGGGCTCGAACCAGGATCCTTATGCCTGTCCTTGCGCTTTGCACCATGTGCGCTTAATCTGCTGCGCTACAGCCCGACTCCCCCATCATTTTCTTTGTCTCACTCTATTTAACTGGGTACCAGTGCTTATTGAATTCTGTCTTAAACACTCAGCTTCTCTGTGTACAAATGACTCCCACTGGAATTCAAATTTATACAATAATGAAAAAAAACACTAAGAAAATGGAACAAAAACAGAAGAGAATGATATTTGCATAATAAAATTTATACAAACAGTAACAAAATGTTAAGAAGGTACAGATTCAATTTACGGATTATCTCTCTTTTCTGACTTTGCTCACTCATCCTCCTAAAAGTTTTCTTTCTTTCCACACCCCTGGACTTCTCTCACGTGTATCATCCTCAACAAACCAGTTCATTTTCCAGTCATCCTGTCCCTGAAGCTCAGAGACTGGGTAAATAGAGCACACACATTACCTTGCCCAATGGACAGCATTCGAGTCTCCACCACTACAGGCAGGGAGACAGCTTCACGAGCGATGGAGTTCTTCCTCTCACTCTTCCCTTCTCTGTTTTTCTTTGTCTTTAAATAAATTAATTAAATAAAGAAAGCAAAGAAAAAAGACCAATGGGAATGGTGGAGTGATTCTGCAGACACAGAGTCCTAGTGCTAACCCCAGTAACCAAACAAAATGAAGGAGATATCATTCTTAGTCTGTCACGTATTGAGAGCAGTTATTATTTCTGTTGAGGTGAACAAAACAGGACTAGGACCAACAATCAACTAACAAACAAACCTCTAGACTTTAGGTAATAAGCTCCTGGACATGAGAAGTGATTGAGGAATGCTTTGTGTTAAGCACACATGAAATAAAGTAAATCTTAAGTCAAATTGAAATTCAATTTCATTTTTTTCCCTTAAGCAATTAAAGTAAATAACACTTTAAGAAAATCACACTGGAGCCAGGGAGGTTTGGCAGTAGAGCACTCGCTCTCACTATGAAAGCAAGAAAGAGAATCCCATGTGTGTGGAACACTGCTTATTTCTATCTTTCTATCTCTTTTTCTTTTTTCCTATCTCATAAAAAAAAAGTCAAGGGCATGGTTCAATAGTAAAGTACGTGCTGAAAACCTAAGGTGGGTCCACAGTACAGCATTAAAAAATAATTATTGGGGCCAGGTAGTGGTGCACCTGGTTCAAGCCCCTGCTTCCCACATGCAGGGGGCGCTACATGATAGTGAAGCAGGGCTTCAGTTGTCCCTCTATCTCTCTCCATCTCCCCTACCCTCTCAGATTCTCTCCATCACTATCCAGTAATAAATCAATCAATAAATATTTTTTAAAAAAATAACAATTGCATTTTACTATTCACTAAATAAATCTAATTTAAATCAATATCCTTAGACCTTTAGTTCACTAAAAAAACAAATGACACTAAGACCTATGCGCCCTTTCTGCTGTGTTTATTAAGCAAATAAAGTGTGTAGAGACTCTGCCAAAAGGTTGAGTGCAAAGAAAAAAGCACAAGTTAATTATTTTCCCTCTTCTTCCAGTGTTTGATTGATTTCTTGGGCCATTAGTAATTTGGGCGTCACCTCAATCAATGCTTAAGGAATTGCTGTAATTCAATTTTTTTCTAATCAGGTCTAGTTTGGAATGGTGTTTCTCCTAGTTATAGGTAATGTTTCCAAAGGAACTTGTACTCTTTATGTATAAAATGCACCAAGAAATGCTAGCAATCATTTAAGATAAATCCCTTTTTTATACTCATTTATGTATAACCAGAGCTTGTGAGCATATTTGGCTGACTTTCATGTAGCTCACATACTTGGAGGTCTACAGAGACCATGTTGAGAGAAAGAGAAAGTTGTTAGGGCAGAAAATGTGTCGGCTATAAAAACATAAATGATAGGGCAACAGGGAAAAGTAAATCTCTGTATAGCACATACCTAAAATAACCACAAAAGGAAAATCTGGACATGTCTCCTCCATCCTATCTGCACTCTATGTCACTTGTAGAACTGGAGATCAGACCTGTCCTCTAACAGGCACCTTCTCTCACAGCCATGATTCCCCTACCCTAAAAATGAAGTGGCTGTCCATACTTAATACAGTCATTGAACACCAGGGGCTGACTTTACAGTGAGCAGAAGACATCTTTGTTGTCCTGTGGTTGACTCAGCAGAGTAGTCATCAAGGTAATAAGAAGAATAGTTAAATATATGGCAGGCATGATGCTCAAGGTCTGGCATAGATTGTATGATTCAGGCATAATGGTCACTATTGTGCCATTGCAAATAAGTTCCCCCCACCTCCCCTCAGACTAAGATGGCTGTAGGGATTTGAATTCCATTATAAATGGTAGCACCAGATGTCAAAGTCATGTCGCAATGACTTAAAACTTTTGCTCTATTCTTTTAGATTGTGTTCTCCATCAGAAAATGAATATATTACAGTTATCAATCTTTAGCATTACAAGGTTCTTGTCAGAAACCTACCATGATGATTTACCTCCAGCTAGCTTTTTCACACACTGAAACTTACATTATGTGTGGGGATCACAAGTCATCCTAAAATTGCATTTAAAAGGCTACTGTCTCAGCTGAGTAATTCTCCTCTGAGAGAGAGCAATTTCAGAGTCTTTCTCCACTACAGAACAAGACTTGGGCACTTTTCTTGGATGCAGTTAATTGCAAGACACATGTTTTCTTTATTCTTTTTCACTCTTCTTTCAGATGGTCCATGCAAAATTACTATATAAAAACGATTGCAGCAGATACAGAGTTACAGTCTTAACACGTGTCAGTGACACAATAGACTTCCATGTCTGAGACTCAGAGGCCCCAGGTTCAACCCCCGTCATCAGCATAAAATAGAATTGAGACAGACTCTGATAAAAAATAACAATAATACAACAATATGTCTTGGCATTAAGTTTTGCTAAGTAGCTATGATAATGATAATATAGTCAAGGAAGCAAAATGTTAATGTTGCCACAGAGAAAATAATCATGAGAAAACACTGTATTAGAATATGACAGGCTTTTACTGAAAAAAAAAAAAAAGACTATTCTATGAATTTTATCCTAGTATGTGGGAAGAATAAAAATTTCTAGGTTTTCATGATCTCATTTTCAGTTTCCCATCCTTGGCCCTGTTTTTCAATCACAAAATTCTCATACTGCAAATAACTATAGGTGGATAAATAATTATATAATTCAAGGATAAAGAAAAAAGAAATGCATGCTATATCTTAACTGTACTATTTATTTGTAATTTTTAACAGTTAATTAGTTGATTTTTGTGTGGTCCCTGAAGTACCATTCAGGGCTGCCTTTTTTTTCCTTTTCCTATTTGATAGATCGTGAGAGACAGAGTTTAAGAGACAGAGAAGAAAGAGACAAGAGAGACACCTGCAACACTGCTCTACTGCTCGTGAAACTTCCCCTGCAGGGAGGGATGGGTGCTTAATCTGTGTCCTCATACATAATGACGTACTGCACTATTTAATTGCCTTAATTTCTATGTATCATAACTACTCTTTCTCACAACAGAGATGTATTTACTATTTTCACTCAACCAAGTTTATAGTGATGAGTAATTGCAATGAAATAATTTTACAATTTAGCATCATTATACTGCTATAAGGTGTTGCTTTTAAGCAAAATAAATGAGCAAAGACAATGGACATGGTCATATATTTTTAACCTCTGCTCTCTAGATATATGTAAATGTTAATAATAATTCAAACAGTTCAGAACTCATATTCTTTAATTCAGTAAAATAGAGAGTAGACTAAGAATAGGGTCATCTCTCATTTGTTCTAAAACTAAATGAAATACAGTTCCAGTTGATCATTTCAGATGAATGCTCCATTAAATGTCTATATAGACACATAGATTTTTTCAGAAATTTAAGCAATATGACAGAGTAATGGCTTCAAAAACAATCTCATTTGGGTAACTAGAACTATATAGAGGGTAAACCAATGATCAAGGTTTGGATGGTTCTCTCCTACTAGTGAGACTTCAGTTCCTTAAAAGCATTTAATTATCACATATGAATGGGAATATAGTATGTGTTACATTTGAGAACAGGTGCCCCAGCAAACTGAGATTAGTAAAATTTGCTCCAAACCTCATGAGACTTAAAATTTTATGAACAACATTAGCAGTAATTATGTCCTCTTACAAGTAAGGTAAAAATTATGATAGAAAATTTGCTACAGAGGGTGGTGCATGATATTATGAGGAAGACCATTTAATTAGAAGATTATGTCAGACAGGAAGGTCAAGGATTCCTTCTCTGAAGAAGTGACAGCTAATTTAAGGTATAAAGAAAGTGCTAGGGCTAAGTAGGCATAGAAGGAACAAGAAACTACATTAAACAACAACAACACCAACAACTAAACTAAAACTCAGGAAGTATGTGAAGGAGGTGTACTCTGAAAAAATAAAAGAACTAAAAGCTATTGTGTCTGAAGTTAGGAGAATGGAGAAACAAGTTTGTAAATGAAGCTTAAGATACAGCAGAAGGTCATAGTACTCAGAGCACATTAGGTAATACTAGAAACTTGCCTTCTTAGCTAAGCATACTGAAAAGTCCGTGAAGCCGGGCAGGTATTATAGTTTGAGGGATGGCATGACCAGATTTCCATTTTTGGATTTCTGACTACTGATCGGAGAACAACGCTGTGTATTAAGGTCATTTGGGAGGATATCATAGCGCTCTAGGGTATAGCTTTTTTTTTTCCTCCAGGTAATTGCTGGGGCTCACTGAAAGCACTAAGAATTATTTCTCTTGGTGGCCATCTTTTCTCCATTGTTGTTATTACTGTTGTTGGATAGGACAGAGAGAAATTGAGAGAGCAGGGGAAGACAGAGAGGGGGAGAGAAAGACAGACACCTGCAGCCCTGCTTCACCACCTATGAAGCGACCCCCCCTACAGGTGGGGAGCGAGGGCTCGAACCACAGTACTTGAGCTCCTACTATGTGTCCTTAACCCCGTGCGCTACCATACGACCCCCAGGGTGTGGCTTTTTAGAGCAGTGGGTTGTACCAGATATAAAGTGGATTGTTAAGACGGATTTATGCTGATGGGACCACTAACTCCCCCTACCCACCCACACACTTTTTAATATACTAAAAAAGAAAGAAGAGAGAGAAGTGTTTGTGATTAATTCAATGTCTGCTACAGATCCAGGGTAATTGTTCTCAGAGCATAGTACAACATTTCAGTCAGCTTTGACCTCATGGCAACTGGAAATGCTCCCATGGATTCCAGGCAAAAGAAAGAATCTGAATAATACACTCACTGTCTTTGAGGGTATTTCCTCCAGGACATGACCATGGAACACTTGTTTGTATTCCACTAGAAAAAATGTGACATTTGAACAATGCTTTGCTTCAAGTTACAGGGAACACAGCGTGCTAAAGGCAAAAGCTTTGCTCATAAACATTCTGCTGTGCCCGGTGGAAACTTCTCCACTATAAGAACTAACTAACCAACTTCCAGTGGTGCAAAGAGTGAGGGATCCTCCTCTAGTTTCATGAACAGACTCCTGGTTGCATCCTCACTGCATAGCAAAAATGAAAGGTGTAGAAGCACATGGTGTCTTACTAAACACTAAACCTGGAATCCAGGTCTGATGTTGCTCATTTAGGAACTCATCCTTGATGAGATGCAGCTGGACTACATTATGGGTGTGAGTGAGCCACTTGTTTCTGAAGAAGCTATGTGCTTTGGAGAGCATAAAACACTAAAGATGCTACAGCTAACGGCTTCCCTGAGATTGGGGGAAGATACTTCCTGGTGTCTCCACATTTCTCAGCTTCTTCACTCATGATACTCTGTGGCCACAGGAGGTGGGGTGTGGGGTGGCTGAATGCATGTATTACAATGTGCAAGGACACAGAATCAAGCCCTGGGTCTCCACTTGCAGGGGAAAAGCTTTGCAAGTGGTGAAGCAGGGCTGCAGGCTTATCTATGTGTCTGTCTATCATCTATCTATCTGTCTGTCTGTCTATCTATCTATCTATCATCTATCAATCTATCATCTCCCCCTTCTCAATTTCTGGCAGTCTTAATTCAATAAATAAATAAAGTTTGAAAATAAGAAAATCACTCTGTTTCCAGTGCAGAGCAATGTTGATAAACCTGAAAACTGCCTAGAGCTCATGGTCCCAACGCTGCTGCCCCCTACCTCCCTCACTTCTACCCTGCACAATATTATGTACATGTCAGGAGTGAAGTCTGTGTAGTTTATTGGCGTACCTCTTCCCTTTGCACTTCAGGGTGAGCTGTTTCAGGTTCCCTAGTTGGGAACTGAATTAAGCATGAATATGTAATGTAAATTAATGTAAATAATAAGGCAAAAGCCACTGGGAGACTTCCAGGAAAATGTTCCTGCATTCTTAAAAAATATTCTTAAGAAGACATACTTTTTTTTGTCTTACTAGAGCACTGTTCAGCACTGGCTTATGATGTTGCTGGTGGTTGAACTTGGGACCTTTGGTCTCTCAGGCATGAAAGGCTATTGTATAACTATTATGTTATATTCCCAGCCTGACATGGCCTTTCTTTTTCCATTGGGCATTGCTGAATATATATGTGAGATTAGATGTGCTCCAGAAAGCCTGCAATTACCATAGAAGTTGTCTGAAGATAAGGCAAATGTGCTAATGATAGCAGGGAGAAAAGTAAAGGGAAGTACTATGATATGATAATGTAGACGGAATACCTCAAACACTCCAGTTTAAAAACTATTAGAAACAATATAAAAGTGGGATATGGAGATTGGGTGATGGGAATTGTGTGGAGTTGTACCCCTCCTACCCTATGGATTTGTTAATTAATCCTTTCTTAAATAAAAAAAAATTTAAAAAAAGAAACAATATACAAGTGCAGTAAAGTCGCAGGCTACAAAATTCATGTACAAAATCTGCTGCATGTCCATAAGCAAATAAATAAGCTATCATGAAATTAGCGAACACTCCATTTGTAGTGACATTTAAACATAAATAAATACTTGGAAGTAAATTTAACCAGATAAGTGAAAATTTGCCTGTGGAAAATTAGACGACATTACTAAAGAAAGAAATAGATAAAGATACAAATAAATGAAAAAAATATTATATGTTGATGGATTGGACTGGAAGAATAAATATGGTTAAAATGATTATATCACCTAAGCAGAGTCAATCAAAAGTATTTCACAAAAGTAAAACAGAGTTCATCACATTTATTTGACGCTACAAAGAATTTTCAATAATAAAAACAGAGGTCGCTTTTTAAAATTTTTTATGTATAGAAAGGGTATTGTAATCCCCCCTTAGTTTTACAAATAAAAACCTAACAGGAATTCAAAAAAGAAAAAAGAAAAATAGACATCTCAAACTACCTGACTTAAAAAAAATACTACAATGTGATAGTAGCTCAAGCAATGGCCACTAAATTACATAAGTATTGAGATAAAAATAGATACAGAGATAAGTGTAACAGAACTAAGATACTAGAAACAAAGTCAGGGGACAGTCAGTTAAGCACATGTATTACTGAGCACAAGGACCTGGGTTTGAGCCCCTGCTCCTCACTTGTGTATGTGTGTAGTGGTGGTGGTGGTGGTGGGGTCTTTAGGAATAATGATGCAGGTCTGTAGTTCTCTCTCTCTCTCTTTCTCTCTCTTTCTTTCCTCCGCTCTCATAATTTCTCTTTGTTCTATCTAATTAAAATTAGAAAGAAAACAAAGGGGAAAAAATGTCTGCCAGGAACCGTGGATTTGAGTGCCAGCACTGAGCTCCAGTAAGGCAAGCTGCTTCTATTAATCATGTTGACAACAAAAGAATCACACACAAAAGAACAAACTGTCTACAACCATACATAAAACTAAATAGAGGGGGTCGGGTGATAGCACAGCAGGTTGAGCACACTTGGAGCAGAGCACAAGTACCAGCATGGCAATCCTGGTTCAAGCCCCCGGCTCCCCATCTTCATGGGAGTCGCTTCACAGGCTGTGAAGCAGGTCTGCAGGTGTCTTTCTCTCCCCTTCTCTATTTTCCTCTCCTCTCTCAGCTTTCTCTCTCTTATCCAACAGTTACAACAACAAAAATGGGGAGAAAAAATTACTGCCAGAAGGCATGGAATTGTAGTGCAGGCACCAAGACCCAGCAATAACCATGGAGGCAGAGAATGAGAGACTAACTATGTCACCATTTGCAAACCTTTCCATATGCAGGTGAGAACTGGGGACTCAAACCCAGGTCCTTGTGTATGTGCGTTCAACCAGGAGTGCCACCACTTGATCCTTCCAAATTTTATATCTTTCCTTCTTTTCTTTTTTTTCTTTTTGCCTCCAGGGTTATCTCTGGGGCTTTGTGCCTGTGCTACAAATCCACTGCTCCTGAAGGCCATTTTTCCCATTTTGTTGCCCCTGTTGTTGTTATTGTTACTGCTGTTGTTAATGTTGGACAGGACAGAGTGAAATCAAGAGAGGAGAGGAAGACAAAGAGGGGGAAAGAAAGACACCTGCAGACCTGCTTCACTGCTTGTGAAGCAACTCGACTCCCCTTTAGGTGGGATCTGGAGGCTCAAACTGAGATCCTTATGCTGGTCCTGCTTCGTGCTATGTGCACTTAACTCTGTGTGCTACCACCACCTGGCACTCATATATTTCTAAATCACAGTTTTTAAGTACTCCAGTTTTTTAAAACAATTTATAATAAAATGGATCTGAAGTATTCATTTAATGCAGTAAGTATAAATTGTATACATACACAAATTAAACTATCACATACATAAAAATCATAATCTAAATTTAAAATGTATCTATTTTCTATATGCTCTTATTAATAAGTTTGTAACTTACTCCTCTAAGGGCATTAATGCAGAACAGAGATTTTTAAACACATCAAAATTTCTTGTTGGTAATGGTTCTTTTATAAAGGTCATGAAACTTTGAGCAATGAAACTAATTTGAAATAGGATCATAAAATTATGTATATAGTTTAACCAGATTATCAACTCACATCAAAAGATCCATGCTTTGTCATTAGAAATATTGACACTTTAGCAAGGATTCCTGGTTCCCTCTGAAGATAGGTACTTTTTGTTTTGGTTTGGTTTTTGCTTGTTTGTTTGTTTTTTACCAGAGCACTGCCCAGTTCTGTTTTATGGTGGTGTGGGGGACTGAACTTGAGACCTCAGAGCCTCTGGCATGAGAGTCTCTACACAACCATTATGATATCTACCCCCACCCCCTTTTACTACTTTAATGACAACACTTAGGCTTTGTCCATGTGAGAAAACTTGATTGACGGGAGTAACAGACTGGTTAACTGAGAATACCTGCATTGCATAGGTCATTTCAAGAATCCCTAGACTACATGTAACATATCTGGAAATACTTCTTGACATATATGCAGAGGGATTACTATACTGCTACTACACTTACTCTTTATGAATCCTCATCTACTGAACATTTAGCAACAAGAAGGAAAATCAAACACTTTCATTTACCATTATGCAAAATGACGGTCTGGTCTCAGGGGGCTAAAATAACAAGAGTCTGGAATTGACTCAATGTCATCTGTTTGATTGGCCTTTGATGCAAAGCTCAAAGTTCATCCTCTATATTACCAATGTACAAAAAGGTCTAAATTGTGGTACAACTCTTCCTATAGAATTAGTCTTCAAGATTTTAAAACTATGAAATCTACAAGAAAATAAATATTGTGACAGATTCTATCGGGCAACCTTTGTTCTCTCTCATGCCTTTAAGTTCATTCCAAAAAGGCATGAAATGCTATTAGTTAAGGAAGGCAAGCTAGAGAAGACCACATTATAAAAGATGAAACACTAGCAAATATTTAGATAGTAATCATCAATTTCCCATCAGTGGCAGACATCTCCCCACAGAGTGATTTCATAAATTCTCTGGCACTTTGCAGCCCTGGCAGAACTGCTCCTGGACAGCGTTACAGATTGCTGGCTGGGAAGAGCCTGCCCTACCCCTGTCACAGCTCAGGGAGTTTGCATGACAAAAGAATAATTGAATTAGTAATGCAACAGTACATGACATAGATCACCATTTTTCAACAGTAATGTTTATGTCATGAATAATGAAGTGATGTCCTCCAGAGTAATTTATGAAACAGGTACATTAGCAAAGCAAGCTCCCCTGGGTGTGCAAGTGCACTGCACCTCTGACCCAGGAGAGCTCAGCCAGCTCTCTCAGCTCACTTAAACCCCTTTATATGAGACTCCCAATTAGGGCAGAGAGAAAGTGACAGGTGTTAGTAGGGAGGAAAGACTTTTTTTATTATTTCTTTATATTGTATGGCATCTAGCAGTAAGTGTAAGGGGGAATTCTGCTACAAAAGTTTAATGTTGAACATTAAACAGTTACCAAAGAATGATACATTCTGATCATTGCTAACCTCTATTGAATTTGAGTCATTACTTCTGGTCACTCTGCTAAATAGAAAACACTCAAAGAAACTTGCTGCTCACAGGTTATCAGTGGGGAAGTTGATATGAGGAAAAACAAGCTTCCATCTACCTTCAGTTATTGGAAAGATTGTTTTTCCCCGTCACATTTACAAAATCAATATCTCTGAATAACTTTTTAGCAAAGATTTTATCTGAAAAAATGAGCAAAAGTCTAAAAAAAAATGGTCCTGAGGAATTTTTCATGATTTTCACATCAATGGAGAAGCCACCTTGGAAGATTGACACAATATAGAAGAAAGGAACGGACAAGGAAATAACACTGTTTTAAGAAGAAACAATAATGATTAAGTGTAGAGGTCTGAAAGGAAGTTCATTGGCTTCTCAACCCAATTAAGCTATTTGTGTCACAGATAAGGAAAATAAAAACTACCATGGTCAGCGCCACACCAGTATGAACAGTAATAACTTCTGTACCCAGTTCTCACTGTGTAGCAGAGACTTTACATTTTGCATAATTTTTCTTATTAGATCTTACCAATGATTCCATCAAATTAGTAGTATTTTCCCTGAATTATATAATAAGGGACTAGAAGACTGGAAAGTCTAGTTAACTCCATGAAAATAAACCAGAGGTTAAACTGTAAAAGAAACCCAAGTTAGTTTGATTTCACAGGATCAAGATGTAATTTTTCTCAAGTTAAATGAAAATCTAGTGAAATATACTAACAGAGAATTTAGTTGTTTATTTATTTTCAAGGAACCAGGGCTTCGTGCATTCATGAATGCAATACTACAGGTTGAAGCTTTAAAAATAAGTTAATAGAGGGTTCCCAGAAGATGGCGGACTGAGAAACTGCTAGTGGCTTGAGCTCTGACCACATCTCCTAGAAACGGTAGGATTTTCTGCCTTTAGTAGGCCAGTCAATAAGGGGTCCTAGCGGTTACACCAAGGAGGTGACTATAACTTAATTTTGGCTAAGAATTAGAATAGGAAAAAATGGGAAAAAAACTTTTTCCTTTTAATTTTTAAACATACCACCTCCCCCTTCCCCCCCCCCATAACCAGTCCCTGGGGACCAGCTCCTAGCAGGCTCCCCTGCTAGGAGCCTCTTTCTTTACCAAATCCCTGTCCCACCAGGGAGTATCATTCATTCTAAGTCTATACCCTTCTGAAACCTCTGGCCTTTTTTCTTTATAAGTAACCAACTCCCCCACCTCAACCTGCATAGCTAATTAAATAATTAAAAATAAATAAATTTAAAAAACCCTTTCCTTTCACTGCTCTTTTATGACTGTTCTTTTTCTTATCTTTTTCTTTTCTCTCTCTCTCTCTTTCTTTTTTTTTCTTTTTCTCATTCTTGTCATCCTTTCTTCCTTAATGCTACAGCTTCCAAAGCCACAGCCCCCAGCCCCCACACCACCAAACAGTGTGCTTTTTTGAATTCACTGATACACATTTGGGAATTATTTTGGGGAAGTATTATGACTCAGTGTGGACTCTCACTGTGAGTGTCTCTGCTCAACTTCCCTTCCTCCTTTAGCCACCCCTAGAATATACAGTGGATAGTAGATTTGTATAACTGTCTATTTCAGCTATCCTTGTCTAGTTGTGAGGATTTTTTTTCTCATTCCTAACAATCAGCTGCCTCTGATCACAAGGTTTGAGGTAATCTGGGACAGGGTTTTATTTTATTTTATTTTATTTACCCAGCTCTATTTTGCGATTAATATTATATAAAGGCATATATCTTATCCCCCTTTAGGTTGATCAGAATTAACTCTTAGCATATATTTCAGTGTTAGGGTAGTGGGCATCTTATCTATTGTGGGAGGAACTTGTCTCCTTAATCCTACCTCCTCTACAGACTCTCCCCTCCCTCACCCTCCTAGCTAATCAAAAGAATTAAATTAAATTAAAAATAAAGTAATTACAAAAAACCTTTCCTTTCACTGCTCTTTAATTACAGCTCTTTTTCTTATCTTTTCCCTTTTCTCTCTCTTGTCCCTTTTTTCTTTTTTGTTTGTTTCTTTTTTTTTTTTTTATCTTGTCATACACTTCTTCCTTCCTTCTTCTTTGCCTTTCTGAATTTGTGAATTATTTTGGGGAAGAAATCTGGCTCAGAGTGGACTCTCTATGTGTGTATCTCTGCTATAGTTCCCTTTCCCCTCTTGTTACATCTAGAATATACAGTGGATAGTAGATTTGCATAACTGTCTATTCTTGCTATCCCTTCTTTCTTTTCTCTTATTCACTGGGATTTGGTTACTATTTTTTCATGGACTGGAGAAATTGTTTGGCTAACTGGTAACGATTAAACTGCTTCAATACTTGCTTCAGTTGCCACTGTAATTCCTGAGGTTGGTGAGTGCAATTGTCATAAAGGTATTTAGTACAGTGTTGCTTGTACTCAAGACACAACAACTGAGGAACAACAGAGCATAAAAAAAGAAACACATAAATCAAAAAAGATGGGTAGATCAAAAACAAATAAAACTGCTACTCCAATGAATGAAGACAAGAGCCCAGAAGAAACTACAAATCAGCCAGAAGTAACCATAGATAAGAAAAGTATGCAAGCAATAGTAAACTTATTAATCACAGAAATGAAAACAACACTGGAGGAAAGGAATGGCAGTATTAGGGAAACAAAAGTTGAGACCCCCAAGGAAAATATTGATTATATTGAGGCAATTAGAGAACTGAAAGCTGAAATAGCTGTAATGAAGAAAGAAGATGAGGCAAGGGAAAGCAGACTAACAGAAGCAGAAAACAGAATTAGTCAGACAGAGGATGAGCTAGAGAAAATGAAGAAAGAGGTGAAAGAGCTTAAAAAGAGATTGAGAGACACTGAAAACAACAACAGAGACATATGGGATGATCTCAAAAGAAGTAACATTCGTAAAATTGGCCTGCCAGAGGAAGAAAGAGAGGAAGGGGAAGCAAATATTCTAGAGGAAATAATAAAAGAAAACTTCTCAGACCTGAATAACAGAAAGGACATCAATATTCAAGAGGCCCAGAGAGTACCAAACAGAATCAACCCAGACCTGAAGACACCAAGACACATCATAGTCACAATGAGAAGAAGTAAGGATAAAGAAAGGATCCTAAAGGCTGCAAGAGAGAAAAAAAGTCACATACAAGGGAAAACCCATAAGATTATCTGCAGACTTCTCCAGTCAAACTCTAAACGCCAGAAGGGAATGGCAATATATCTATCAAGCCCTGAAAGAAAAAGGGTTTCAACCAAGGATAATATATCCTGCTAGACTTTCATTCAAACTAGATGGAGGGATCAAAACCTTCTTAGACAAACAACAGTTAAAGGAGGCAACCATCACCAAACCAGCCCTGTAAGAGGTTCTAAAAGACCTCTTATAAACAAGAACATCACTATAATACTTGCAATATATCAGAGCAAACAATTTTTTTGAACAATGGCACTACAATACATTAAATGCATAATATCAATAAACGTCAAGGGCTTAAACTCACCCATCAAAATGCACAGGGTGGGGGGATGTATCAGAAAATATAACCCAACCATATGCTGCTTGCAAGAATACCATCTGTCACAACAAGATAAACACAAAATTACAGTGAAAGGATGGAAAACTATCATACAGGCTAACGGACCAAAAAAGGGCAGGAACAGCCATTCTCATCTCAGACACGATAGATATTAAATTAAATAAAGTAATAAAAGATAGGCAAGGACATTACATAATGAAGAGGATCAATCAGTCAAGAAGACTTAACAATTATTAACATCTATGCACCCAATGAGGGACCATCTAAATACACTAAACACCTACTGAATGAATTTCAAAAATACATCAATAGTAATACAATAATAGTGGGAGACTTCAATACCCCACTCTCACACTTAGACAGATCAACAAAGCAGAGAACCAATAAAGATACAAGAGAATTGAATGAAGAGATTGACAGACTAGACCTCTTGGACATTTTCAGAGTCCTTCACCCCAAAAACTGGAATACACTTTCTTTTCAAATCCACATAACACATACTCAAGGATAGACCACATGTTAGGCCACAAAGACAACATCAATAAATTCAAAAGTATTGGAGTCATCCCAAGTATCTTCTCAGACCACAGTGGAGTAAAACTAACATTTAACAACAAACAGAAAATTATTAAAAGTCACAGAATTTGGAAACTAAACAACATACTCGTTAAGATCCACTGGGTCAGAGACTCACTCAAGCAGGAAATTCAAATGTTCCTGGAAACTAATGAAAATGAAGACACAACCTATCAAAATATTTGGGACACAGCTAAAGCAGTACTGAGAGGGAAACTTATAGCCATAAAATCACATATTAAACACGAATAAGAAGCTCAAATGAAAGACCTTACTGCACACCTCATGGACTTAGAGGAAGAGGAACTTAGGAACCCTAAAGCAACAAGAAGGACAGAAATCACTAAAGTTAGAGCAGAAATAAACAAAATCAAAAATAAAAGAACCATACAAAAGATAAATGAAGCCAAATGTTGGTTCTTGGAAAGATTAAACAAAATTGACAAACCCCTAGCCAGACTCACCAAACAAAAAAGAGAGAAGACTCAAATTAATAGAATGGTAAACGATGGAGGAGATATCACAACTGACACCACAGAAATCCAGAGAACCCTGCGAAATTCTATAAAGAACTATGTGCCACCAAGCTAGAGAATCTGGAAGAAATGGAAAAATTCCTAGAAACATATGCACTTCCAAAACTAAATCAAGAAGAACTACAAAATCTAAATGCACCAATCACAGACAAAGAAATTGAAACCGTTATTAAGAATCTCCCCAACAACAAAAGTCCTGGACCAGATGGCTTCGCAAATGAATTCTACAAAACTTTCAGGAAACAGTTAATACCCATTCTTCTTAAGCTTTTCCATAAGATTGAAGAAACAGGAATACTCCCTTCCACCTTCTATGAAGCCAACATCACCCTGATACCAAAAGCTGATAGGGACACAACAAAAAAGGAAAACTACAGACCAATATCTCTGATGAACATAGATGCCAAAATATTAAAGAAGATCTTGGCCAACCGGATACAACAGCACATCAAAAAATTGTTCATCACAACCAAGTGGGATTCATCCCAGGAATGCAAGGCTGGTTCAACATCCGTAAGTCAATCTATGTAATTCACCACATCAATAAAAGCAAAGCCAAAAACCACATGATTATCTCAATAGATGCAGAGAAAGCCTTTAACAAAATCCAACACCCATTCATGCTCAAAACTCTACAAAAAATGGGAATTGATAGGAAATTCCTCAAGATAGTGGAGTCTAGATATAGCAAACCTACAGCCAACATCATACTCAATAGACAGAAGCTGAAAGAATTCTACCTCAGATCAGGGACTAGACAGGGCTGTCCACTGTCACCATTACTCTTCAACATAGTATTGGAAGTTCTTGCCATAGCAATCAGGCAAGAGAAAGAAATAAAAGGAATACAGATTGGAAGGGAAGAAGTCAAGCTCTCACTATTTGCAGATGATATGATAGTATACACAGAAAAACCTAAAGAATCCAGCAGAAAATTATTGGAAGTTATTAGGCAATATAGCAAGATATCAGGCTACAAAAATCAATGTACAAATATTAGTGGCATTTTTTTATGCAAACACTAAATCTGAAGAAGAAGACATCCAGAAGTCACTCTAATTTACGGTTTCAGGAAAATCAATCAAATACCTAGGAATAAAGTTGACCTAAGAAGTGAAAGACTTGTATGCTGAAAACTGAGTCATTACTCAAGGAAACAGAAACTGATAATATGAAATGGAAAGATATCCCATGTTCATGGATTAGAAGAATAAATATCATCAAAATGAATATTCTCCCCAGAGTCACATACAAATTTAATGCTATACCCATCAAGGTTCCACCAAGCTTCTTTAAGAGAATAGAAAAAACACTACAATCATTTATCTGGAACCTGAAAACACCTAGAATTGCCAAAACCATCTTGAGGAAAAGAAACAGAAATGGAGGCATAACACTCCCAGACCTTAAACTATATAATAAAGCCATCATCATCAAAATAGCATGGTACTGGAACAAAAATAGGCACACAGACCAGTGGAACAGAATTGAAAGCCCAGAAATTAATCCCAAGACCTATGGACATCTAATCTTTGATAAGGGGGCCCAAAGGATTAAATGGAAAAAGGAGGCTCTCTTCAGTAAATGGTGTTGGGAAAACTGGGTTGAAACATGCAGAAGAATGAAATTGAACCACTTTATCTCACCAGAAACAAAAATAAACTCCAAATGGATCAAAGACCTAGATGTCAGACCAGAAACAATCAAATACTTAGAGGAAAACATTGGTAAAACACTTTCCCACATACACCTCAAGGACATCTTTGATGAATCAAACCCAATTGCAAGGAAGACTAAAGCAGAAACAAACCATTGGGACTACATCAAATTGAAAAGCTTGTGCACATCCAAAGAAACTATTAAACAAAGAGACCCCTCACAGAATGGAAGAAGATCTTCACATGCCATCCATCAGACAAGAAACTAATCACCATAATATATAAAGAGCTCAGCAAACTTAGCACCAAAAAAAGCAAATGACCCCATCCAAAAATGGGCAGAGGAGATGAACAAAACATTCACTACAGAGCTCTAGGTCACTGATTGTCAGAGAAATGCAAATTAAGACAACACTAAGATACCACCTCACTCCTGTAAGAATGGCATACATCAAAAAGGACAGCAGCAAGAAATGCTGGAGAGGTTGTGGGGACAGAGGAACCCTTTTACATTGCTGGTGGGAATGTAAATTGGTACAGCCTCTGTGGAGAGCAGTTTGGAAATCTCTCAGAAGGCTAGACATGGACCTTCCATATGATCCAGTAATTCCTCTCCTGGGGTTATACCCCAAGGACTCCATAACACCCAACCAAAAAGAGGTGTGTACTCCTATGTTCATAGCAGCACAATTCATAATAGCTAAATCCTGGAAGCAACCCAGGTGCCCAACAACAGATGAGTGGCTGAGAAAGCAGTGGTATATATACAAAATGGAATACTATACAGCTATCAAGAACAATGAACCCACCTTCTCTGACCCATCCTGGACTGAGCTAGAAGGAATTATGTTAAGTGAGCTAAGTCAGAAAGATATAGATGAGTATGGGATGATCCCACTCATCAACAGAAGTTAACTAAGAAGATCTGAAAGGGAAACTAAAAGCAGGACCTGACCACATTGTAAGTTGGGCACCAAAGTAAAACCCCTCTGGTGAGGGGTAGAAATGCAGCTTCCTGGGCCAGTGGGGGATGGGAGTGGGTGGGAGGGATGGGTCACAGTCTTTCGGTGGTGGGAATGGTGTTTATGTACACTCCTAGCAAAATGTAGACATATAAATCACTAGTTAATCAATATGAGAGGGGGGAAATCAATTGTATGTCTCACTGTTTTTCAAAACATAAACTGAACCTTTTTAATATATAGGCTGTGTATTTGATATGCGGACTCTCTCAAAAGCCTAGACCAAGTAGATCAGAAGCATACAATAGCACAGCTATATACAAGATACTGGGTACTATACAGCAAACCCTAACAAAAGGACTTTTCAAAGTTAACCCAATTACCAAATAATGTGATGATAACATTAACTATCAATTGTCTTTTTGAACCCTAAGACAGCAGGAACCTCACATCTCCACTATAGAGCCCCTACTTCCCCCAGTCCTGGAACCCTTGGATAGGGCCCTCTTTCCCTTATGCGTCTCCCAATCCATATCAAATAATATTGCATCTGCCGATCACAACCTAACCAACGCAACGATTGTCACCTCAACATGCTTCACTTCAGACTGTGTCCAGAGACTTCACATGTGGAATGACAACCCTTCAGCTTCATTGCTCAGGTGAGACCTTTCCTTTCATAGTATACTCTAATTTCATCTCAGGTGGTTCACTTTCTAACAAAGTCCCAATACCTAAATATACACCAGTTTCTGTGAGAGAGAGCATATGTTCACACGTATCTATAAACTACTGCAAAATATATACCTGAAAGCAGAAGTACACTATAGTTTGCAGTGAGTTGCCCCCTAACACTTCCTCTCCACTATTCCAAGCTTGGGATCCATGATTGCTCAACAATTTGTTTGGCTTAGTATGTTAACTCTCTTTTCAGTCACCAGGTTCCAGATGCCACCAGGATACTGGCCAGGCTTCCCTGGATTGAAGACCCCACCAATGTGTCCTGGAGCTCAGCTTCCCCAGAGACACACCCTACTAGGGAAAGAGAGAGGCAGACTGGGAGTATGGACCGACCAGTCAACGCCCATGTTCAGCGGGGAAGCAATTACAGAAGCCAGACCTTCTACCTTCTGCAACCCACAATGACCCTGGGTCCATGCTCCCAGAGGGATGGATAATTGGAAATCTATCAGGGGAGGGTGTGGGACATGGAGATTGGGTGTTGGGAATTGTGTGGAGTTGTACCCCTCCTACCCTATGGTTTTGTTAATTAATCCTTTCTTAATTAAAAAATAAATAAATAAAATAAATAAATTAATGATGGTAGTAATTATTATTCAGCTAGAGACACAAAGAGGGAGACAGAGAAAGGGAAAGCTACCATTGCAGTAGAATTTCCTTCAGTGCTATAGTATCATCCTTTCATGTGGTACTGGGCTCAAGACCTTGGCTGTGTATGGCAAGATGTAAGCCCATCCAGTGTGCGGTCTCTTTGGGTCCAGCACTTATTTTTTTTTTAAGCAAAACTAGAGAGACTCTTCTTTTATTAAGCATATCCAGTCATAAGCAATGAAAAAATCAAAAAGGTAAGCACTACATTTTAATTTCCCACAGCCTACTGAGAAAAGCATTATCGTAGAGGATAACAAGAACGCCCTCACTTTACTGTGCAATGGATTATGGATAATTAAAAACAATACAAAATAGAACCTAAAACTTAAACAGAATAAAATTTAACTAAAAGACGAAGTTGCACTGGTTTGAGTATTGACACTACATGCTACACACATAACCTCTCTAAGTCACAGTCACTGACTATCCAACAACTGTGTGTCTATTGCTTACATCATGGGCTGGTGCAGGTCAGAATATGCGACTGACCAGAGATTTAGGCTGCTTACATCTCATAATTTTCCCTCAAAGTGACTTCAACTCAGAGAGAAATATATCTCTACCTATGCTTACCAAAATACACTTACATGGTAAAAAATAGAGCAGAAATTAATAAGACAGAATCTAGAAAGGTGATCCAAAAGATTAATGCACCCAAACGTTGCTTCTTCAAAAGGATAAATAAAATAAATAAACCACTGGCTAGTCTCACAAAGAGAATAACAATCAGGAATGAGAGATATGGATTTACAACTGAAGATGGGAAGTTACAAAGAATCATGCATGAATATTAAGAACTTCTCAATGGAAATAAATGGTACAACTTAGATGCAATGGATGCATTTCTATAATCATACCATCTGCCAACCCTAACCCAAAGGAAGTAGATAGCTTAAACAAGCTAGTCACTAGGCTATATACTGAATCAGGAATCAAGACCCAGATGGCTTTACTAACAATTTCTATAAGATTTTCATATAATAGCTAGTTCCTATTCTCAAACTATTCCAGAGCATTGTAGAAGGGAAAGAAACAACAAACACTCTCTACAAGGCAAAAATCACTTTGATCCCCAACGCAGAAAAGGAATTTGCCAGGAAAGAAAACTCTAAACTTATATCCCTGATGAACATTCATACAAAGGTACCTAACAAGATCTTGGTAAATTTAATCCAGAAACATATCAAGAGTATAATTCACCAAGACCAAGTAGGATGGGAATCAGGGGTGGTTCAATGCCAATATCAATGTAATTTGTAACATCAACAAAAAGATAAAAATCACATGGTCATATCAATTGATGCCAAACAGGTATTCAACAAGATCCAACACCTACTTATGATAAAGACCCTCCAGAAACAGCAAATGTAAGGAATACTCAACAAAGACCATTTATAACAAACCCACAATAATCATTATTCTCAGTTGGAAAAAGCTGAAAGCTTCACCCCTAAAATTAGCAACCAGACAAGGATGTCCACTATCTCCACTGTTATTTGACATAGTTCTGGAGGTACTCACCAATGCAATCAATCAAGATAAGAGATATAAGTCATACAGATGGGAAAAGAAGAGATCAAATTGTCACTATTTGCTATTGAAATGATATTATATCTAGATAACCTCAAAACCTCCACCAAAAACTACTGGAAATAATAATTTCGGTAGAGTAACAAGATACAAAATCAATACACATAAATCTATTTCTGTATACAAACAATAAGTCAGGGGAGAGGCAAATAAAAGACTCAATCTCATTTACAACAGAACCCAAAGAGATAAAATGCGCTTATTTGGGGTGGATCTCATGAAGGAGTAGAAGGGCCTTGACAATAAAAACTATAGGACATTATTAAGAGAAATAGAGAAGGACACACAGAAGTGGAAGGACATTCTTTGTTTTTGGATTGGAAGAATAAATATTATTAAAATAAACATTCTACCAAAAGCAATCTACAATTTCAATGCATTACCTATCAAAATTCCAAAAGCAATTTTCAAGCAAACTAAACAACTTGTGTGGAACCACAAAAGGCCACAAATTGTCAAAACACTTATTAGAATAAAGGAAAAATATGGAAATATCACACTCAACTTCAGTTTATACTACAAGCAATAGTAATTAAAGCAGCATGATATTGGAATAAAATTGGAAACTTGTATCACTGAAAGAGAATTCAAAACCCAGAAATAAACCCACACATATTCAACTACCTAATAAGGGGCCAAAATCTTTCAATGTAGTAAAGAAATTATCCTCAACAGATGATGCTCACAAAATTGGACAGGCACAGGTAGAAAAGTGAAACTAGATCACCGCCTTACACCATGCACTAAGATCAAATCAAAATGGTTTAGAGTTTTAGATGTTAGACAAGAAACTCTAAAATTTATAGGAGAAATTATCAGTGAAACTGCAGAACATCACATAAGAGATGTTTTTAGACATTCAATTCCTATCTGGGCATGAGAAATGAAAGCAAGAGTAAACAGATGAGATTACATGAAGTTAAAAAGCTTCTATGCATCAAAAGAAAACTACACAAGGATATCCAGGAAACCTGTTAAATGGGTTCATCAGACAAGTGATTGATGTCAAACATCTTACAGATGGCACAGATCTACAAAAGAAGAAAAAATAGCCCAACAAAAATTGGGCCAAAGAACTAAACATAGTTTTCTAAAAAAGACATAAATAAACTCATAGACACATGAAGGAAAATGCTCCACTTTTCATTAGAGAAATGCAAATTTAAACTAAACTGAGGTACTGTCTCATGCCTTAAAGAATGGCTTCCATCAACAAACCAGGAAATGAGAGGTGTTGGAGCAGTCATGGAGAAAAGGATACTGCTATATTGCTGGTGGGGGTACAAACTAATACACTCCCTTTGGAAGGCTGTATGAATAATCCTTAAACAAATTTAAGTGGAATTACCTTATGATCCAGCAATACTACTCTTAGGTATTTATCCAGTGGACACTCAAACACTAATTAGGAGAGACACATGCACCCCTATGTTCATAGCTGCATTATTCATAATAGCCAAAGAGTTGAAGTAGCCTAAATGCCCACAATAGATTAGTGGCTAAAGAAGTTATGGGATATACATTTCCTGGAATATTACTCCTAGATCATCTGGTAGTTGCTTTTCGTCTCTGTACTCATTTTGCTAAGCATAATCATCTCTAGTTCCATCCATTTTTTCCCAAAGGACACAATATCAGAGAGAAAGAGAGACAGAGAGAGAGAGAGAGATGGAGAAATAGCACCTTATAATGTATTCTTCTATTACTATGTACTATTGTGACCTCTGATGAGTTGATAGAATTTATGTAGGCTTAGTTAGTTCCCTCACTATTACCAACATAAGAACAATGTTATATTTTTCTTGATATGGATTCTATATGTGATAATGTAAACATTATCTTAAAATAATATGAATTCTGTATTGCAAATATAATATTCACATATCAAATGGAATAGTCATTCTTTGTGCTAAAATCTAAAACAATTTTACCACAGAATTTAACAGACTTGGTTATGCACAACAGAATGTGGTAGAGAAAGGGACATCTAGGAGGTTGAGAAAAGAGAACTCTGCAATGCCAGATCACATAGAGCACCAGTAATTGGCATTATATACTCAGACTGATCAGTTATAATTCACTGAAACTACAGCAAATCAATTTATAAGCATTTAGTTTTTGAAATGAAATTTCAGATTTCAATAATGTCCCTCACTAATGGCACAGCCACAGTTAATTCAAGCTAGTTTCAACCAGATATTATGCACAAGAGAAGATAAAAAAAATAAACACAAACACACACACAAACAAGCAGCTCTGTCTAAGTCAAGGAAAATAATACCAAGTGTCAATTAAATAATTACCATTATGTAAAAAGTCTAGGTCTACGCTGAAGGAGATAAAAGGAAATTTAAAAACATAGATTTTCCTTACTAAAAAAATCAATTTACACACAGAGGATGTTAAAACAATTGTTAATCAGAACAAATACTAGGGAGAAAGGCCTAAGTATGAAGTCAAGTATAAGGCATAAGGACTGGATAATATACCCTTGTCTCATTAGCAGAAAGTACATTTTAGGATAAGTTATTCATTGCTAGTCTCAAAGGATTCTATAATTGCCTACAAGGTCATCGCTTGGGCTTCAGTTCCTGCACTATGAATCCACTACTCTTGTGGCCATTTTTTTCCATCTTTATTGATAGGACAGAAATAAATTGAGAGAAGAAAGATAGAGAGGGAAAGAAAGATAGACATCTGCAGACCTGTTTCATCACTTGTGAAGCTACCCCCGTGCAGGTAAGGAGCCGGAGGCTCAAACCCAGATCTTTACACAGGTCCTTGCGCTTCGTACTATGTGCACTTAATCTGGTTTGCTACTCCCAGCTCCCAAGATTTGTTCCTTTATATGTTTATTTACTAATGAAAGGAATAGGAAGAAAGAGAAAGTGAACCCGAGCACCACTCTGGTATTTATGCTGCCAGGGATTAAACTTGGGACCTCATGCTTGAGAGTACAACACTGTATCCACTGTGACATCTCATGGAATCCTTGAAAGTATGCCTAGACTCTTTATATGATGATACTTATTTAATTGACACTTTGTATTATTTTATTGGGCTAAAGAGGTGGCTTTTTATTTGGTTTTGTTTTGTCTTCTCTTATGCATAATAACTAATAGAAACTAGCTTGAATTAACTGTGGCAGAGCCATAAGTGAGAGTCATTACTGAAATCTGAAATACCATTAGCTTTAAATAGTAGTTAATAGGCTATCTACTCTCAAAAACCCATTTTTAATTAGCTTATTTGTTTATAAAATGAAACCAGAATACCACTACTTTTTATTTTATAGTATTGTATTTATTGGTGGGGGGATTTCTGGTTTACAGTTGAGTACCACTACTTTATATGCAGTGTCTGACCAAAACCAGAACTTCCCACAATCATAGCATGAAGTCTACTGCTGAGCCACTGTCCTTGTTACTCAAATCCTAGTCTTAACCTGCATTTCTCATTTTCTTTAACTGCCTATCCTCCTGCTCAATCATCATCAGATCTCAGAACTAGTTTTTTCTGTCTTTCCCTCTCCCTGCTCATCCTATCAGTGGCCCATCTCTCAATTCCTCTTCTGAATTTTTGCATTATCACCTTTATTAAGTTTTTTTCTAACCGCTTTTCTGAGCTGTGGTCAATTTATTGTGACCAAGCTACCCATCTTATATGACTCTGATGCTCAAACTCCTTTTCAGATAGAGAGAGAGAGAGAGAGACAGAGAGAGAGAGAGATAGGTAGATAGATAGATAGAAATAGGTAGATATATAGATAGATATAGGTAGATAGATATATGATAGGTAGATAGATTATCGATAGGTATGTAGATAGGTAGATAGATAGATGATAGATAAATGATAGATACATGATAGATAGATAAATTAATAGATAGGTGACAGATAAATATGTAAGTAGGTAAATAGATAATAGACTGATAGATGATGGTAAGTAGGTAGATAGATGATAAGTAGGTAGGTAGGTAGATGATAGATGGATAGATGATAGATAGGTAGATGATAGGGAAACACTACTTCATAATCTATGCATTTCCTTTTATTTCTGTCCTTGGTGCTCTCTTGTGCCAGGGATTAAACCCAGGACCTCAAGCATGCAATAGATGGTCTGTCCTCTGACTCAACACTCACATATTGACTTTTTTAGTTTCTTTTTTATTATTTATGTATTTATTTATTTTTTAAAAAAGGAAACACTGAAAAAATCCATAGGATAAAAGGGGTACAACTCTACACAATTACCACCACAAGAACTCCATATCCCATCCCCTCCCCTGATAGCTTTCTTATTCTTTAACCCTCTGGGAGTATGGACCCAAAGTCATTGTGGGATGCAGAAGGTGGAAAGTCTGGTTTCTGAAATTGCTTCCCCATTGAATATGGGCATCGATAGGTCGATCCATACTCCCAGCCTGCCTCTCTTTCTCTAGTGGGGCAGGGCTCTAGGGAAGCAGAGCTCCAGGACACATTAGTAGGGTTGTCTGTCCAGGGAAGTCTGATCGGCATCATGCTACCATCTGGAATTTTTTTCAGTATTTCCTTTTTATTAATAAAAAATTAAAAATAAACAAATAAATAAATAAAAGATAATGGTAGGGACGCCCTGCAAGGCACTCATGGACCGCCCATGAGGATCTAAAGATTCAAAGATGGGATGAAGCAGTTCACTGCCCATGACTGCTACTCTTGTTCCAGAGCCTAATTCCCTTTCTGGGCACAATGCCTTTTATCTTTCATTTCTAAATTAAAATGAAACATTGGTTTTCAAGCCCAAATTTCGGATTGAGAACTTCACACTTCAACATCTACAGATATCCTATACCATACCCACTACCAAAGGCCAGCAGTCTATCATTTCTTTGCTGGCTCTGCCCTGGCTCCCAAACAGGTGGTCCAGAGGTAGGCACCATTGTGTTGTCAGAATCTGAGGATCTGACTGTATTTTGTTTTTCTTGGTTTTTATTTGATTCTGTAGTTTTCATGAATTAATAAAAGTATATAGAATTTTACTTCACCATTTTACCTACCTGACCTAGCATAGTCCTATAAAGTTTCATTCAGGGTCTTATATATATATATATATATTTTTTTTGGTAGATGAGTATTATACCATTCTGTGTATAACCACTCTTTTTTTTTTCTTGTTTTTTTTACCCATTCAGCTGTCAGCGAGCATTTAGTTTGCTTCCGTATCTTGGCTACTACGAATAATACTATGATAAACGTGTATTAATTGAGTATCTTGTGTGGTAAAAGTATTGGGGAGATGAAAAATAATTAATTAATTAAGCACCATCAATGATGCATCTGGTTGAGTACACATGTTACCATGCATAAAGAACCAGATTCAAACACTTAGCCCCACCTGCATAGGGGAAGTTTGATAAATGGTGAAACAGAGTTGCAGGACTCTCTCTCTCTCTCTTTCTCTCCTTCTCTCCTTATCTCTGTTTCCCCTATCAGTTTATCTTTTTCTATCAAATGAAAATTAAAATTAAATAAATCTACCTCCCAGAAGCACAGTTTATCAAAAATTACAAATTTCTAGGATAAAAGCCAGGGCAGAAGCAATTACAAGATAACAATTTGTGTGAAACGTTTAGATCAAATTTGTTTTAGAACGAGAAACGTGTGTGAGTGTGCGTGTGTGTGTGTGTGTGTGTTAATAGAGACAGAGAGTGACTGAAGAGACCACAGCACTGAAGTTTCCTTCAATGTAATGGGGGCTGGACTCAAACCTGAGTCTGATATTGCAAAGCAGCACACTATCCAAGTGAGCTATTTCGCCAGTCGCAAAAGCCATAACTTTTCACTCTGAAGAAAAAGGTCCTTTGATGACATATGCCCTTCATCAGGAAGCTGTCACTCAGCAAATGCATTTATGTTTTTTTCCAGGAAATCTATGAATATTTATGTTAAGTGTGCTACACACTAAAAATAAGCTCACATCTGTTCAGATTATATTTGCACCTAGTGAGTTCAGACCAACTCAGGCTTCACAAACAGATCATTTAAAAATTTTGGAAGATTTTAGAATTGAAGATTTAAAAAAATAAGGACCTGAATTTAAAGTTATAGTGAAAGGACTCATTAAACTTTCATATAAGAATATTAAAATTTTAACCTGTGGAAACTCTCCTTGGATTTCTACAGTCAACTACATTGTAAAATAATGAGTTTGTTGATTTTCATAGTTTGTGTACTTTTCTCAGTCTGTGTAATGGCTTCATAGACAAAGGGTCCTCAAAAATATCTTGGACTGAGTAGATATCACAGTGGTTACATACTGGACTTCTACTACTGAGGCCTCAAAGTTCTTCAAGTTTTGAAACCCAGCACCAACTTAAACCATAGCTAAGGATGCTGTAGTCCCTCCCCCTCTTAAAATACATAATTCTTAAAAAAAAACCTTAAGTATCATGGTAGCGCAGCGGGTTAAGTGCATGTGGTGCAAAGCACAAGGACTGGCATAAGGATCCTGGTTTGAGCCTCCAGCTCCCCACCTGCTGGGGTGTCTCTTCACAGGTCTGCAGGTGTCTATCTTTTTCTCCCCCTCTGTCTTCCCCTCCTTTCTCCATTTTTCTCTGTCCTATCTAACAAAGACAACATCAGCAACAATAATAACTACAACAATAGAAAACAACAATGGCAACAAAAAGGTAAAAATAAATATAAATATTTAAAAAAATTTTAAGTAAATCTTATGATACAAGCACAAAAATAAATTCTCATAAGAAATATTATAAGTGAAGAAGCCAGAATCAGTCCTGTGTTTTTCATATGTTAAAGAAAACTTTAAAAATTTAGAAAACTAGTTTAAACAGAAGTACACAGGGGTTGGGTGTTGGCTTACCTGGTTGAGCACACACATTATAGTGTACAAGGACCCCAGTTCAAACCCTTCCCCTCAATACCAGCAGGAGGAAGGCTTGATGAGTGGTGAAGAATCAAAACAGGTCTCTCCAACTTCTCCCCATCTCTAAGAGTACTAGAAAGAACAACGCAGAAATGTCACTATAATGAAAGAATTATGGAAGCTTTTCTATATTTTTTTAAACTTTTCATCTCCCAGATGTTTAATAAGCATGATGTTTTATTGATTTAAAAATGATTGAATGTGAAATTAGTACAAGTTCCATGTTTATTTATCTAGTTGGTTTGGTTTTGTTTTGACCAACAGGGTTATCCCTGGGTTCTGCACCTACAGAATCTACGTGTTTTTGTTTGTTTGTTTGGTTGGTTGGTATTTTTTTTTTCTCCTCCAGGGTTATTGCTGGGCTCGGTGCCTGCACCATGGATCCACCGCTCCTGGAGGCCATTTTCTCCCCCCTTTTGTTGCCCTTGTTGTAGCTTCGTTGTGGTTATTATTATTGCCCTTGTTGACACAATTTGTTGTTGGATAGGACAGAGATAAATGGAGAGAGGAGGGGAAGACAGAGAAGGGGAGAGAAAGATAGACACCTGCAGACCTGCTTCACCACCTGTGAAGCGACTACCCTGCAGGTGGGGAGTCGGAGGCTCCAACCGGGATCCTTATGCCGGTCCCTGTGCTTTGCGCCACATGCGCTTAACCCACTGCGCCACTGCCCGACCCCCGGTATTTTTTTTAAGAGTGTGAAAGACAAGAAATGAAGGAAGAAAGACAGATCATTGATCTTGAAGTTTCCCACGCTGATACTCAAATGTAATAGAGTAAAATGAATGTCACTTAGATCTCAACTTCAAAACTAACCTAAATTATCTATATTAGCTACTCAAGTCAATATTCTTCTATCTCTTTTTCCTTCTTCTTTAATGTTGACATTTGTCTTGGTGACTGACTTATCCATCAATCTTCTCCATTTGACAGATCATCGATTTGGCTTTATATTCATGTTATGATCTAACTCTGTCCCTTTACAGGTCACATATCTTCTGCTCAGTGCATCCACCTCACCTCAGCCTCCGCCCTCAGGCTCCTGACTCTCCATACATTACCAACTCCACAGGACTTTGTGGTGGTGTAATGCAGTCTTAGAGCGAAAACATACATATGCAGGAAGTGAACAAGAACATCACAGGAAAAAAAAAAAAGAACATCACAGGGAGTCAAATAGTAGCCCAGCAGGTTAAGTGCACATGGTGTGAAGCACAAGGACTGGCGTAAGGCTCCTGGTTCAAGGCCCTGGCTCCTCACCTGCAAGAGAATCGCTTCACAGGCGGTAAAGCAGGTCTGCAGGTGTCTCTTTCTCTCACCTTTTCTGTCTTCCCCTACTCTCTCCATTTCTCTTTTTCCTATCTAACAATGACAACATCAATAACAACAATAATAACTACAACAATAATAAAAAACAAGGGAAACAAAAAGGAAAATAAATAAATAAAAAAACAACATCACAGTAAGAGTTCAGAGGGAAGTGTGTGTGTGTGTGTGTGTGTGTGTGTGTGTGTGTGTGTGTGTGTGTGTAAAGGAGAAAAGTGAAAAGTGAACTTTGAGGCATGACTGAGATATGCATAAACCAGGACAAATTTGTTTGTGCTTTTTAAATCTTTTGTTGTTGTTGTTTGTTTTGTTTTTGGGTTCAAAAATCTCATGATGAAACTAATGGAGTGAAGAAGCACAAAGCATGTTTGGGGGAAAGTAAGTTAATCAGCTAATTTGATTGAGTAAGCCCTCATGTGAAAAAACTGTAAGCTAAATTATATGTGAGAAGTGAAATATTTTATATGATTTACCTGCACAGTGCTTGATAGATGATCATATACATACATATCTCTCTATATATATATACATATATGATTGTATGTATATAAAAATCACAATTTTACACAATAATATTGCAATTTTTGTAATTAAAAACTGCTCTGTAAATACTAAACTGGGACTCCTGAAGGAGACATTAATCTGAAAACTCCTAAGAGGAGATGACCTTGACAGGAGATTGATAAATTTAGGGGCAACTTCGCTTTTTAATTTGAAATTGGAATATTATTAGACACTCTGACACTCACACCTTGACCTTCACCACCCAGTGCCTTCAACATTAAGGAAGAATAGCCTTTCTTGGAGGAACTTCAAGCCCAGGGTGTGGAAAGATCTGAAGGTCCTGAATGCCTCCCTGCTTCCTGCTAAATCCTGCTCCTGACTTTCCTGGCTCTCCTGGCTCTATGGCTCTCCTCTCCGCAGCACCTGCATATAAGTTCACCCACTTGAGCAAGCAGAGTTGAACAGAGCTACTAACACCTTCAGCAACTGCAGGTTTGCATAGCAATATTTTTTCCCCCTCTGTGCAAAAGTTGATGTAATACTGGGTTGTCAGAAAAGTCATGATAAGTTGCTGTGTTTTTCTATACAACTGTGAATCACGACTTTTCTGACAGCCCCATAGTTCTGACTGTGGTGTTGCTGGGAAGTCAGCCCATATTTGGCTTAAGTATTATTAGCTTAACTAATTCTACTTGCATCTTCACCTAATATAAAACTTGGAAATCAAACAGACCTTGATCTGTTGAAACAAAGTCATTGAATTTATTGCTATGTCACCTATACTTCACGTTTACTTAAATAACAGATAGTAACAAGGAGAATAAATTTTTCAAAATAAACTAACAATGAGAATAGAAACTAGCAACACTTTCTGTGGTTGTATAACATTCTGTGGCATTTATGATCAGCATATTAATTTTTTTTCCTGGCTGAAAACTTCAGTTTACCCTTATGATCGAAGTCTTTGATTGTCTCTGACTTTGATAAATGTTCCAGCTCTGCTATGTCTATGAAGTTGAAGTCTTGATCACCACTGCACTGGGGGAGATTTTGGAGCTGAATTGTCTCATTCTCTCTCTCTCTCTCTCTCTCTCTCTCTCTCTCTCTCTATATATATATATATATATATATATATATAATTAACCCAGAGTAATAAAGCCTAGTAGATAAAGAAAGAGAAAGAAAAAAGGGAGAGAGAGAAAGAAAGAAGGAAGGAAAGAAAGAGAAAGAGCTCAAAGTTCACAAGGACAGGCTCATTTAAAAAAAAATGGGGGGAGTCCTGCAGTAGCACAGTGGGTTAAGCACACATGGCTAAAAGCAAAAGGACCTACTTAAGGATCCCGGTTTGAACCCCCAGTTCCCCACGTGCAGGAGAGTGGTTTCACAGGCAGTGAAGCAGGTTTGCAAGTTTCTATATTTCTCTCCTCTTCTCTGTCTTCCCCTCCTCTATCCATTTCTCTCTTTCCTATCCAACAATGACAACATCAATAACAACAACAATAGAGTAACAGCTGTGTTTCTCTCCTCTCCTCTCCAGGGTCAACTAGGAATAGTTGACCTGCTCCCCCTGGAGCAGCAGTGGGGAGACCCTGTGCTGACACCAAGAGACAAATAACAGACCAGGAAACTCAGGAGAAGATCTTCACCTTGGAGGCCTAGCAGTGGGGCTGTGTGGTGGGAGCCTTTCCATGTTGTTCTCCTGATGAGAACATAGTGAATAGTTGCCTCAGAACCTACAGACTATAAACAGGACTTGCTTAGAAATTCACAGGGCCAGAAGTGTTGTCTTGCTTGGCAGAGAAGCTGAATTGAGCCCAGAGGTTTGGATTCTTGGGGTGTGAGAGTCTCTTTGCATAACCACTGTATTATCTCTCCCCCACTATACTTTATCTCTTGGTCAGGAGTGAGGGATTAAGCTAAGAATCCTACTTATAGTTTAAAAGCCCTCAGACTCCCATAGCCTACAGGGAAAAAGATAACAAAAAAATATTTTGAAGCAATGGTACTCCATCTCAGGGATTAAAATAATATTGAAACAACTGTTAATTTCTACAACTGTGAACCCTTTAAGTACCTTACTTAGACACAAGTCAATCCAGGCAAGATTGATCAGTAATTTGAAAAGTTCTGAGAGAGGGACCACATAAAATACTATATAGAATGGTTAAACCAACAAGAACAAATATTGGAAAAAATGAACCAGAACAAGCATCCAGCAAAAAGCCCCCCCAAAGGCTGAAACACAGAATAATGAGGTCAACATCCGAACTATAGTTAAAGAATAATCACAGGAGTGAGTAAAGACTTTCAACAAATTGTCACCAGAAATGCAGAAACAACAAATGAGACTCTGGAAGAAAACACTAATTATCTCAAGGGTATTAGAAAGCTGAAAGCTGAAATAGCTGAGCTAAGAACATGACTAGCTGAACAAGCTAAAATAGTATCAGAAAAAGGGTAACAAAATAGATGAACTCCAGAAAACAAAAGAGGGGAAAGAGAATAAAATAAATGAGGCTGAAGACAGAATTGGCAACATCGAGGACAAGTTAGAGACAACTAACAAAGAAGTATGTGTTCCTCAAAAGAGACTAAGAGATACTGAAAACAACAACAGAGACCTATGGATAATTTCAAAATAAATAATATACACATTATTGACTTACCACAGGAAGAGAGAGAGAGGGGGGAAGAAAGCATTCTTCAGGACATAATAGCTGAGAACTTCTCTAGTGTAGAAAACATCAAAGACATAAAGGTTCAAGAAGCCCAGAGGGCCCCAAACAGAATTAACCCAGACTTAAAGACAGCAAGACACATCATATTTAGAATGGAAAGGAATAAAGATAAAAAAGGATCCTGAAGGCTGTAAGAGAAAAAACAAAGAGTCACCTGCAGAGTAAAACCTATAAGAGTAGCAACAGACTTCTGCACACAAACACTACAGGCCAGAAGAGAATGGCAATATATCTATTGAGTGAGTGCTCAATGAGACAGGTTTTGAACAAAAATTGTTGTATCCTGCTAGACTATCATTCATACTAGATGGAAGCATAAAATACTTCTCAGACGAGCAACAGTTGAAGGAATCAACTATCACCAAGCCTGCCCTGAGAGAAGTTCTGAAAAGTCTCCTATAAACAGTCAGACCACCATAAATATGCCATCAATTAGAACACTCTAAAAATCTATAAGAATGGCTTTAAAATATCTTCAATTTTTGGTATCAAAAATGTCAATGGCCTGAATTAACCTATTAAAAGGCACAGAATAGGAAAATGGACCAGAAAACACAACCTAACAATATGCTGTCTACAGGAAACTCACTTGATTCAACAAGACGAACACAGACACAAAGTGAAAGGATGGAAAAATATCATACAAGCCAATGGCCCACAAAAAAGGACAGGGATAGCTATACTCATATCTGACATGGTAGACACTAAAATAAATAAAACTAAAAAAGATAGAGATGGACATTACTTAAAGCTCAGAGGATCAGTCAATCAAGAGGACTTAACAATTATTAACATCTATGCACCCAAAGAACATCTACTGAAAGAGCTACAGCAATGCGTTAACAGTGAGACAATAATAGTCTGGGACTTCAACAGCTCACTCTCTCAAAGTGACAGATCATACAGGCAGAAAATCAGTAAATAAATGAGGGAGCTAAATGAGGAGCTAGATAAACTAGAACTATTGGACATTTACAGAATCATTCACGACGAGAAACTGGAATACACATTCTATTCAAGTCCACATGGGTCATTCTCAAGGATATACCATATGTTAGGCCACAAAGACAGGATCAGCAAATTCAAGAAGACTGAAACCATCCCAAGCATCTTCTCAGACCACAGTAGAATGAAACTAACACTGAACAATCAACAAAAGATTAGTAATAGTCCCAAAACGTGGAAGCTCAACAGTACACCACTTAACAACTACTGGGTCAAAGAGGAAATAAAGGAATAAATCAAAATGTTTCAAGAGTTCAATGAAAATAAAGACACAAGCTATCAAAATATTTGAGAAATAGCTAAGGCGGTACTGAGAGGGAACTTCAAAGCCATACAAGCACATATTAGGAAACAAAAAAAAAGCACAAATAAAGAGCCTGATTGCACATCTTAAAGACCTAGAAGAAGAAGAACAAAGGAACCCTAAAGCAACCAGAAGGACAGAAATCACTAAAGTTGGGGCAGAAATAAATAACACTGAAAATAGGAAAACCATAAAACAGATCAATGAAAGTAAATGCTGGTTCTTCAAAAGAGTGAATAAAATGGGCAAACCTTTAGCCAAGACTCACAAAACAAAAAAGGGAGAAGACCCAAATAAATCGGATCATAAATAAAAGAGATAGCAAAGAATACACTGCAGAAATTCAACATATCATGTGAAGCTTCTATGAACAACTATATGCCACCAAGCTAGAGAACCTGGAAGAAATGGACGATTTCCTAGATACTTAGGAACTTGCTAAATTAAATAAAGAGGAACTATATAATATGAACAGGCCCATCACAGTTAATGACATTGAAACAGTTATCAAAAACCTTCCCAAGACTAAAAGTCCTGGACCAGATGGTTTTACAAATGAATTCTACAAAACCTTCAAAGAAGAACTAATACCTCTACTTTTAAAAGTCTTCTAGAAGATTGAAGACACTGGAATACTCCCTTCCAGCTTTTATGAAGCCAACATCACTTTGATACCAAAAGCAGACAGGAACACAGCCAAAAAAGAAAACTACAGACCAATATCTCTGATGAACACAGATGCTAAAATATTGAACAAAATCCAAAACAACCTGATAGAGCAGTATATTAAAAAGATTGTTCATCATGACCAAGTGAGGTTTATCCCAGAGATACAAATTTGGTTTAATATACATAAATCAATCAACGTGATCCTCAACATCAATAAAAGCAAGACCAAAAACCACATGGTCATATCAATAGATGCAGAGAAAGCTTTTGACTAAAGCCAACATCCCTTTATGATCAAAACACTACAAAAAGTGGGAATAGACAGAAAATTCTGGAAGATAGTGGAGTCTATATATAGCAAACCTATAAGTCAACATTATACTCCATGGTGAAAAACTGCAAGCATTCCCTCTCAGATCAGGTACTTGACAGGGCTGAGCACTATCACCATTACTATTCAATAGTGTTGGCAGTTCTTGCCTTAGCAATCACACAGGAGCAAAGAATTAAAGGGATAAAGGTTGGAAGAGAAGTCAAACTCTCCCTACTTGCAGATGACATGGTAGTATACATAGAAAACCCTAAGGAATCCAGCAAGAAGCTTTTGGAAATCATCAGACAATACAGTAAGGTGTGAGGCTACAAATTTAATGTACAGAACTCTATGGTATTCCTCTATGCAAACACAAGTTAGAAGAAGCTGAAATACAGAAATCAATTCCTTTTACTATGGCAATAAAATCAATAAAATATCTAGGCACAAAGCTAACTCAAGAAATGAAATACTTGTATACTCAAAATTACAAGTCACTACTCAAGGAAATAGAAAAGGACTCAAAGAAGTGGAAAGATATTCCATGTTCGTGGGTTGAAAGAATCAGCATCATCAAAATGAATATTCTACGTAGAGCCATATACAGATTTAATGCTATCCTCATCAAGATCTCAACTACATTTTTCAGGAGAATAGAATAAATTCTACAAATGTTACAAATTTTTATCTGGAACCAGAAAAGACCTAGAAATGCCTAAACAATCTTGAGAAGAAAAACCATAACTGGAGGCATCACATGTTCAGATGTCAAATTGTTTTATAGGGCCATTGTAATCAAAACTTCTTGTTACCAACCCATGAATAGTCACACTGAGCAGTGGAATAGAATTGAGAGCCCACATATAAGCACCCACACATATGGACATATAATCTTTTTTTTAATTTTTTATTTTTTATTAAGAAAGGATTAATGAACGAAAACATAAGGTAGGAGGGGTACAACTCCACACAATTCCCACCACCCAATCCCCATAACCCACCCCCTCCCATGATAGCTTTCCCATTCTCTAGCCCTCTGGGAGCATGGACCCAGGGTCATTGAGGGTTGCAGAAGGTAGAAGGTCTGGCTTCTGTAATTGCTTCCCCGCTGAACATGGGCGTTGACTGGTCGGTCCATACTCCCAGTCTGCCTCTATCTTTCCCTAGTAAGGTGTGTCTCTGGGGAAGCTGAGCTCCAGGACACATTGGTGGGGGTCTTCAATCCAGGGAAGCCTGGCCAGCATCCTGGTGGCATCTGGAACCTGGTGATTGAAAAGAGAGTTAACATATGAAGCCAAACAATTTGTTGAGCAATCATGGATCCCAAGCTTGGAATAGTGGAGAGGAAGTGTTAGGGGGATACTCACTGCAAACTCTAGTGTACTTCTGCTTTCAGGTATATATTTTGCAGTAGTTTATGGATACGTGTGCACATAAGCTCTCTCTCACAGAAACTGGTGTATATCTAGGTTATGGGACTTTGTTAGAAAGTGAACTAACTGAGATGAAATTAGAGTGTACTATAAAAGGAAAGTTCTCACCCGAGTACTGAAGCTTAAGGGTTGTCATTCCACGCGTGAAGTATCTGGATACAGTCTGAGGTGAAGCATGTTGAGGTGGCAATCGTTGTGTTGGTTGGACATCTAATCTTTGACAAAGGTGCCCAGACTATTAAATGTGGAAAGCAGAATCTCTTTGACAAATGGTGTTGGAAAAAAAAATGGGTTGAAACTTGCAGAAGAATGAAACTGAGCCACTATATTTCACCTAACACAAAAGTAAATTTCAAGTGGATCAAGGACCTGGATGTTAGACCAGGAACTATCACATACTAAGAGGAAAATGTTGGCAGAAACTCATTTCTTTTTTTTTTAATAATTTATTTCTTTATTGGGGAATTAATGTTTTACATTCAACAGTAAATACAATAGTTTGTACATGCATAACATTCCCCAGATTCCCATCTAACAATACAACCCCCACTATGTCATTCATCATCTTTCATGGACCTGTATTTTCCCCACCCACCCACTCACCCCAGAGTCTTTTACTTTGGTGTAATACTCCAATTCCATTTCAGGTTCGACTTGTGTTTTCTTTTCTTATCTTGTTTTTCAACTTCGGCCTGAGAGTGAGATCATCCCGTATTCATCCTTCTGTTTCTGACTTATTTCACTCAACATGATTTTTTCAAGGTCCATCTAAGATCGGCTGAAAACGGTGAAGTCACCATTTTTACAGCTGAGTAGTATTCCATTGTGTATATATACCACAACTTGCTCAGCCACTCATCTATTGTTGGACACCTGGGTTGCTTCCAGGTTTTGGCTATTACAAATTGTGCTGCCAAGAACATATGTGTACACAGATCTTTTTGGATGGATGTGTTGGGTTCCTTAGGATATATCCCCAGGAGGGGAATTGCAGGGTCATAGAATAGGTCCATTTCTAGCCTTCTGAGAGTTCTCCAGACTGTTCTCCACAGAGGTTGGACCAATTTACATTCCCACCAGCAGTTCAGGAGGGTTCCTTTGACCCCACACCCTCTCCAGCATTTGCTGCTGTTACCTTTTCTGATGTATGACATTCTCACAGGAGTGAAGTGATATCTCATTGTTGTCTTTATTTGCATTTCTCTGACAATCAGAGACTTGGAGCATTTTTTCCTGTGTTTCTCGGCCTTTTGGATCTCTTCTGTGGTGAATATTCTGTCCAAGTCCTCCCCCCATTTTTGGATGGGGTTATTTGTTGTCTTGTTGTTGAGTCTGGCAAGCTCTTTATATATGTTGGTTATTAAACTCTTATCTGATGTATGGCATGTAAAGATCTTCTCCCATTCTGTGAGGGGTCTCTTGGTTTAGGTAGTGGTTTCTTTTGCTGTGAAGAAACTTTTTAATTTGATGTAGTCCCATAGGTTTATACTTGCCTTAGTCTTCCTTGTAATTGGATTCGTTTCATTGAAAATGTCTTTAAAATTTATGCGGAAAAAAGTTCTGCCAATATTTTCCTCTAAGTATCTGATAGTTTCTGGTCTACCATCCAAGTCCTTGATCCACTTGGAATTTACTTTTGTATTTGGTGAAATACAGTGATTCAGTTTCATTCTTCTGCATGTTTCAACCCATTGTTTCCAACACCATTTGTTGAAGAGACTCTGCTTTCCCCATGTAATAGTCTGGGCCCCTTTGTCAAAGATTAGATGTCCATACGTGTGGGGCCTCATTTCTGGGCTCTCAATTCTATTCCACTGGTCAGTGTGTCTGTTCATGTTCCAGTACCAGGCAGTTTTGATGACAATGGCCCTATAATACAGTTTGAGATCTGGGAGTATGATGCCTCCAGTTCTGTTCTTTTTTCTCAGGATTGTTTTGGCAATTCTGGGTCTTTTCTGATTCCAGATAAACATTTGTAGCATTTTTTCTATTCTCCTAAAAAATGTGCTTGGGATCTTGATGGGGATAGCATTAAATTTGTAGATGGCTCTGGGTAATATATTCATTTTGATGATGTTAATTCTTCCAACCCATGAACATGGAATATCTTTCCACTTCTTTGTGTCTTTTTCAATTTCTTTGAGTAGTGACTCATAATTTTAAGTATACAAGTCTTTCACTTCTTTGGTTAGGTTTACTCCTAGATATTTTATTGTTTTTGTTGCTATAGAAAAAGGAACTGATTTCTGGATTTCAATTTCTTCTAACTTAGTGTTTGCATAGAGGAATGCCACTGACTTTTGAATGTTAATTTTATAGCCTGACACCTTACTGTATTGCCTGATGATTTCCAAAAGCTTCTTGCTGGATTCCTTAGGTTTTTCCATATATACTATCATGTCATCTGCAAATAAGGAGAGTTTGACTTCTTCTCTTACAATCTGTATGCCTTTAATTCCTTGCTCCTGCCTGATTGCTATGGCAAGAACTTCCAACACTATGTTGAATAGTAATGGTGATACTGGGCAGCCCTGTCTAGTATCTGATCTGAGGGGAAATGCTTCCAGTTTTTCACCATTGAGTATGATGTTGGCTGTAGGTTTGCTATATATAGACTCCACTATCTTCAGGAATTTTCCATCTATTCCCATTTTTTGTAGTGTTTTGATCATAAAGGGATGTTGTATTTTGTCAAAGGCTTTCTCTGCATCTATTGATATGACCATGTGGTTTTTGGTCTTGCTTTTATTGATGTGGTGGATCACTTTGATTGATTTACGTATATTAAACCAACCTTGCACGCCTGGGATAAACCCCACTTGGTCATGATGAACAATCTTTTTGATATACAGCTGTATCCGGTTGGCTAGAATTTTGTTCAGTATTTTTGCATCTATGTTCATCAGAGATATTGGTCTGTAGTTTTCTTTTTTGGTTGTGTCCCTGTCTGCTTTTGGTATCAGGGTGATGTTGGCTTCATAGAAGCTGGCAGGGAGTATTCCAGTGTCTTCAATCTTCTGGAAGACTTTTAAAAGTAGAGGTATTAGTTCTTCTTTGAAAGTTTTGTAGAATTCATTTGTAAAACCATCTGGTCCAGGACTTTTATTTTTGGGAAGATTTTTGATAACTGTTTCAATTTCATTAGCTGTGATGGGCCTGTTCATGTTATCCACTTCCTCTTTACTTAGTTTTGAAAGTTGGTAGGTATCTAGGAAATCATTCATTTCTTCCAGGTTCTCTAGCTTGGTGGCATATAGTTGTTCATAGAAGCCTCGCATGATATGTTGAATTTCTGCAGTGTCTGTTGTGATATCTCCTCTTTCATTTAGTATCCTATTTATTTGGGTCTTCTCCCTTTTTTGTTTTGTGAGTCTGGCTAAAGGTTTGTCGATTTTGTTTACTCTTTCGAAGAACCAACATTTACTTTCATTGATCTTTTGTATGGTTTTCCTATTCTCAATGTTATTTATTTCTGCCCTAACTTTAGTGATTTCTGTCCTTCTGGTTGCTTTAGAATTCCTTTGTTGTTCTTCTTCTAGGTCTTTAAGATGTGCAATCAGGCTGTTTATTTGTGCCTTTTCTTGTTTCCTAATGTGTGCTTATATAGCTATGAACTTCCCTCTCATTTCTGCATAATTTTTTTTTCTTTTTTAAATTTTTTATATTTATTTTATTTATTTACTCCCTTTTGTTGCCCTTGTTGTTTTATTGTTGTAGTTATTATTGTTGTTGTCATTGTTGGATATTCTGCATAAATTTTAAAGACATCTTTGATGAAATAAATCCAATTACAAAGAAGACTAAGGCAAGTATAAACCTATGGGACTACATCAAATTAAAAAGCTTCTGCACAGCAAAAGAAACGAATATCCAAACCAAGAGACTCTTCACCCCCTCTTTTTTAAAATATATTAAAACAGGAAACACTTACAAAACCATAGGATAAAAGGGGCACAACTTCACATAATTCCCACTACCAGAACTCCTTATCCCATCCCTTCCCCTGATAGCTTTCCTATTCATTAACCCTCTGGAAGCATGGACCCAGGGTTATTGTGGGATGCAGAAGGTGGAAGGTCTGGCTTCTGTTATTGCTTCCCCACTGAACATGGCTATTGAAAGTTAGATCCATACTCCCAGCATTTTTTTTCTCTTTTGCTAGTGGGGAAGGACTTTGGGGAAGTGGAGCTCCAGGGCACATTAGTGGGGTCGTCTGTCCAGGGAAGTCTGGCTGGCATCCTGCTAGCATCTGGAACCTGGTGGTTGAAAAGAGAGTTAACATACAAAACCAAAAAAAAAATTGTTTAGCAATCATGGACCTAAAGGCTGGAATAGTGCAGATGGGGAACCCTACATTTTGTATATAGCTAGTAGGCATTTAGTTATATTCCAAAGGGTCTGTGGCAATACTAGTTTTTTTTTTTTTCCCTGAGCCTGAAATCTGATATCAGATGAATCCTAATTATTGTCTGGGGAGATGATATCATAGCTGGCAGAAGGACCAGAAAGCTAGATCAGGGAAGAGAGTAGCTCCCAAATATGGGGGAGGTGTATAAATATTGTTGACTGTGAACCCATAGATCTGATGTGATCTGGGGTCCATATTCATCTTAGGATCCCCTGTGACCTCCACATCCCTGCAGATTTGAGCTCACACTCTGTGGTCATATGTAGGAACGTTCCAAGCTGCCCCATCTTCCTCATGTGTAGCATAGAGTATATTGTCCACCCTCCCTTCAGAGAATGGAACACTTTCTACCATTGTTGATATAAGTTGTGGGCAAGGTCCCATGGGGGCCAACAAAGGGATCTGTTGTGCTGTTCCTGATAGGAATGACCAGCAACACTGGAGAGAGGGATCCATTCGAGGTCTAGGCCCATCGTGTCTCTTTGGGAATCTCAGGACTCCCTGAATAGGGCCCCAGCTGATGGAGTGGCCTGATAGTGACTAAAGAGTCATCATTAAAGTATGCCAGTCTCTTGCGCTTATTCATTTTTTCAGTCCTTGCTTTGATGAGGTTAGCTTTGGAGTGAGTAAGAGAACTGTAATAGGAAGTAGGTGAGGAGGGTATCAAATTCTAAGTAGACACTATTTCATTATGAACTTTATACTGACTCACTACAGACTATTGTGTATTTTTACTTTCAGATATATACTTTGCCCTTATTTATGGATACATGTGAACATATGCTCTATCTCATGGGACCTGGTATATATCTAGGTTTTAGGACTTTGTTAGGAAGTGAACCTCCTAGAATGGAATTAGAGAATAAAATGAAAGGAAAGGTCTCACCCAAGTAATGAGGGTGAAGGGTTGACATTCCATACCTTGGGTCTCTGGAAACAGTTTGAAGTGAAGCATGCTGAGGTGGTACTCATTGCATTTGTTGTTTTTGACGGGCTATGTTGTTTTCGCCGGGCTGGCTTCACGGGCGGGTAACAGACTACCAGGGACTCATGGCTGGGTTGTAAGCAGTATCTCTTTATTCATGCAGGACGCAGCACAATCTAAGATGAGCTAAGTTAAACTCAAAGTACAGTACTGTAAAACTCACAATGCTGTCTTTATATATACTTGCCAAGTAGGGTGGAAACAGGATGTAACATAGAGAGGGTGGAAAGAAAAGTGACTGGTGAAAATCAGAGTGTGACAAAGAAGGGGCAGAGCAGGCGAGAATCCTATCACTGAACCACAAATGCACTGGAGGGAGGATGGAACTTGTTAACAGTGGTTATGTAAATAGAATGAAGTGGTTATGTAAATAGAATAGTGTTAAGCAGGGGGGATTTAAACCAAATGAAACAGAAGGGGTCTCATGCATACCAACAATTCCCCCTTTCTTTTTAACTAATGGCCATTGTGGGGTGAACAGAAACGTATATCATACAGGCGTTTTCAAAAGAACTGGCATATGACATGGAAAACAAAATAGGCGAGCAGCAATAACCAGCGTGATGCCAAGGGGAGCTTTTCTTGCCTCAAAGGGCAAGGTCTAGCAGGCAAAATGGCATTTCTTGCCTCTGGGAATGCTTCATGCCTCTGGGGGCATCTCTTGCCTCAAAGGGCGTTTCCTGCCTCTGTGGGCATCTCTTGCCTCTTGGGGTGCTTCATGCCTCTGTGGGCATAACCTAATAAGGTGGGGGAGTTTTCTGACTCTGGGACAGAGCCTGCAGGCGAGGGGACATGGTCTATAAAGTCTCAAGGCAATTGGCTGAAGTTAGTCTTTGAGAAACACAGCAGCGTGTACCAGTAAGTCTGATGGAGGTGTCAGTCCAAAGTAGCTGACCACAGAAGAAAATGCCAGAGGATGAAATGCTGCACGTCTGTCTCGATGGGGAATGTCAGCCACCAGAATTCTGCTTTTCTTTAGAGAGTGAGCACTAGCTCGGGAAGAAGTACCCTCAGGCTATCCCGGCAGCATTGATTAGGCTGGGATCAGTGGATGCAATATCATTTGGTATGAATTGAGAGAAGCATGCAGGAAAATGAGCCCTACCCTAGAGGATCCAGGACTGGGGGAAATATAGGCTTTAAAGAGGAAGTGGAGGTTCCTGCTGTCTTAGGGTTGAAGAAGACAATAGATAGGTTTGAAAGTCAACCCACTACCATAGCAGTGGTGAGGCAGCTTGGAACATTCCTACTTATGACCACAGAATGTGAGGTCAGAACCATTAAAGATGTAGAGGTCACAGGGGTTCCTAAGCTCATTATGGACCCCAGATCAGAACAAATTGATGGGGTTTATAGTCAACTATATTTATACACCTTTCCTGTATTTAGGAGCTACTCTCTTCCCTGATCCACTTTCTTGTCCTTTTTTCAGCCATGACATCATCTCTCCAGACAATAACTTGGGTCCACCTGTATATCAGATGTCAGGTTCAGAAACAAAAAAAAAAAAAAAAAAAAACTAATATATTCATGGCTCCTTTGGAATATAACTAACAGACCTACTAGCTATCTACAAAATGGAGACCCCCAAATCTTCGTCTGCACTATTCCAGTCTTTACGTTCATGATTAGTCAACAATTTGTTTGGCTTTATATGTTAACTCTTCGTTCAGCCACCAGGTTCCAGATGCTACCATTATGCCAACTGGACTTTCCTGGGCAGATGACCCCATCAATGTGTCCTAGAGCCCGCTTCCCCAGAGCCCCACTCCACTAGGGAAAGAGAGAGACAGGCTGGGAATATGGGTTGAGCTGTCAACACCCATGTCATCAGGGAAGCAATTACAGAAGCTAGACCTTCCACTTTCTGCACCCCATAATGATCCTAGTCCATACTCCCAGAAGGATAAAGAATAAGAAAGATATTAGGGGGGGTGGGATAGGATATAGAGTTATGGAGTTGTACCCCTCTTCTCCTATGGTTTTGTCAATGTTTCCTTTTTATAAATAAAAAATATTTAAAAAAAGAGAAACAGAGATGGAAAGAAAGAGAGAGAGAAAGGGAAGAAGGAAGGGAGACAGGGATGAAGAGAGGGAGAAAGGAAAGAAAGAAGGAAGGGAGGAAGGAAGGAAGAAAGGAAGGAAAGAAGCAGGGAATTAACTAGGATCATATTATTTTGCCTCTTCACAAATGACTCTGGGCCATAATTGATTGGAGCTTCTTTGAAGTTAAGAATATTGGTTGTGAGTGTCGGGCGGTAGTGCAGTGTGTTAAGCGCACGTGGCACAAAGGGCAAGGACCAGTGTAAGGATCCTGATTCGAGCCCCTGGCTCCCCAGCTGCAGTTGAGTCACTTCACAGATGGTGAAGCAGGTCTGCAGGTGTCTGTCTTTCTCTCCCCCTCTCTGTCTTCCCCTCCTCTCTCCATTTCTCTCTGTCCTATCTAACAATGATGACATCAACAACAACAATAATAATAACTACAACAATGAAAATCAACAAGGGAAATGAAAAGGGAAAATAAATACTAGAAAATTAATAAATATTGGTTGTAGGGCAGGGGTAGGTAGCATAATGGTTATGCAAAGAGACTCATTCCTGAGGCTTCGTAGTCTCAGGTTCAATCTCCTGCACCACCACAAACCAGAGCTGTGGAGTGCTCAATTGGTCAGTAAATACTGAGAACCTCTAGTCCTTTACCTAATTGCCATGTCTCCCCTGAGAAAGTAACTTTATCCATAGGTCCTGGACGACGATACTGCCAGAATTAAGACTTAGCAAAGTTGATATGCCAATCAGCAAGTGTGTTTCTATACTCCTTTCCTTTAGATCAGACACTTGATTCTATGGTTGGGCATTCTCAGTCAGGAGCAGTTCTTTGGTACAAAAGAGAAAGCTCCCCTAAATATAAAATAAAATATAGAAATAAAATATCTGGGAAAAAGAGAAATTTAAGATCATGTTATAGTAATTAGTACAGATATTTAGCTGACTAGCAGCACTTCAGTTAAGAAAAAGAAAAACAATTAGTCCAGAAAGACCATATTTTATCTTGAGGTAAAGTTACTGGATACAGGAAAAACATTGTAAAAACAAAGGTGAGAGAGAGAGAGAGAGAGAGAGAGAGAGAGGGATTCAGCCTTCTGTGAAGAAGAGGTACATCATGGTAATTTGAGGAGAGATTCCTAATAAGTATTTTCAGAATTGAAGAAATTTTAGAAGAGGCTTTGTCCACAGAATTTTTTCAAGAATGGGAGCTATTCTCTGCCCTTACCTAGCTCTCTGGTCATTTTCTCTACTCTGACACCATTTTCTCAGACAATGGTTTTATCCAACTTCATGCTAGCTATCAAAATCAAGCAAAACCTACCATTGTCATGGGCCCCTAGAAACATGCCTAAAATGGATTTCCAAGCTTTTTTCCACATTAAGAGCCTTAATTTCATCTTCTCTATCCCTACTTTTTGAATCCTGTTCATTAATCATTTTGTCTCATTTTAAGTCCTGCCACCTACCAAACACTAAGTTACAGACAAGACAATGATTCCACCCTGACTTCTCTGGGCAGACAACCTCACCAGAGTATCCAGACCTCTACCACACTACGGAAAGACAGAAACAGGCCTGCCAACAGGTTTGACCTGCCAATGCCTGTGTCCATTGGAGAAGTAGTTACTGAAGCCAGAACTCCTATCTTTTGCATCCCCAAAACAACTTTGATTCATATTCCAAGTAAGGGAGAAGTGATAGAAGGAAGAGAGCTCTGAACTCCAGCTCCATCAGGTCCCAGAGAGAGGGGACATAAAGGAGAGATAAATAGGGTGAAATGTGGCTTGGAGGGGAAGATAGGACTTGACCTGGAAGAAAAAGGGGACAAATATGTACAAATGTAGGCAGGCAGTTGTAGAGATGACAGTTAACCCATGTCTGAAACCTTGGGAGCTGGACTGTCGTGGTTTGTAATGGAGGGACTTGGGATTTGCTGGCACTCCCATGGATGGAATCTAGTCAGGGGGCAAGCCACCAATCCTCCCTCACAGGCTCTCAGGGCCCAGTGATTCAGACAAAAGGATTTGGGGAGTATTTTGGTACAAACACTCATTTTATTGTGGGATAGGTACAGGTTTATATAGAGAGTTAAACAAAGAACATTTTTCAAATATGTCAGAAATTACAGGTTTCTTAAAGGTCAGCTTGCCCCTATGGTAGGGGGCTGGTATGACAAGAATTGATGCGATACATAAAGGTCAAGACAATTAGTCTCCATGATGCATGCATTTGAGAGAAGCATAGGGGTTAAACCAGTAAGGTGAGGTGAGGTAGAGAAAAGAAAAACAAAAATTGATGTAAATCATAGATATCAAAGCACACAAGGAAATAAGATTTTAGGACTTTTCATTGTCTGGTGTTAGGGGTATATGATAGAGTGTGTTCTCCTTTGTGATCAAAAGGTGAAGTGGATGTGTGAACTTTGAGTGAACCCTAAAGCAGGAAACCATTTGGCCTGCTGGTAGCAGGGAGAAAATAAGTGTGAGAGGCCTGTAGGCTTTTTATGAGGTTGGGAGACTAACAAGGAGAAACTGAGTCTGGGAGACTTTTCCCTCTTGGCTCATCTCTAAGGAGAGAGGCTAAAAAGTGGGATGTCTTTCCAGACCTCCATCCAAGGATGGGAGTGCTTCCCTAAGTGCTACCAAGCTTTCACATAGTCCCATAGGGATTCAGAACTCAGATGGTAGGAATTGTGAGGAATTATACCCCTATTAGACATCTTATTTTGTAAAACAGTATTGAATCGCTAAAAAAAAAAAAAAAAAGAAAAAAGAAAAGAAATAGGAGTCAGGTGGTAGTGCATCAGGTTAAACACACATGGCGTGAAGCACGAGGACCTGCTAAGGATCCTGGTTCAAGCCCCTGGCTCCCCATCTGCAGGGAAGTCACTTCACAGGTGGTGAAGCAGGTCTGCAGGTGTCTAACTTGCTCTCCCCCTCTTTGTCTTCCCCTCCTTTCTCAATTTCTCTCTATCCTACCCAACAATGATGACATCAATAACAGCAACAATAATAACTACAGCAATGAAAACAAGGGCAACAAAAGGGAAAATAAATTTAAAAAAAGAAACAAAAAAAATAGGAAAATAAAATAAAGAGGCATTTGTAGCATGAAGTCAGAGCAAGTTGTATGAACAAGAACAAATTGGAAATACTGAGCATGAAAAAAGTATACTTTCAGAAAAGTCATGAGTATAGTTGGTGGCTTGTCTGGTATCACTATCATCCTTCCCCAGTGAGCCTACTAGGAGCTATGTGGTTCCCAGATAAAACATAGCCTTAAATTGCTAATCAGTATGTGCTGTCCCCCTGGCCACAGTGATGAGTTGTGTGTTGGCATGTAAACTAAAATGGTCAAATAAAAGAGACTAACAATAGCTCCAGGGCCATGGTGGACAGATGCTTCTAGATTGTTCTGGTTGATGTGAGATGACACTTCAGACCTTTTATTTATTTATTTATTTATTTATTTTCTATCACAGTGATAGACAGCCAGAGCATAAACTCTGCTTAGAATTATCAACAAGGGCACCTGTTTTAGCAATGGCTGGATTATTCCTTGTTGGTTACACTTCACCAAATTCCCTTCTAACCTTTATCTATTTATTGGTTAGAAATGGCCAGGAATTGAGAGGGAAGGGGGCTCATAGAGGTAGAAAGATACCTGTAGCCCTGCTTCACCATTCACAAAGCTTTCCCCCTGCTGATGGGGATCAGGTGCTCGAGCCCAGGGTTCCCGTGCATTGTAACATGTGCACCCAACCAGGTATGTCACCACCTGCCCCCACCAAATTCCTTTCTATTCTTGAAATGAAGTGGGAGTTATTACTCTTGTGTATGCAGTGCTCAAACTGATGGCAAGGAGTTGAATTATATAAATTGATAGACTGGGAGAGGAAGTTAGTGATCTAAAATTAAATAAGCAGTTGTCTCCAAATGCAATATAAAAAGATAAAAAGTGAGAAACAATAAGGAATAAAAGAAGAGCTTCACCACTCAAAGCTTCTCCTTGAAGATGGGGACAGGGACTGAGCCAGGGCTTTGCGCATGGTAATATTTGTACTCTGCTGGAGGCCCTATAAGTGTTTTCAATCAAAATCTAAGATCAGTTACAATCATATATAATGACTTAAAAATAAGTGATTATACCAAAATCTCTGTCTATTCTTTGGGTAGAATGGAACTTCTGTGTTTATATTTTTTATATTCATAATGCTCCTTACTGTTAAACCATAAATATATGATGAGGACACATATGAAACACATGGTTTCTCTAAATTATTTAGGGGATTAAGAGAAAGCAAATTATTGCTTTAAAAGCTTGAGCAAGGTCTTCAGGGAAGTTAACTGAGAGGTATAGATTTCATCATATGCATGACCCAGTTTCCAGTCCTGATCCCACTACACTGGGGGAAGTTTCAGTGCTATGGTGTATGACTCTCTGCCCCTCATCCGTCTCTGTCTTTCAATCTAAATTGTCCTGGAGAGATAAAACACCAGTGACCACAGCAACAATAATGCCAATAATAAAATAAATAGACAACAAAAGCTTGAACAAAGGACATGATCAAATCCAAGTGACTGATATAAATATATAAAAAAAAAAAACCTCTAACTTGTTAAGAGAAAAGGTCACTTTAAAGAAATAGTAAGCTATTATTACACAAGAAGTCAGGTAAAACATTTGTAAGTGCAATATTTTCCATTGTTAAACGGTTTGGGATAACTTCACCTGCTGTTAATGAAAATGAAAACTGGCTAATTCTGCAGGTAAATTTAGAAATATTTTCTTTTATAAAAAATTCTTTATTGGGAGATTAATGTTTTAGAGTCAACAGTAAATATAATATTTGTACATGCATAATGGTTTTCAGTTTTCCACATAACAATACAACCCCCACTAGGTCCTTTGTCATCCTTTTCCAGGACCTATACATTCCCCACCCACCCCAGTCTTTTAATTTGGTGCAATATGCCAATTCCAGTTCAGTTTCTACTTGTGTTTTCTCTTGTGATCTTGATTTTCAGCTTCTGCCTGAGAATGAGATCATCCCATATTCATCCTTCTGTTTCTGACTTATTATACTTAAAAGTGTGATTTCTTGACACCCCATCCAAGATGGACTGAAAACGATGAAATCATTATTTTTAATACCTGAGTAGTATCCCATTGTGTGTATAAAACCACCAGTTGCTCAGTCACATATCTGTTGTGGGATGCCTGGGATGCTTCCAGGTTTTGGCTATTACAGATTGTGCTGCTATGAACATAGGTGTACATAGATCTTTTTGGATGGATGTGTTGGATTCCAATTTTTGGCTATTATAAATTGTGGTGCTGGGACTGAGTAGTGGTGCACCTGGTTGAGCACACATGTTCCAAATTGTGCTGCTATGAATGTAGATATACACAAATATTTTTGTATGGGTGTGTTGGATTCCTTGGGATATATCCCCAGGAGAGGAATTGCATGATCACAGAGTAGATCCATTTCTAGCCTACTGAGAGTTCTCCAGACTGCTCTCCACAGGGGCTGGTCCAATTTACACTCTCACCAGCAGTGCAGGAGGATTCATTTACCCCACAACCTCTCCATCATTTGCTGCTGTTACCTTTTCTGATGTACAACATTCTCACAAGAGTGAGGTGTTATCTCATTGTTGTCTTTTATTTGCATTTCTCTGACAATCAAAGACTTGGCGCATTTTTTCATGTGTTTCTCAGCCTTTTGGATCTCTTCTGTGGTGAATATTCTGTCCATGTCCTCTCCCCAGTTTTTGGATGGGGTCGTTTGTTTTCTTGTTGTTGAGTTTGACAACCTCTTTATATATTTTGGTTATTAAACTCCTGTCTGATTTATGGCATGTACAGATCTTCTCCTATTCTGCGAGGGGTCTCTTGGTTTGGGAATTGTTTTCTTTGGCTGTGCAGAAGCTTTTTAATTTGATGTAGTCCCATAGGTTTATACTTGCCTTAGTCTTCTTTGTAATTGGATTCATTTCATTGAAGATGTCTTTAAAATTTATGTGGAAAAGAATTCTGCCAATATTTTCCTCTAAGTATCTGATAGTTTCTGGTCTAACATTCAGGTCCTTGATACACTTGAAATTTACTTTTGTGTTTGGTGAAATATAGTGGTTCAGTTTCATTCTCTGCATGTTTCAACCCATGTTTTGAAGTTTGAACCCACTATTTGTTGAAGAGACTCTGCTTTCCCCATTTCATAGTCTGGGATTCTTTGTCAAAGATTAGATGTCCAAATGTGTGGGGGCTTTCTACTCCACTGGTTAGTGTGTCTATTCATGGATCAGTACCAAGCAGTTTTTATTACAATGGCTCTATAATACAATTTGAGATCTGGACATGTGATGCCTCCAGTTCTATTCTTCTCAAGATTGTTTTGGTAATTCTGTATCTTTTCTGGTTCCGCATAAATATTTATAGCATTTGTTCTATTCTCCTAAAAAATGTGGTTGGGATCTTGATGGGGATAGCATTAAATCTGTATATGGCTCTGGGTTGTATATTCATTTTGATGATGTTAGTTCTTCCAACCCATGAACAAGGAATATCTTTCCACTTATTCGAGTCTTTTTCTATTTCTTTCAGTAGTGACTCATAATTTTGAGTATACATGTATTTCACTTCCTTAGTTATGTTTATTCCTATATATTTTATTGTTTTTATTGCTATAGCAAAAGGAATTGATTTCTGGATTTCAACTTCTTCTAATTTAGTGTTTGCATAGCAGAATACCATCGAGTTTTGTATGTTAAATTTGTAGCCTGACACCTTACTGTATTGCCTGATGATTTCCAAAAGCTTCTTGCTGAATTCCTTAGGGTTCTCTATGTATGTTATCATGTCTTCTACAAATATGGAGAGTTTGACTTCTCTTCCAGTCTGTATCCCTTTAATTCCTTTCTCCTGTCTGTTTACTATGTCAAGAACTTCCAACACTGTTGAACAGTCATGGTGATAGTGGGCAGCTCTGTCTAGTACCTGATCTGAGAGGAAATGTTTCCAGTTTTTCACCCTTGAGTATGATGTTGGCTGTAGGTTTATTATATATAATCTTCAGGAATTTTCCATCTATTCCCATTTTGTTGAGTTTTGCTCATGAAGGGATGTTGTATTTTGTTAAAGGCTTTCTCTACATCTCTTGATATAACTATGTGTTTTTTGGTCTTCCTTTTTTTGATGTAGTGGATTGACTTATGTATATTAAACCAACCTTGCATCCCTGGGATAAATTTTACTTGGTCATCATGAACAATCTTTTTAATATATTGTTGTATCCAGGTGGCTAGAATTTTGTTCAATATTTTGCATCTATACTCATCAGAGATATTGGTTGGTGGTTTTCTTTTTTGGTGGTGTCCCTGTCTACTTTTGGGATCAGAGTGATGTTGGCTTCATAGAAGCTGGAAGGGATTATTCCTGTGTCCTTATTCTTCTGAAAGACTTTTAAAAATAGAGGTATTGCAGATAGCTAATAGGCATATTTTAGTTATATTTCAAAGGGCCTGTGAGTATACTAGTTTTTTTTTTCTTTTCTTCTTTTTTTCCCAGAGCCTAAAATCTGATATGCAGGTGTATCCAAGTTACTGTCTGGGGAGATGATGTCATGGCTGGAAAAAGGACCAGAAAGCTAGATCAGGAAAGAGAGTGGCTCCCAAATATGAGAAAAGTGTATAAATATGCCTCATAACTATCTATAAAATGGAGACCCACCCCAACTCTTCATCTGCACTATTCCAGCCTTTAGGTTCATGATTAATGAACAGTTTGTTTGGCTTTGTAGTTTGTCTCTTTTCAGCCACCAGGTTCCATATGCTTTCATAATGCCAACCAGACTTCCCTGGAGAGACAATCCTACCAATGTGCCCTGAAGCTCTGATTCCTTTACCCCATGAGGTAAAGAGAGAGGCAGGCTGGGAGTATGGATTGACCTGTCAATGCCCATGTTCAGTGGGAAAGCAATTATAGAAGCCAGACCTTCCACCTTCTGCATTCCACTGTGACCTTGGGTCTATACTCTCAGAGGGTTAAAGAATAGGAAAGCTATCAAGGGAGGGGATGAGATAAAAAGTTTTGATGGTGGGAATTGTGTGTAGTTGCACCCCTCTTATCCTATGGTTTTGTCAGTGTTTCCTTTTTATAAATGAGAGAGAGAGAGAGAGAGAGAGAGAGAGAGGGAGAGAGAGAGAGAGAGAAAGTAAAGTTAGAGGAAGTAGAGTTATTAACTTTTCCTTAAAGGTTTTTTTTAGAATTCATTTGTAAAACAATCTGGTCCAGGACTTTTATTCTTGGGATTGTTTTTGATAACTGTTTCAATTTCATTAGCTGTGTTGGGTCTGTTCATATTAGCTAGTTCCTCTTTATTTAATTTTGGAAGTTTGTGGTATCTAGGAAATCATCCATTTATTCCAGGTTCTCTAGCTTGCTGGCTTGTAGTTGTTCATAGAAGCCTTACATGATATATTGAATGTCTGTTGTGATATCTCCTCTTTCATTTACAATCTGATTTATTTGGGTCTTCTCCATTTTTTTTCTTTTGTTTTGTTTTGTTTTACTTCCATTGATCTGTTATATGGTTTTCTTATATTCACTGTTATTTATTTCTTCCCTAACTTTAGTTATTTCTGTCATTCTGGTTGCTTTAGGGTTCCTATCTTCTCCTTCTCCTCCTCCTCCTCCTTCTTCTTCTTCATCTTATTCTGCTTCTGCTTGTTCTGCTTCTTCTACTACTTCTTCTTCTAGGTGTGCAATCAGGTTGTTTATTTGTGCTTTTTCTTATTTCCTAATGTGTGCTTGTATGGCTATGAACTTCCCTCTCAGTACTGCCTTAGCTGTGTCCCAAATATTTTTGATAGCTTGTGTCTTTATTTTCATTGAACTCTTGAAACATTTTGATTTATTCCTTTGTTTCATTTTTGACCCAGTAGTTGTTAAGTGGTATACTGTTGAGCTTCCACATTATGGAACTATTACTAATCTTTTGTTGATTGTTCAGTGTTAGTTTCATTCCACTGTGGTCTAAGAAGATGCTTCGGATGATTTCAATCCTCTTGAATTTGCTGATTCTGTCTTTGTGGCCTAACATATGGTCTATCCTTGAGAATGACCCATGTGGACTTGAGTAGAATGTGTATTCCAGTTTCTTGTCGTGAATGATTCTGAAAATGTCCAATAGCTCTAGTTTATCTAGCTCCTCATTTAGCTCCCTCATTTATTTACTGATTTTCTGCCTGTATGATCTGTCACTTTGAGAGAGTAGGCTGTTGAAATCCCGTACTGTTACTGTGTCACTTTTAACATATTGGTGCAGCTCTTTCAGAAGATGCTTGATATATTTAGATGGCTTCTCACTGGGTGCATAGATGTTAATATTTTTTTTTAATTTTTAATTTATAAAAAGGAAACATTGACAAAACTATAGGATAAGAGGGGTACAACTCCACACAATTCACACCACCAGATCTCCTTATCCCACCCCTTACCCTTTCCTATTCTTTAACCCTCTGGGAGTATGGACCCATGGCCATTGTGGGATGCAGAATGTGGAAGGTATGGCTTCTATATGTTAATAATTATTAAGTCCTCCCAATTGACTGATCATCTGAGCATTAAGTAATATCCATCCCTATATTTTTAACTTTTATATATTTTGAAGTCTTTTGTGTCAGATATAAGAATAGCTATTCTTGCCCTTTTTTGTAGGCCATTGGCTTCTATGATAGTTTTCCATCCTTTCACTTAGAGTCTGTGTTTGTTGTGTTGAATTAGGTGAGTTTCTTGTAGACAGAATATTGTTAGGTTGTGTTTTCTGACCCATCTTCCTATACTGTGCCTTTTAATAGGTGAATTCAGGCCATTGACATTTATTAATATCATAGATTGATGACATTTTAATGCCATTCTTGTAGATTTTTAGTGTTCCTATATAAGGCCTATTTATGATGGTCTGATTGTTTATAGGACACCTTTCAGAACTTCTTTCAGGGCAGGCTTGGTGATAGTTGATTCTTTCAATTGTTGCTTGTCTGAAAAGGTTGTATTTTTTTTTCCTCCATCTAGTCTTAATGACTGTCAAGCAGTGTACAGTAGTCTTGGTTGAAAGCCTTTCTTATTGAGCACTAAATAGATATCTTGCCATTCTCTTCTGGCCTATAGTGTCTGTGTGGAGAAGTCTGCTGCTAATCTTAAGGGTTTTCCTCTATATGTGACTCTGTTTTTCTTTTACAGCCTTCAGGATCCTTTCTTTATCCTATCCCTTTCCATTCTAAATATGCTGTGTCTTGGTGCCTTTAAGTCCGGGTTAATTATGTTTGGGGCTCTCTGGGCTTCTTGAACCTTTATGTCTTTTGTGTTGTCTAGACTAGAGAAGTTCTCACCTATTATGTCCTGAAAAATGCTTTCTTCCCCTCCCTCTTTCTTCCTCTGGTAAGCCTATAATGTGTATATTATTTATTTTGAAATCATCCCATAGGTCTCTGTTATTATTTTCTGTATCTCTTAATCTCTTTTTGAGATCTCTTACTTCTTTTTTAATTGTCTCTAATATGTCCTTGATCTTGCTAATTCTGCCTTCAGCCTCATTTATTCTATTCTCTCTCCCCTCTACTGTTTTCCATAGTTCATATGTTCTTTTTTACCCTGTTCTGATACTGTTTTAGCTTGTTCAGCTAGCTGTGTTCTTAGCTCAGCTATTTCAGCTTTCATCTCTCTAATAACCTTGAGATAATTAGTGTTTTCTTCCACAGTCTCATTTGTTGTTTCTGCATTTCTGATGACAACTCATTGAAATTCTTTACTCACTCTTGTGACTATTTTCTTAACTAGTGTTTGTATGTTGACTTCATTATTCTGTGCTTCAACCTTTGGGGGCCTTTTAGCTGGACTTTTGTCCTGATTCATTTCTCTAATATTTCTTCTTGTTGGTTTAACCATTCTATAGAGTATGTTGTGTGGCTCCGATCTCAGTATTTTTCAAATTACTGTTCACTCTTGCCTGGATTGACTTATGTCTAAGCAAGGTACTTAAGGAGTTCACAGTTGTAGACACTAACAGTTGTTTCAATATTATTTTGATCCCTGAGTTGGGACCACATTGGCTGTTAAAGTCTCTTTTGTTCTTTTTATTTTCTCTAGGCTATGGAAGCTTGAGGACTTTTAAATTATAAGTAGGCTTCTTAGCTTAATCACTCCTTCCTGACCAAGAGATAAGTCAGGTTGGGGGAGAAATAATACAGTGGTTATGCAAAGAGACTCTCACACTGCAAGGATCCCAAGTTCTGAGCTCAATTCACCTTCTCTGCCAAGCCAAGCAGCACTGCTGGACCCTGTGAATTTCTTTCTTTCTTTCTTTTTTACTTTTCAAAATGGAACCCTTGACAAAACCATAGGATAAGAGGGTTATAACTCCACACAATTCCCACCACCAAAACTCCATATTCTATCCCCTCCCCTAATATCTTTCCTATTCTTTAACCCTCTGGGAGTATGGGCCCAAGGTGATTGTGGGGTACAGAAGGTGGAGTTTCTAAACAATTCCATTTATTGTCTGTAGGTTCTAAGGCAATTGTTCACCAGGAGAATTATTCCTCAGGAGAACAGTGTGGATAGGCTCCCACTATACAGCCCCACTGCTAGGTCAACGAGGTGTACCTCTTCTCCTGAGTAGCCCAGTCAGTTCTCTGTCCCCAGGTGTCAGCACAGGGCCTTACTCCTGCTGTTCCAACCTCTGAGGGCAGTATGAATGGAGACTCACAGTTGCATTTGGTGAGTCTTAGAGATGTCCGCTCTTCTCTTCAGCAGTCTTTTTGTTGATAAAACAGACTGGAGATGATGCCTCTACTGGTAAACTATTGAACTGTTACCAGCTGCTCAATCTCTCCTTAGGCTCCTCTCTGTCCAGGAAACACATGTGTTTGCACTTCCAGTGATTTGGTGGGTTCCTGAAGTCATTCTAGCCCTGTCTTTTTTCAGTCCCAGGTGATCTCCTTCTAGAAGTATGCTCTTAAGTTCAAATCATACCACAACCCTTTCCTAGGTACTTACCCTTCTGAAGTCAAACATTCAGTACAAAAAGACACATTTCTATGGATACTTAGCACAGCCTGATTATAGTGACAATGAGTATAACACAACTTACACAGAAACCATCATTTAAAGATGATATTTTTGAGCTAACCTATGCAGTGAGGACATACAGTGTACCAATCTAAGCAAGAACCGCTTCTAAATATATTAACATGCATAGATTAATCTCAAAACAGCAGAAATTGCTTGGATGTAGATATTATTATAACTATGCAAAGATACTCTCTTGTCTGAGCCTCTGAAGTCCCAGATTCAATCTCACACACCACCAGAATACAAAGCCGAGCAGGACTCTGATAGAAAGAAAGAAAGGAAAAGAAAAAAAAAAAAGAAAGAAAGAAGGAAAGTCAAAAAAGCAGAAGTAAAATGTTTGAGTTACAATATTCCTCAAGTAAATTTAAAAAGTCAGCCTTCTGGGGGGAATACTACATATGGGGCAATGAATGTATGAAGTATCTGTGTAGAGAAGTGGACTGGAATGCTACACATTAAGTTCTAATAGTAAATGCCAGTGAAGAGGCTGACATTTAGAAAGGAGTAGGAATGAGAATAAAGGATGCAGAAGTGAAATTAGGGTAAATAAATAAATTTCAGCAGACTGTGAACCTGAGTTCCAAAGTTAAGAAGTTGATTTTCTTAGACTTTATGATATATGACTTCATTTTTCAACCCCGAATGAAATATTAGCTCTGTTGCAATATTGCCATGTCAAGGATTCAGTGACATGGAGAAAGTAGATAAATCAACAGGAGACATAAAGAGGCAATCAAAAGTCTCCAATTTGCTTCACAGAGAGCAGTTACAGGAGTAGTTCTCAAGCTTATTTGAGTGGCACCTAAGTGAAAAGTCCTATCACTTCCTTTATGACATGATCAAGTACAGATTTATTAAATCCCATCACAGAACTTAGAATGTTTCCCCAGTACATCTAATTTAGAATCAGGCACATAAATACTTACCTGGTATTTTAAAAATAATGTTATTATTATGTCACACAAGTTGCCCATTTGTCTATAAGCAGGGCTGCGTACTAGTGTATTACAAGAAAATGTTTTTTTCAGTTTCTTTTTTCCTCTAAATATGGGAAAAGTTGTTTTTTTTTTTTTTTCTGCATGAACAAAGCCATTCCTCTACCTGTCTTCTTAAACATCTGTGATTCGTGAATGTTCAACCATGGATCAGTTCTTCAGATACTGATGCCGAGGTCCCAGTGCAAACTAAATTCATAAAGCACAGAGCATTTCTCAAAGAAGAAGCTATTTTATTCAAATCAAACTTAAAAACTTTAAAAATATTTTTTTATATTTTCCCTTTTGCTGCCCTTGTTGTTTATCGTGATTGTTGTTGTTATTATTGTTGTTGTTACTGTTGTCATTGTTGTTAGGACAGAGAAGAAGCAAGAGAGAAGAGGAAGACAGAGAAAGGGACCAAAAGATAGACACCTGCAGACCTGCTTCACTGCCTGTGAAGCGACCGCCCTGCAGATGGGGAGCTGGGGGCTCGAACTGGGATCCTTACACAGGTCCTTGAGCTTTATGCCACGTGCACTTAACCCACTGCACCACTGCCGGTCTCCTCTGAAAAACTTTTGAAAGAAGTTAATGCTTGTTTAAATTAACCCATTTTTTATGATTACAGCAGGAAAATGTCCTGTGAAAGGCATACACTTTATTTTGGAGGAAAATAAGGTATATCCAGACCTAAGGTCCTAGGGGCGTCAGGGGAAAGGGACTCTGGTATATTTATGGCTGGAAGATGCTGCTCTCCAATACCATAAATATTTTCCTCCCTGTGTTATTTTTTCACTGGATTAAACACTTCTAATTTATTTCAAGTCTTTTTCTCACACTTTATATCATTTGCCATTTAACTCTTGTTATTAATGGCATGGCAAATCCTACAGTTTAGTTAAGGACAGAAAGATAAAATTATTGACTGAGGGTGAGTTCCCAAAACAAGCTATCAATATTGTTTCCATAGTGAGACACTGGGGTAGCCCCAGTACCTTAGATCTCAGCTGGAAATGGCATCCTTCTGTATTTTAATTGTTTCTTGGTTCAAAATCATTTCAGTCTTTTTCAGGTTGTGGTTGAGCTGAATGCATTGCTGAGATATGCAGGTGGCATGAAGGAGGCAGTCAGAAGGAAGAGAGTATGCTGTGATGTGTGTGCTCTAAGTATTAAGACTGACGGGTTAAGAGGTGGTACACCTGGTTGAGTACACATTTCACAATGCACGAGAGCCTGGGTTCAAGTCGCTCATGCCCACTTGAAGAAGAGAAAGCTTCATAAATCTGGGAAACTTTATAAGCAGTGAATCAGTGTTGAAGTGTCTCTTTCTGTTTCTTTCTTCTCAATTTCTTCCTATCTCTATCAAATGAATAAACAAAAGAAAAACATTAAATTAAAAAATAGTTCTTTAAGAAAAATATTTAGATTGTATTACTATTGACAAAGCAGAGGGTCTGAGTGGTACAACTGGTTAGTGCATAGGACTTAAAGACAAAGTAGAGGAAGAGTAGAGGAGGAGAGAAGCAGACAGAGAAGAAAGAGAAAGGAGGAAGAGTTTAGTGGCCAGGAAAAGAAGAATGGAAGTGTTCCCACTACAGAGATGATCAAAGGGAAAAAAGAGTACTAATATGAAGAAAGTGGTCAACAGGAGCAACTCCTGCCAATATGTCAAGATTAACAGTAAAGGACTGGGTGGTGGCACACCAGCTGGAGTGCATGTGTTATAATGTGCAAAGACCCAGGTTCAAGCCCCTAGAACCCACCGCAGGGGGAAAGCTTCGCAAATGGGGAAGCAGGGCGGCAGGTGTCTCTCTGTTTCTCTCCCTCTCTATTTCCCTCTTACCTCTTTGTTTCTGGATGTTTCTATCCAAAAATAAATAAATAGATAGATAGATAATTAATTAAACTTTAAAAATTAAAAAAGATTAATAGTCACTGAAAATTATATAAAGATGTAGTGACATAGGAGTTATTGCTGACATATTAATCAAGATTCCATATGTTTAGAAAATGGAAGAAAAATAAAAGAGCAAGAACAAATCTGGAAAGTTGAAATGCTAAAGTGGGAGAGAAAAACCATTTAAATCTGCATTTAGGAGAAAAGAACTTTAATGGGAGGTTTGTTTTAATGTGTTTTTAAAAGTCTATGTGATGAGTCGCTTCTAGAAAATGTTTATTATGTAAAAAACAGCAAAACCTATTCAACAATGTAGAACTCCTGAGGAAAAACAATGAAAGAGAAAACAAAGGAAAGAGGTAGATATTAGCTTTAGCTAGATGGATTACAGAGTACTTATTAATAATATTGTTTTTTTTTCAATAATGTGAAAAAGCATTCATAACTTCCAGGCCCTACACAACAGGCAATGTTGACCCTTGCCCTTGACTCACTGCCTGCCATCTCTTCCCTATTCTGCCTCCCCTAGTAAGTACTTACACCTATGCCTCCTCTCTTTATAGAGATTCAAATTCACAAAATTGCTTTGGTCTTTCTAGATTCCAATACCTAACACATGTTGGCAGCTGAATTTAAATTTGTCTTTCATGTGTATTTGAGCTAATCTTTTGCCATTCCAGGTCAACCCCTTTCTCCCAGAATCTCTGCTCCCAGCCCCTTTTCCTGGGTCTCTGTTAGGTTTTTGCTGCTCCATGCACATCACCACAATTCTCACTTTATTCCTTCTCAAAGTGATTTCCAGCCATGCAAAAGGGCAGATTTTTCTCAGTAAGCTACCTTTTCCACTTATTAGATAACTTTCATTTGTGCATACCTTGTTCCAAAGTTCAAAGAAGGGGGAAATAGATAATTACATCAGACCTCAAGTCCCATCTCAGCAAGTCTTCTGATCTCAGGCATTCATTTGTCATGTTGTTAACCCAAGGGGAAGGAGTGCCCCAGCATCAAGGCTTTGATAGATCTCAGCAGGTAGGTATATTCCCGAGGGACATGTTTCATCTCCAGTGTACTGCTGAATTAATCTCCAGGTTATACCACAACTCTCTCTTTGACACATAGGTATAAATATTACAAGACACACATTAAAAATAACTTTCCCTTTAGGCTAGGATATTTCTAACAACTGACTTGTTTTTGGATTTCCTTTCATCTAGAAGGAAGTAGATTTAAGGGAAGCCTTTTGTTTAGGACTTAAGGGCTGAATGTATGACCCTTCTCTCCTGGGTACCCAACTTGAATTGGGTCTCTTTCTCTCTTTCTCTAAATAAAATCTAATTATCTTTCTACTAAGTTGTAGCCTCATTAATAATCCACTAGTTTATGCAATCACTTAATTCCCTAAGGCTTTGATCTCTTAAAATGCACCCTGAATACCTTATGTATAATGTCTGTATAAGTAGATCCTGCCAAGAGTAATCATACCTTATGTATAATGTCTGTATAAGTAGATCCTGCCAAGATATAGTCATAGAATCAACTTTAATCCATTAACATAAAGAACTTCTACATGTATCATATTTCTTTTTTCCCTTATCTAATTTTTATTAGATAAAACAGAAAGAAATTAAGAGGGATGGGGGTGAGAAAGAGAAAGAGAGATAACTATTACAGAGGGAAAGAGACAGAAAAGACACCTGCAGACCTGCTTCATCACTCAGGAAGCATTCTCCCAGCATTGGGGACCAGGGGCTTGACAGAAAGACACCTGCAGACCTGCTTCACAGCTTGTGCTTGTGAAGCAACCCCGCCCCACTGCAGCTGAGAGCTGGGGCTCGAACCTGGATCCTTACACCAGTCCTTGAGTGTGCCATTTGCGCTTAATCTGCTGTGCTACCACTCAGCCCCCAGTCCCTGGCCCCTTTCTTTCTTTTAAGTTGACATCTAAAAAAATAAAATTACAATAATTCTAATAATTACCAGAGTTGTGTATTACGTGTCCTATGAGACTTTACATATATTTAAATCAAAATCTGAAGCTAATATGGCTTTCATTTTTCCAATTTCTGGAAAATTCCAGTTTTCACTGACAAGCCAATCAATCAAGAGGCTTTATTTCTGAAAGAGTCTAACTTCACTTTTTCTATTTCAGAATACTTGGTAGCACACATCTCTTCATGGAACTTTCACTGCTAAGATTTAATACCAGGGCCAGGAAGTGGCACACCTGGTTTAGTGTGCAAAGACCTGGATTCAAGACCCTGGTCCCCACGTGCAAGGGGAAAGCTTCATGAGTAGTAAAACAGGGCTGCCGGTGTCTCTCTGTCTCTCTATCTCCCCCATCTCAATTTTTCTCTGCCTCCATCCAATAATAAAGAAAACTAAAAATAAAATAAAAATTTTTGAAAAGAAGATTTAATTCTTAGTTGTTCCTTGGGTATGTGGATGCTTTTCTCTTATGAATTTCCTTATCACTTAGTATATATCTAAAAGAGGTTCTTAAATACTGTATATATTACAGTTATCTGTGCACTGTCCGCTAACTCATAATTTATACTTCTTGGGGAAAAAAAGGAGGGGAACACATCTTCTTATTCTCTGGATAATTCCATAGACTTTATCAGAAAGGATCAGGAATTTTAGTTTACACAATTCAAATGAATAAAGCAAAACCTCTCTGACAACTGCTATGACAGCTCTCTGTAGCCCTCACTTGAGGTCACCTAGATGAATTTACTGCTGTCCCTTAAGTCTTATTCAGATTCATTTCTATTCTAGGACTGGTACAACTGTTGTTCTCTCTACCTGTAATATAGGTATACTGTTCTTCAGAAACTGTATTTTCAACTCTCCCTTGAAAGCTAAATTCAAACATTACTTCCAAGGTAGTCATTTCTAGTCATACTAGTTGGTGGAGCCTTGTATGCAAGAGAATACCACTTTCTTCACACCACCCACTCTGTTTCTCTTTTTTATATACTACACCCTCCTCTCTTTATCTCTCTTCCTCTCTCTCTCTCTCTCTCTCTCTCATATTAATCCCAGAAGTACGGTCGCAGAAACAAAATAGTTGCTGAATAAACGTTACCATGTGAATAATATCTTGAAACCAGGCAAGAAGAATGGTCATTAGGAGAAAATATGAATAAATTAATGAACTACTTGTATCCCAGTTTCATTCCATTTCATTTTGTGTATAAAAATTATAGAACAGTTTTTTTAAAAAATCTTTTACCTATTTATACAATACTGACTACTTTGCAAAACCCAAAATCACTTTGTGAAGGAAACTTTGAGGAAATGGGAGTTTCTCAGGAAATGAGCTCTACACAAAAACTCCATTATCTTATAAGCAAAGAGTCGTGTGGTGATGCACCTGGTTGAGCACACAGGGTGCCATGCACAGGCACATGATCCAAACCCTGTTCCCCAAGTATAGAAAGGAAGGTTCATACTGTATATTTACATAGATTTGCTCATTGTTTTCTTTTTTTCTTTTCTTTTTTTTTTTTAATTTTTTATTTAAGAAAGGATTAACAAACAAAACCATAAGGTAGGAGGGGTACAACTCCACACAATTCCCACCACCCAATCTCCTTAACCCACCCCCTCCCATGATAGCTTTCCCATTCTCTAGCCCTCTGGGAGCATGGACCCAGGGTCATTGAGGGTTGCAGAAGGTAGAAGGTCTGGCTTCTGTAATTGCTTCCCCGCTGAACATGGGCATTGACTGGTCGGTCCATACTCCCAGTCTGCCTCTATCTTTCCCTAGTAAGGTGTGTCTCTGGAGAAGCTGGGCTCCAGGACACATTGGTGGGGTCTTCAATCCAGGGAAGCCTGGCCAGCATCCTGGTGGCATCTGGAACCTGGTGATTGAAAAGAGAGTTAACATATGAAGCCAAACAATTTGTTGAGCAATCATGGATCCCAAGCTTGGAATAGTGGAGAGGAAGTGTTAAGGAGGTACTCACTGCAAACTCTAGTGTACTTCTGCTTTCAGGTATATATTTTGCAGTAGTTTATGGATACGTGTGAACATAAGCTCTCTCTCACAGAAACTGGTGTATATCTAGGTTATGGGACTTTGTTAGAAAGTGAACCACCTGAGATGAAATTAGAGTGTACTATAAAAGGAAAGGTCTCACCCGAGTAATGAAGCTGAAGGATTGTCATTCCACACGTGAAGTCTCTGGACACAGTCTGAGGTGAAGCATGTTGAGGTGGCAATCGTTGCGTTGGTTAGGTTGTGATCGGTGGATGCAATATTATTTGGTATGGATTGAGAGACGCATACGGGAAAGTGGGCCCTATCCAAGGGTTCCAGGACTGGGGGAAGTAGGGGCTCTATAGTGGAGATGTGAGGTTCCTGCTGTCTTAGGGTTCAAAAAGACAATGGATAGTTAATGTTATCATCACATTATTTGTTAATTGGGTTAACTTTGAAAAGTCCTTTTGTTATGGTTTGCTGTACAGTATCCAGTATCTTGTATATAGCTGTGCTATTGGATGCTTCTAATCTACTTGGTCTAGGCTTTTGAGAGAGTCTGAATATCAAATACACAGCCTATATATTAAAAAGATTCAGTTTGTGTTTTGAGAAACTTTGAGACGTACAACTGATTTTCCCCCTCTCATATTAATTAACTAGTGATTTATATGTCTACATTTTGCTAGGAGTGTACATAAACACCATTCCCACCGCCAAAGGACTGTGACCCATCCCTCCCACCCAATCCCACCCCCCACTGTCCCAGGAAGCTGCATGTCTACCCCTCAACACAGGGTTTTTATTTTGGTGCCCTACTTACAATTTGATCAGGTCCTGCTTTTAGTTTCCCTTTCAGATCTTCTTACTCAACTTCTGTTGATGAGTGGGATCATCCCATACTCATATTTATCTTTCTGACTTAGCTCACTTAACATAATTCCTTCTAGCTCTGTCCAAGATAGGTCAGTGAAGGTGGGTTTATTGTTCTTGATAGCTGCATAGTATTCCATTTTTTATATATACCACAGCTTTCTCAGCCACTCATCTGTTGTTGGGCACCTGGGTTGCTTCCAGGTTTTAGCTATTATGAATTGTGCTGCTATGAACATAGGAGTACACACCTCTTTTTGGTTGGGTGTTATGGAGTCCTTGGGGTATAACCCCAGGAGAGGAATTACTGGATCATATGGAAGGTCCATGTCTAGCCTTCTGAGAGTTTTCCAAACTGCTCTCCACAGAGGCTGTACCAATTTACATTCCCACCAGCAATGTAAAAGGGTTCCTCTGTCCCCACATCCTCTCCAGCATTTGTTGCTGCTGTCCTTTTTGATGTATGCCATTCTTACAGGAGTGAGGTGGTATCTTAGTGTTGTCTTAATTTGTATTTCTCTGGCAATCAGTGACCTAGAGCAGTTTTTCATAGGTTTGTTAGCCTTTTGGATCTCCTCTGAGGTGAATGTTTTGTTCATATCCTCTGCCCATTTTTGGATGGAGTCATTTAATTTTTTGGTGCTAAGTTTGCTGAGCTCTTTATATATTTTGGTGATTAGTTTCTTGTCTGATGTCTATTTTGGTGATTAGTTTCTTGTCTGATGTCTGGCATGTGAAGATCTTCTCCCATTCTGTGAGGGGTCTCTGTGTGTGTGTAATAGTGTCTTTGGATGTGCAGAAGCTTTTCAATTTGATGTAGTCCCATTGGTTTGTTTCTGCTTTAGTCTTCCTTGCAATTGGATTTGATTCATCAAAGATGTCCTTGAGGTATAGGTGGGAAACTGTTTTACAAATGTTTTCCTCTAAGTATTTGATTGTTTCTTGTCTGACATCTAGGTCTTTGATACATTTGGAGTTGATTTTTGTTTCTGGTTCAATTTCCTTCTTCTGCAAGTTTCAACCCAGTTTAACCAACACCATTTATTGAAGAGAGCCTCCTTTTTCCATTTAATCCTTTGGGCCCCCTTATCAAAGATTAGATGCCCATAGGTGTTGGGATTTATTTCTGGGCTTTCAATTCTGTTCCACTGGTCTGTGTGCCTATATTTGTCCCAGTACCATGCTGTTTTGATGATGATGGCTTTATAATATAGTTTAAGGTCTGGGAGTGTGATGCCTCCATTTCTGTTTCTTTTCCTCAAGATGGTTTTGTCAATTCTAGGTGTTTTCAGCTTCCAGATAAATGACTGTAGTGTTTGTTCTATTCTCTTAAAGAAGCTTGGTGGAACTGTGATGGGTATTGCATTAAATTTGTATATGGCTCTGGGGAGAATATTCATTTTGATGATATTTATTCTTCCAGTCCATGAGCATGGGATATCTTTCCATTTCTTGGTATCAGTTTCTATTTCCTTGAGTAGCGACTCATAGTTTTCAGCATACAAGTCTTTCACTTCTTTGGTCAACTTTATTCCTAGGTATTTGATTGATTTTGCTGAGACAGTAAATGGGAGTGATTTCTGGATGTCTTCTTCTTCAGATTTAGTGTTTGCATAAAGAAATGCCACTGATTTTTGTACATTGATTTTGTAGCCTGATACCTTGCTATATTGCCTAATAACTTCCAGTAATTTTCTACTGGATTCTTTAGGTCTTTCTATGTATACTATCATATCATCTGCAAATAGTGAGAGCTTGACTTCTTCCCTTCCAGTCTGTATTCCTTTGATTTCTTTCTCTTGCCTGATTGCTATGGCAAGAACTTCCAATACTAAGTTGAAGAGTAATGGTGATAGTGGGCATCCCTGTCTAGTCCCCGATCTTAGGAGGAATGCTTTCAGCTTCTGTCCACTGAGTATGACGTTGGCTGTAGGTTTGCTATATATAGACTCCACTATCTTGAGGAATTTCACATCTATTCCCATTTTTTGTAGAGTTTTGAGCATGAATGGGTGTTGGATTTTGTCAAAGGCTTTCTCTGCATCTATTGAGATAATCATGTGGTTTTTGGCTTTGCTTTTATTGATGTGGTGAATGACATTGATTGACTTATGGATGTTGAACCAGCCTTGCATTCCTGGGATAAATCCCACTTGGTCATGATGAGATGTTGATATGTTGCTTTTTGATATGTTGCTGTATCCGGTTGGCCAAGATCTTGTTTAAGATTTTGGCATCTATGTTCATCAGAGATATTGGTCTGTAGTTTTCCTTTTTTGTTCTGTCCCTATCAGATTTTGGTATCAGGGTGATGTTGGCTTCATAGAAGGTGGAAGGGAGTATTCCTGTTTCTTCAATCTTATGGAATAGCTTAAGATGTATGGGTATTAACTGTTTCCTGAAAGTTTTGTAGAATTCATTTGTGAAGCCATCTGGTCCAGGATTTTTGTTGTTGGGGAGATTCTTAATAATGGTTTCAATTTCTTTGTCTGTGATTGGTGCATTTAGATTTTGTAGTTCTTCTTGGTTCAGTTTTGGAAGTGCATAGGTTTCTAGGAATTGTTCCATTTCTTCCAGATTCTCTAGCTTGGTGGCATTTAGTTCTTTATAGAAGTTTCGCAGGGTTCTCTGGATTTCTGTGGTGTCAGTTGTGATATCTCCTCCATCGTTTACCATTCTATTAATTTGAGTCTTCTCTCTTTTTTGTTTGGTGAGTCTGGCTAGGGGTTTGTCAATTTTGTTTAATCTTTCCAAGAACCAACATTTGGCTTCATTGATCTTTTGTATGGTTCTTTTATTTTCGATGTTGTTTATTTCTGCTTGAACTTTAGTGATTTCTGTCCTTCTGGTTGCTTTAGGGTTCCTTTGTTCCTCTTCCTCTAAGTCCTTGAGGTGTGCAGTAAGGTCGTTCATTTGAGCTTCTTCTTGGTGTTTAATATGTGATTGTATGGCTATAAGTTTCCCTCTCAGTACTGCTTTAGCTGTGTCCCAAATATTTTGATAGGTTGTGTCTTCATTTTCATTAGTTTCCAGGAACATTTGAATTTCCTGCTTGAGTGAGTCTCTGACCCAGTGATTCTTAAGGAATATGTTGTTTAGTTTCCAAATTCTGTGTCTTTTAATAATTTTCTGTTTGTTGTTAAATGTTAGTTTTACTCCACTGTGGTCTGAGAAGATACTTGGGATGATTTCAATGCTCTTGAATTTATTGATGCTGTCTTTGTGGCCTAACATGGGGTCTATCCTTGAGTATGTGTTATGTGGATTTGAAAAGAAGGTGTATTCCAGTTTTTTGGGGTGGAGGAGTCTGAAAATGTCCAAGAGGTCTAGTCTGTCGATCTCTTCATTCAATTCTCTTGTATCTTTATTGGTTCTCTGCTTTTTGATCTGTCTAAGTGTGAGAGTGGGGTATTGAAGTCTCCCACTATTATTGTATTACTATTGATGTATTTTTGAAATTCTTTCAGTAGATGCTTAATGTATTTAGATGGTCCCTCGTTGGGTGCATAGATGTTAATAATTGTTAAGTCTTCTTGGCTGATTGATCCTCTAATCATTATGTAATGTCCTTGCCTATCTTTTATTACTTTATTTAATTTAAAATATATCTTGCTCATTGTTTTCTACGATCCTGCCTTATCCTCCTTTCTAAGTCACAGCTAATATTTTTGAGTGTCTTTCCTTTTTTTCATTTAGGAAATACAAGCGATAAAAAAAAAAAGTAACTACCCCATGTTATTCAATTACCCCACAAAAAGCAAAAATTACAATCACAGTACACTTCTGTAATTCCAGCTTAAAGTGCACAGGCCTCCTGGATAAGTAGAACTGTGTAAGATTTACTTTACTTTTGAATAATTTGGGGTCTATAGGAATGCTCCAAGGATAGCACATAGTCCCATATACCCTTACCTCGCTTCCATCCTAGTTCAAATTTGCATTGCCATGTTTTTTATACTTATGAAAATTTGAAAGGTAACACTGAACCATAGTATTAATAAAACTATACACTTTACTTATATTCCATCCATTCTCTCACTCTCACCCTTTATATGCCCCTGATAGAGTCCAGTATAGCACCTTTTATTTAGATAACATAGTATTTTAAATTGTGATGTTGTTATTAATACAAAATTAGATTGAATATAATTATAAATATAATGCTCTAACTGAGGGTATCATAAGAAAATAAGTAATACCTACTTAGTATTTTTTTTTACAAAATCTATTCACTAGTTATGCATCACTGGAAAACTATATTTTGGTTATCAAACTAAATCTTTTGTTGACTTCTATTATAATTTCAGAATTTCTTATCCTTTTTACTAAATGATCCTTAATATGTGTTGGTTCCTATCACTTGGCTCTAATTTTCCTCTTTTCACTCGGTTGAGCAGTTAATGATTAATAAGTATTCCCTTCCTTACTTTGTAATTCTGACGTATTGCTGGAGCTCAGTACCTCACTAAAAATCCACCACTCCCAGAAGCCTTTTTTACCCTTTTTCTTATTTCTTCTATTTTTATTGCATAGGACAGAAAGGAATTAAGAGGGGAGAAGGATATATATATATATATATATATATATATATATATATATATATATATATATATATATATATATTAGAGAGAGAGAGACCTGCAGACCTGCTTCACTGCTTATAAAGTGTTCCCCCTGCAAGTGGAGATAAGAGACTTGAATGAACTTGTGGAGTCTCTCTCTGGATCCCCTTCCTCCATGGCCAGCTGAGGAGAAAGTCAGAGCTGCCACCTGGAAGTTCCAGGGTAGCTCAGCGTGTCAAGGGCCAAGTGCAAAGGGAGACAAGCAGTCAGCCCTGTGAAAGCCTCAGTGTGACAATTGGTTTATTGAAAGAAAAAGAAGGTAAATATAAGCCATAACTCGGGAGGAAGTTTTGGGGTATCCATTAACCCAAACACAGAGCAACACAATGCATAGTTACATTTTGACCAACAAACTGTTTGATCATAAGATTTACAATGTACATTATTCTGAAGGTAATTTGCGGGCACTTTAGAGCAGCAGGAAAGAAGAAAAGGGAGACAGCTGAGCAATCAGGATGTTTACTGGCAGTTTTAAAGTTAACACAGTAATCCATTGTCGGGTTTCTCGTGGGGGGCCTATCTCGGGTCTAGCTCTCTCTGTGCGACCATTCAGTTGGCCACAGGAGATGGACGCAGATAAGGACTTGTCCCGAGACAGCAACAGGGGTGGCACACTGAGGTACCTTGTGACCTGCAGCAAGAGACGAGATCAGAGAACACCCCAGGGGGCTATGGCAGCTGATAACCCATTTATTCAACAGCACAACAGAACATTTAAAGGGTGGTAGGGAGGTTCAAAAGGGCAATCAAAGAGAGGAAGCAGTTTTTTTTTTTTTTTAACTTTATTTGGTTAAAGCATTAGAGGTTGAGAAAGGGTGGTTGTTTTTTTTTTCCAGTAATTGCTGAGCTGGTCAGAAATGAGGAGGTAGGATTATCAGTAGGTACACAGGGAGAGAGGGAGAAAAAGATGAGGTGTTTGTGTGAGCAGGAGGCTGATAGGGAGGACGAAGCCCTGGAGAGCCAAGGCCCCCCTGCTCTATCCCAAGTTGGGGAGGCTGACAGGGTGACTGTACCTCCAGGCACCCATTTTTCCACAGGCATTCCTCACCATACTCAACCCTTAGCTTCACAGTTCCCCACAATCCATGGCTTTTAATTAAAGACAGAAGGGGGAAGGTGGCATGTGTAGAAGGTCCAGGGGTCCAGCTGTCTTAAATTCCAGAGACCAGGGGAACCAGCCCTTGTCTCGACCTGAAGGGAGAGATGGGCGTCAACCCACTTGGACTTCATGGAAAAAAATGGCCTGGACTGTCCAGGACAGTGGACCCATTCTCCAGCAAACTTGGGTCCTTGGTGTGTCCTTGAACATAATACTGTTTGCACTTAGCCAGGGCAACAACCATCCGGTTCCAACTTAATCATTCTTAATGGAATTATATCACTTAATGTGGTCATCTCATTCTCCATAACTTGGACAAGTCGCTGAAGCAGATTGAATAAATAAATAAACTAACAGCTAGTGCAAATATAGTAACTGAGTTAACTATATTTCAACAAGTATAATAATTTTCACTCTCCTACTCTTTTTTCCCTCTTCTTTTTTCCATAGAAGAAACAGTACATAATAAATCAAAGAGACTTTTATTGTCCTCTGTGTCCTCTCTTTGTCTTGGCCCAATATTTTGAGTTGCTTATTTTATATAGTCTACATTTCCTAATTCTGAGACTTTTTTGGGCAATGGTTTATTAAACAAATTGTACACTTGAGCACACAGACACACAAACATGTCAGTTGGCACAGGTGGTAGAACATATGTTTGTAGGTTGCAGGTGAGGTCTGTATCTTTGCTTACTGACCTCGCTTGAAGCCATTTCATTGACCACTGCACCTTCATAGTATAAGAGCAAACACACACAGCCAAAGCTCAAATCATCTAGTGAAGAGTTGGTTTTCAGTAAACAGTAGCCTTACTTATTCATACCTCTTCTCCCAGCTGCCTAGAAGAGCATCATGTGCAAAGCTCAGCACTGTAACTTTGTTTTGGTCTGCTTTCTAGAAAAAACTTGGCTTACTCACAGCTGGCTTTGTGTCCCCACCATAGGTACTAATGCAGGCTGATGAGTTGGAAGGAATCTTCTCAACACAGAAGAATGAGAATGAGAATAAGGGTGAGGATGAGAATAAGGGTGAGGATGAGGATGAGAATGAGAGGGAGAGGGAGAGGGAGAGGGAGAGGGAGAGGGAGAGGGAGAGGGAGAGGGAGAGGGAGAGGGAGAGGGAGAGGGAGAGGGAGAGGGAGAGGGAGAGGGAGAGGAGGGAGAGGGAGAGGAGGGAGAGGGAGAGGGAGAGGGAGAGGGAGAGGGAGAGGGAGAAGGAGAGGGAGAGGGAGAGGGAGAGGAGGGAGAGGGAGAGGGAGAGGGAGAGGGAGAGGGAGAGGGAGAGGGAGAGGGAGAGGGAGAGGAGGGAGAGGGAGAGGGAGAGGGAGAGGGAGAGGGAGAGGGAGAGGGAGAAGAAGGAGAAGGAGGAGAAATAAACCTGTCAAGAGGAAAGTACAATCTATTAAAGGTTTTGATCATCCTATTTTTCACAGAGGAATAACAGATGCATTAGTGCATACTGCAGCACTTATAATTCAGAGATCGTCCTTACACACCAAATAACAAATGATGTTACTATAATTTACCATTTGTCTTTCTTCACATAGTTAAAAAACTATAATTATGAGAAACCATCTCAGGTTGTCAATTAAACAGACTCATTCACCCAAAGATGAAGTATGCATCTTTGCCTTTTGCAAATTATGTTGAGGTGTGTGGGGAGGATGAGAACCATTGTGTAATATAGTGATTTATCAGCCTAAGCTGGAATACATCAAAAATAAAATAATATACACCTCTTTCCCAGAGAATCTAAGCCACTTGGAAAATATTTATTTATAAAAAATAATTAGAGTTTTCTTTCCTTTATTTGTTTTAATATTTTATTTTTATTTTAATAAGAGAGGGGAATAAACAGACTTCTGTTCATTTGTGACTATAGTGGGGCCAGATACTGAACCGAAGAACTCTAGGACCGTGGGCATGGCATATAAGTTCACAAGTACAAAGCTATCTCTCTGGACCCAGCTTTCTTCTTTTTAAAATTTATTTCTTAATTTTTAAAATTTGGTCAGTGATTTAATATTGACTTACAAAATTATAACAGTGGTATGATTCTGCACTGTCACCACTATCAGGGTTCTGTATGCCCTATTCCCTCTATTGGAAGCCTTAGTAGCTCTCAGAAGGTTGCAGATATGGGACAACTGTTATTTCTGTAACTTCCTGTTTATGTATGTTTTCCCCTTTTCTTCCCTTCCAAGTCACGCCCACACCTACTGCTACTTCCAAATGTCCTTCCACTTTAGTTGGGAGTTTGTTTTGCTATGAAAATCTAGTGGATAGCTTCTACTGTAATATACTTGACCAAGGTAAATTTTGTGCCCTTTCGAGGTATCTATTAATCACTGTATCTTAGATATTTACAGGGCTAAATGCTTTTGATCTATTTGGCCTCAGGTTATAGGTAACTTAAATGTTAAAAAAAAATGCAGATACATTTTTAAAGCTCATTGAACAATTTATGCCCATAATTTGATCATTTAAAAAAATTATAGTACAAAATACTTGAGCTAAAGAAAATATGTACACTCAGCTATGGTCTAGGCAGTTAGAGAATTTGAAGTATTAATACTATTCCTCCTGACATGTTAAATTAATAGTGATTTATGATATTATAAATTAAAAGTTTAATTTCTTTTTTGTAGTTTTTTTAATTTGTTTATTTATTTTCTCTTTTGTTGCCCTTGCTGTTTTTCATTGTTGTTATAGTTATTATTGTTGTTGTGACTGATGTTGTCGTTATTAGATAGTACAGAAAAATGGAGAGGGGAGGGGAAGACAGAGAGGGGGAGAGAAGGATAGACACCTGCAGACCTGTTTCACCGCTTGTGGAGCAACTCCCCTGCAGGTGGGGAGCCGGGGGCTTGAACTGAGATCCTTAGACCAGTTCTTGCGCTTTGCGCCAGATGCACTTAACCTGCTGCACTACTGCCTGACTCCCAAAAGGACTGGAATTTCACACCTTTCCACTATCAAAGGTCTGTGTATCCAGGACCCTATAGATAATCACTATAATTTTACAGAGCTTTGGGTACCGGTTGACTTTTTGTTTGTTTATTTTAAAGTTCAATTTTCTAAATTCCACATATGAATGAAACCAGCCTGTGGTTGTCTTTTACCTCTTTACTTTCTTCACTAAGCATAACCCATCCCTGGCGAGGAAAGAAAAGTCAAAGCAAATTCACTGGTGATTCTGTTTTCTATTGAGATTTGTATCTAAGAAAATGTGAGGAACCCTCTGAATGAGCAGGGATCACTGTGATCATGAGTAATTATGCGCCTCTAAACATATGCCTAATAGTGGAAGTTGAAGATTTCACTGCCTATAGAGGGACTGCCCCTTTATTTAGGAAAAAAAGAAAAGAAAAGAAAACTTCCTTTGCTACACATCGTAAAATGAAGTTATTGCTTTCCCTACCTCTTCTTTTTTAGTATTTACTTGATAGGATAGAGAGAAATGGGGAGTGGACTGGGAGATAATGAAGGGGAGAGAAAGAGAGACACCTGAGGCACTGTTTCCCCTCTGGTGAAGGTTCCCCCTCCCTGCAGATGGGGACTGAGGGCTTGAGCCGGGAACCTTGAACTTTATAACATGTTCCCTTAACAAACTGCACCATTGCCTGGTCCACAACCTTTTTTTTTCCCCCAGGGAGACAAACCTAGGGGCTAGCATATGCATGGGCATCACTTTGGAGCATACTTCCTAGGCCAATTATTTCGTTCTTCTTATTTTAGAAAGAATGACAAGTCAGTGAAGAAGAAACAGATAAAGAAAAGAGACACCATTACACTGTTCCACTATCTATGGAACTTCTCTGGTGTAGTCCATGGTGCTCAGTGTGGTGCTGGGGCTTGAACCCAGGGTCTGGTGCCTGGTAATGTGTATACTAGCCTGGGCAAGTTATTAGTTCCAGGACTTTCCCCCTCTGTAGACAAAAATTTCTCCAGAATCTTCCTTGAAAACCAATCTACACTCCACTTCTTGAGTTTCATTCTTTGATATTAATCCCTTATTAAAAATTATATTTGGGGCTGTGACAAAGTTTTTTTTTCCTATCCTACATAACTTATAGAGCTTTGGGAGCTGTTTGTTACTGAGACATATTTAGTCCCAACCTGCTTGAACTGGAAGTGTAAGAGAAAAAAAAAACAGCTATAATATGAATCAGTTAAATGAAGATTAAAGAGAATACTAATTCATCCACATGGACAACTGAGTTCTCAGAATCCCCTCAATAAAAAAATAAAAATAAAATAACCTCTCTTTTTATGTGGTCACCAATACCTGGTAATTCCCATTTCCTGTGTTTCATTCAAGTTAGGGCAAAATGTTTCCTGTTAGAATGCAAATGAGCTCAAGTACAGATGCTAAATAGGCAGCTACTCAGAGTGACTTTGCCAGCTGGGTTTCCTTCTAGCCCAGTGGTTCTTCTCTGCTTATGCACAACTTCCATAGTAAAATTCTCATCAACTTTTCACTTACCCTAAACTTGAGATATGAAAAATAAAAAAATTAATAGGAATAATTTTCTTAATTAAAATTTCTTCAAAAATTATGCTTAAATCTCTTCTACTTGATATTGTTCATTGCTAGTAAAATGAAGCCCAAAATTCATGCATATTCACTTCAAATACAAATACATGCGTTCTGGGGCCTGATGGTGGTGCGATTATTACAATGTGTAAAGACTAGGGTTCATTGGAGTAGCGCACCAAAGTAAAAACTCTGGGTTGAGGGTGAGGGTGTATGTTCAACCTCTCAGAGTGGGGATGGGGGTGTTTGTTGAGATGGGACACAGTCTTTTGGTGGTGGGAATGGTGTTTATGTACACTCCCATTAATTTGTAGACATATAAATCACTATTTAATTAATATGAGGGGGAAAACTGAATGTCTCAAACTTTTTAAAGCACATATCAAGTCTTTTTAGTACATAGTCTTTGATATGTTGACTCTCTCAAAAGCCTAGACCAGGGAGAACAGAAGCAACCAGTGGCACAGCGTTATACAAATACTGTCAAAGGATATGGTGATGTTGTATAATAAACAGCAAATCCTAACAAAGGAATATTTCAAAGTTAACCCAATTGCCAAATACTGTGATTATAGCAGTAACTACCTATTGTCTTCTTAACCCTAAAACAGCAGGAACTTCTCACTTCCTCTAGAGAGCCTATATTTCCTCCAGTCCTGGAATCCCTAGGGTGGGGCTCACTTCCCTGCATGCTTCTCTCAATTCATATCAAATGACATTGCATCCGTGGATCATAACCCAATCAGTGGCAGGAGTACCACCTCATGATTCACTTCAGACTGTGTCCACAGATGGAAAGTCAACCTTTCAACCTAATTACTTGGGTGAGACCTTTCCTTTAGCAGTATTCTCTAATTCCATTCTAGGTGGTTCACTTCCTAACAAAGTCCCAAAACCTAGATATAGACCAGGTCCCAGATAGGACATATGTTCATATGTATCCATAAATTAGGGAAAATATATACCTGGAGGAAAAGTACACAATAGTCTGTGGTGAGTCAGTATATAGTTCATAATGAAATAGTATCTAATTAGACTGAGATGCCTTCCTCACCTACTTCCTATTACAGTTATATTGTTGGTCTGCTTCTAAATTCTGCTTCTAAGACCCCTTCTGTTGCATTGCTTGAAGCTGTGGTCTATTTACATAATCAGTGTGAGACCCACACTTGTTTAATCCCCACTGGTTCAGGAGCTTTTTCCTTCTCCCCACCCCCTATCCTACGTACTTCCTCTTCCTGACACTTCTGCCTCAGGAGATATAAAAAGACAGGATTTTCTAATGAATAGAGATTAGATAGATCACACTGCATTCCCACTCAATAAAGATTGAACTGCGTCCCACTCAGCCATGAGTCCATGGTCGTCTCTCTCACACCCGTGATACTAGCCTGGCATTATATCACTCATTCCAAAGCTAACCTTATAAAAGCAAGGACTGCAAAGCTGAATAAGGGCAAGATACTGGCATACTTTAACCATGATTCTTTAGTCACTATCAGGCTAAGGCCCTATTCGGTGGGTCCTGAAATTCCCAAACAGACATGATGGACCTAGACCTTGAATAAATCCCTCTCTCCATTGTTACCAGTCATCTCTATCAGGAACAACAAAATAGACCCCTTTGTGGATCCCCATAGAACCTTGCCCTCAACTTGGATCAACAATGGTAGAGAATGTTCCATCCTATGAAGGGAGGCTGGACAACACAATCCATGCTATACCTAAAGAAGATGGGTTGATACTGGGGCAGCATGGAATGTTCCTACTCATGAACACAGGATATGAGCTCAGATCTAGAGGGATGCAGAGTTCACACAGGCTCCTAAGCTAATTATGGGCCCCAGATCACATCAAATCAATAGGGTTTACAGTAAAAAATATTTATACCCCTTTCCCATATTAGGGAGCTACTCTCTTCCCTGATCCAGCTTTCTGGTCCTTTTTCCAATGATGACATCATCTCCCCAGACAATAACTAGGATCCACCTGTATATCAGATTCTAGGCTCAGGTAAAAAAAAAAAAAAAAAAAAAACTAAACAAAACAAAAAAACACTAGTATAGCCACAGGCCCTTTGGAATATAACTAAAATATGTCTACTAGCTATCTACAAAATGGAGTACACCTCAACTCTTCACCTGCGTTATTCCCCCCTTTAAGTTCATGGTTGGTCATCAATTTGTTTGACCTTGTATGTTACGTATCTTTTTCAGCCACCAGGTTCCAGATGGTAGCATGATGCTGACCAGACTTCCCTGGACATACAACCCCACCAATGTGTCCTAGAGCTCTGCTTCCCCAGAGCCCCACCCTACTAGGGAAAGAGAGAGACAGACTGGGAGTACGGATCAAGCTTCCAATGCCCATGATCAACAGGGAAGCAATTACAGAAGGCAGACCTTCCACCTTCTGCATCTCACAATGTCCTTGGGTCCATACTCCCAGAGGGATAAAGAATAGGAAAGCTATCAAGGGAGGGGATGGGATACTGAGTTCTCGTGGTGGGAATTGTGCTGGGGTTTACCCCTCTTATCCTATGGTTTTGTCAATGTTTCTTTTTTATAAATAAATAAATACATAAATAAAGAAAAGGAAAAAAAAGACCATGGTTCAAGACCTGGGTCCTCATCTACAGAGAGGGACATCTTCATGAGCAATGAAACAGTACTGCAAGTGTCTCTCTTTCTCCATTTTCCTTTCAATCTCTCTCTGTCTCTATCAAAAAATAAAAAAGTAATTAATTTACTAACTATTATAAGTAACTAACACTCCTTATGTGGTCACAGATAAAATCAGAAAGATCTCTAGGATTTCTGTGATCCTAATTGATATGAGGACCACTGAAGTGTTGCCCATTTCTATTTCTTCTTTCAAGAATCTCCACTGCCTAGTGACACCTATCCTTTAGAAAGGGATGTTAGAAATGGAAGTTTCTGGGAAGTGACAAAATTATCCTCAGGGAATCACAACTTGTGCAGAGCAGAACCAGCCCACAGACAGATCTTCCACACTTAAGATTTGAACTGCCTACATTGGTGTGCATTTGAAAAAAGAGTAGGGAATGGGAAAAGCAAGGGGGGTGGGAGGTGTGGAGGTTGCCCTCTGGGGCTAAAAGAGCTCTGGCTGCAGTCAACTTGGAGCAGGTAGTTTGTATTACATGGGAAATACCTGGCATCAGGGGAGAAATTAGACAGCCTGGATCTATAGAACTTCATTAAAGGAATGAGAGCTTAGAAGACCTCACAAAATATGACTGGGAAATTTCTTTGGTTTGAGGGACACACGGAAGTATACCACTGTCTCTTACATGAGTGATGCACCAATCACAGGCCAAAATTTGTATTCATTTTATGAGAGAAATAGAGACAAGAGAGGAGGTACCATGACACTGGATGTGCCCTTGGTGCCATGATCCGCCTGCCTTTTCTTCCTCCCTTCCTTATTTCCTTCCTTCCATTACCTCTCTCTCTCTCTCTCTCTATCTATCTACAAAGAAAATTTTTCTCATATGTCAGAAACTACAAGTTTCTTAAAGGTCAGATTGCCCCTATGATAGGGGGCTGATATGACAAGACTTGATGCAGATACATAAAGGTCAAAATTAGTCTCCATGATGCAGGCAAATTAATTATCCAAAGGCATTTGAGAGAAGCATAGGGGCTAAACCAGTAAGGTGAGGTAGAGAAGAAGAAAAACAAAACTTGATGTAAATGACAGATATCAAAGAACACAAGAAAATAGAATTTGGGGGTTTTCATTGCCTGGTGTTGGGCAGGTGTATGATAGAGTGTGTTCTCCTTTGTGATCAAAAGGTGAAGCGGATATGTGAACTTTGAGAGAACCTTAAGGCAGGCAGCCATTTGGCCTGCTGCTAGGAGGAAAAACTAAGTGTGAGAGGCTTGTAGATTTTCTGTGAGCTTGAGAGCCTAACAAGGAGAAACTGAGTCTGGGAGACTTTTCCCTCTTGGCTCATCTCTATAAGGAGAGAGGCTAACAAGTGAGGTGTCTTTCCAGACCTCCATCCAAGGATGGGAGAGCTCCCATAAGCTCTACCAAGCTTTCACATAGCCCCACATATCTATCTATCTATCTACTCTATAATATTTATAACGTGTGCTGGTGAGATAGGTTATTTTACATTGATAAAGCAAGGGAGTCTTTGGCACACCTACCTTCCTTTTATTTTTTAAAATTAATTTATTTAGTTTATTTGACAGGATAGAGATAAATTCAGAAGGAAAAAATAAACAGAGTCGGAGAAAGACAATTACAACACTATCTATCTATCTATCTATCTATCTATCTATCATCTATCTATCATCTCTCTCTCTCTCCCTCTCTCTCCTTCCTTCCTTTCTTTCCTTAATGAGAGGGGAGGGGATGGTAGAGAGGGAGAGAGGCAGAGACATCTGCAGCACTGCTTTACTGTTTGCAAAGTTTTCCCCTAGGTAAAGTTTTCCCCTAGGTAGGGAGAGACTGGGGGCTTGAACACACCTCCTTACACACTGTAACGTGTCGCTCAACCCGGTGCACCACCACCTGGCCCCTTAAAATTCTCATATAATGTCTGGGCTTAAACCCAAGTCACACACAGAAAGGCACATAACCAACCAGATAAGCCACCATTTGACCCAAGGTGCAGCAATCTTTTTCTCAGAATGATAAGATGTTGCACCAGATAAATAGCTTTACAGTTGTTCTAGAAAATTTCTGCAGAGCAATTTGTTCAGGCACATCAGTTGCTTATTGCTAGCACTCACAATATTGCACACTCCTCAGACTAGTTTTAGCCCCCACCCCACCCCACTCCATTGTACTAGCAGTCCTGTTATTATCTCATAAGTCAGATAAAAAATAGTCTCCCGCCTTGAAAAGTATGCACTGTGCCACTTAGAACTCTATGACTACTTCCCAATCTGCTCCTCATGAGGCGCTACTAAGCCCCTGTGCAGGTAGGATCCCACCCCCTGTCAGATTCTGGACAGATGAAATGTGGTTCACATGTCCATTCAAGCCATCTATAGCCTCCTCCTTGTTTAGAAATGGAAAAGCTGTCTGTTTGACCACTTGCCAAAAAATGACAAGATCCATTCTACACAGCACATTTATTTTTCTCTCACATATTTATTTATGCTTGCTAATTAGCTAGCCCAGGACCAACTGCACAGGGAGCCTGTTACGCTGATGATACAATTGAACAAATTAAAAGGAAACAAATGTCCACAGTTTGGCCAAGGAACCCAAGTTTTAAGTGAGGTTCCCAAAAAAAATTTAAACTGTTCTTGTTGGGCTTCACCACTTCAGCTTTATTCAGATAAAAATAAGAGGCAAAGGGGTTGGGCAGTAGCACAGCGGGTTAAGCACACATGGCGCAAAGCACAAGGACAAGTTCAAGGATCCCAGTTCGAGCTCCTGGCTCCTCACCTACAGGTTGCTTCACAAGTGGTGAAGCAGGTCTGCAGGTGTCTATCTTTGTCTCCCTCTCTCTGTCTCCCTCTCATCTCCTGATTTCTCACTTTCCTATCCAACAACAACAAGAGTAACAAAATGGGGAAAAAATGGCCCCCAGGAGCAGTAGATTCACAGTGCAGGCACCAAGACTCAGCAATAACCCTGGAGGCAATAAACAAATTAATTAATTAATTAAATGGCAGATAAACAGAAGGAGAGAGGGAAAGACACCAGACCACTGAACATGGGTCACAGTAGTGCTAACTCTCCCAATAAGTTATCTTGCTGTTCCTCACCAGCCTTAATTCTTACCAGAGCTTCTAAGCATCAACATAAGTATAATTTCAGTTCCAGCAATGGGTAACAGCCTGAAAATTCCTGAGACAGGTAATGTTCCTTGAGAGAAATTGTGTACTCTATAATATTTATAACGTGTGCTGGTGAGATAGGTTATTTTACATTGATAAAGCAAGGGAGTCTTTGGCACACCTACCTTCCTTTTATTTTTTTAAATTAATTTATTTCGTTTATTTAACAGGATAGAGATAAATTCAGAAGGAAAAAATAAACAGAGTCGGAGAAAGACAATTACAACACTAGCTCACCAAACATCTAGCTTCCCCCGCCATAGGTGGGAACCTGGGGCTTGAACTTAGGTCCTTGAACATGGAAATGCATGTGCTCAACTGTGTGCACACATGCCTAGCTACAGTCCTTTCATTTAATCAATGGTCAAGCGCTCTCTCTTTTGTTAAATATCCCCAGTACTATTTTAGCTGCACTGTTTTCTTCACAGACAGGCAAGCCCATTGCTACATTACCAATGCTAGGCACATGGTCGCTCTTTCATAGACATATGTTAAAGGGATGGATGCTTCTTAAGTCAATATGCTAGAGTTCAGCGATGTAATTCCCTTAGCAAATCAATTGAGTTAATAAATATAGATTTTATTTTCCAATTAGACAATAAGTTCCTTGGAGGCTCAAAACCATTCTCATGATACGCAACAAAATGTCTAAATCAAAGATGGACATAGGATAAAAAAACAAAACAAAACATGTCTTTAACAGTTTGTTGATTAACTAAAAATAAAAATAAAAAAGGGAGTTGGGTGGTAGCGCAGCGAATTATGCGCATGTGGAGCAAAGTGCAAGGACCAGTGTAAGGATCCTGGTTCGAGCTCCCAGCTCCCCACCCGCAGTGGGGGGGTCGCTGCACAAGTGGTAAAGCAGTTCTGCAGATGTCTTTCTTTCGCTCCTCCTCTCTCCATTTCTCTCTGTCCTATATAGCAAGGATGACATAAGTAACAACAACAATAATAACTACAACAATGAAAAACAGCAAGAGCAACAAAAGGGAAAATAAATAAATATAAAAAACTAAGAAAAAGAAAAAAAAGCAAATAAGCAAAGTGATAGATGCTCCTCTTAGTCCTTCAAAGAATAGTTGTTATCATCAAGAGCAAGCACACTGCTTGCTTCCCTTATTCACCCTTGCCACGCAGAGTGAGTTGGAAGACTACAGAGTAGAAATGACATTTGGCTGGGCCTATTTGAGGACAGTCATTAATATTGCTAACAGGTCCATGTGTTAGACTTGGCCCAACAAGGGCACCAGATGCATCCTCCCAGGCAACCTGGGGCCCCTCTGATGGCTCCTCCAGGCCAGGCACCCTGCATCTGCTGCCATTCAGACAGTCTGGCTGCTTGGCACAAGGCAGAGCATCCATGGCAAGAACTAACACTCTCTTCACACAACTGTGCTTCATGAAAAATGAAGAGAGCTGGGGGTGGGGTAGGGTGTGTGTGTGAGCCTTGCTGCCAGATCTGGCCAGCAGATGGTGAACCTCTGATGACAAGGGGCAGCCAATTGAAAGATGATCTAGACCTGCTTTTGCAGCTCTTGCTGAGTTAACTACACTCAACAAGGATGCCTCCATAGTGGTGTGACTTCTCTTCATTTATTATTATTATTATTTGCCTTCTCTGTTGTTAAAAAAGCAGATCGGAGATCTAGAAGAAAGAAGTCAATAAATTTAGGTTTTATATTTACAGTATAGCAAATATAATATAGTAAGGTGTTCTTTTGCAAAATGTGATAATAAAGTTGGATGGCATATAATCAGAGCATGAGATATATTCCCCTGTGGGGTCAAGTAACTTTATTCCCTTTCTTTCTCCCCATTTTATTGAGGCATTAATGCTTCACAGTATGGTTGTTTGCACACGGGGACATCAAGGCTCCAAGTTCCTCTGCCAACCTCTACCTCCAATAATCATTTTCTTTGGTGCAGTACATCCTACATAGATCAAGTTGTGCTTTGTGTTTTCCTGTTACATCCTTCTCTTCTCTCCTCTTCTCTCTCTCTCTCTCTCTTCATCTTATCCCTTCACATTAAGCATTCTTTTCAAAAAGTTATAACAAGTAAATAGACATTATTTATTTTAATATTTGTAGCTCAGCTATTTATAAATGTTAATAGCTCCAATTTCCCGGTGATAAAAGCAAACTAAGAGATTACACAGTTTCTCCAAGGTAAGATGGATAATAAAGTCAAGATTTAAGCCTGTGTTTAATGAAAAGTCAACACAGAACAATGAAGCCATACACACACCCCAAAAAAGGATTAGTAACCTGAAACAGTTTAAAGAAATTATAGGCATTATCAAAAGACTCATGAATTACACAAAAATAAAGTATTTGTAAAGGGGTTGGCTAAACTTGAAGAACTTTTCCTTGTGCTGTTCAGATAACTCCAAACTTCACTTCGGACAGTCTTAAATCACCGCTAGGCTAGGTAGTTAATGTCACTGTGGACCTGACATGAAGACCCCATTTTGAGTTTGTTGTTTCTTGTTTTAACTATACTTTTTTTTTTTACCTTATAAAAAGAAAGTAAAGAATATATAGAGAATTTTTTTGTTATCTTTATTTATTCATTGGATAGAGACAGTTAGAAATTTGAGTGAAGTGGAAGATGGGAAGAGACACCTGCAGCCCTGCTTCACCACTTGCAAAGATTTCCCCCTGCAAGTGAGGGCCAGGCCTCAAACCTGGGTCCTTGAGCCTTGTAACAAGGGTGCTCAACCAGGTGTGCTATTACCTGGCCCCCACAGAGAATATTTTGTAAGTAAACACAATTTCACAACTAAATGGAGAAGTGAGGATTTGGACCCACGAGAAGATAGTTCTTCCTCTTGCATATTTTATAGTATAAAACGTTATAGGTCAAATTCACTCCTCTTCCCCATGCCTTCCAAATGTGAATCTGAGTTATTGGTTGCATTCATCTAAAACTAGCTGGATTTCCAAACACCTGACAATCCTCTGTGGCCTTTGTTTTCAAAACCAAAGAAACTCTATTTACAGCTAACTCTCTCAGACTTGAGAACACAGGCATGCTTAGTATTGTGCTAATAAACACTGGGTCTTCCTAGGAAGCATGGAAACTAACCTCATCCTGCCAGAGGGTCAAGGCGATGGACAGAGTTGCTAGATGATTGGGAGATGACAGATAAAGAGGTAGATGATAGATACTTTATTTTTTCTGTCTGTCAAAATAAGAATCCAGAAGCTAGGTGAAAGTAGATCTTGTGGGTTAAAAAGTCAACAACCCTGCTGCTAATTCAGCATAGAAGTTGGTAGGAATTGTAGGAGAAAAGTTCATGGTAAAAATAGCATCTGGGAAAGAGGAAGAGAAAAGGCTTCCAACATTATTAATTCTCTGTGAAAGTTTGACAAAGAAGTGACAACATTCTTAATTCCAAGAAACCATGTACATTTACTTGGACTATAGATGTATCCCTCCTCAACATTTAGAGTGGATGTCCTGAATCAAATGTTCTTGAATATGGAAGTGACTCCCAAGTTCTCAAAGTATTCTCAAGGAGAAAAGAACTCCAGTTCCTTCTTCCTTCCTTCCTCCCTTCCTTCCTTCCTTCCTTCCTTCCTTCCTTCCTTCCTTCCTTCCTTCCTTCCTTCCTGCCGCCCTCCTTCCCTTACACTCACCCTCCATTACACATACTTTCCCTTCCTTCCTACCTTTCTACCTTCCTCCCTTCCTTTTTTCCTTCCTACCTTCCTTCTTTCATCTCTTCTTTCCTTTCCCCCTTTTCTTCCTTCCTTTTCCCAGAGAACTGTTCTGTTCTAGCTTATGTTGGTATGAGGATTGAAAGTGAGACCTCTAGGAATCTCAGGTACAAAAGCCTTTTGCAGACTGTTGTGTTGTCACCTTGGTCCAGTGCTGTGTTCACTTTAACAAATTGTGGTTTGGAGTCAGATTTAATTGGATTTGGAACAGAGATTTGGTGAACGATTCTTGTACTGGGTACATTAAAATTCTTTCAATCTGTGTACATAATCTTGTATTTCTCAGTTTAAATATTTGGTAAAGCATTGGTTTGAGTCTCTGGAAAATATTCTCTTTTTCTTTTCTCCACGCATAAACAAAAAAATAAAAGACTAGAAAGAGGGAAAATTAGTAAAGCTAAAAGATTTGGCAGCAGATGTAAAGATGAATATCAACTGGTTTTCCAGGTAATGAAATCAGATGTTTAGTTTAGCAGGAGCCTGTTGTGTATCTAATTTTCCCATTACAATTTTCATAGAGACTTGATAATCACTTTTGCAGAGAATACTGACGAGGTGTACTGGCTTGGTTGAAGGGGAAGAAAATGAATATGTGCATTTAAAATTTTATGATTACATTTTTAGTGAAGGGAGGAGGATGGCTGTAGTTTCACAACTGCTTTAATGCAATTGGTTCCACTTAGAGGAGATGACACGTTGAAATGTGATGAGTAAAGATGTGCAAAATGCTTCCCTAGTAATTGGATTTAAGCAACAATAACACTAGGCATTGTCAAACCCTTCATAGGTTCTAGGGGGAAAAAATGTCTCCTTCATTCTTTTCTTAAAAATCATGTACATATTATAAAACATCATGACCTTACCAAGCATTAAAAAGGGAAATTAAAAATTATTTCACCCAAGTGCATCTGCATTTGAATCAAGCCTACCCTAAAGTTTATGCAACTTCTAACTGCACAATTTCATCTCCTCACTCCTCCTGTAATAAAAATCACAAAGTTTTAAAGGCTGAATGTGTATTTTAGTGTAATACTCACATTTTAAAGCAAAGGAAGTAATGGCCTAGAGGAGTAAGGTAATTTACTTATATGTGTATAATAAATTGATAGCAGAAATAGGACTAAGCTTTGAACTCCTGATTAGGCTTCTCACATAGTCGGGGGTGGGGGAAGGAGGAAGATCTAAGTAAGGAGGAATACTACAGAAGTCAAGTGAAGAGATGGTATTAAGGTTTGATTGTTTGTGTCTGATAGACGTGTTGAAATTCAAATCTCTGAAGGCAATAGCATGTGAAGGTGGAAGTTTTAGAATGTGAGTAGACTAGAGGACAAAGCTCTTGTGAATGCTATTTCTGCTCATATAAATGAAACTAAGCAAATTCCCTGCTCCTTCTGCCAGGTTAGGAGGTCAGGACATAATCAAGGATCCACGTGGCTTCAAACAAAGTCCTGAGCCAACTATTCTGCCACCCTGATCTGGGACTTCCACTTTCAGGACTACAAGCAATACATTTCTGATGTTTATAAACTACCAAGTCTAGAATAGCAGAAAATGTTACAGAAAGAATATCAGGGAGTAGTGACTGCCCCTGCTGGGGAAAAACTAAGAAGAATTAAAGGAGAAAGGTCATATGCCAGTGTAAACTGATCACAGACAATATTCTTAGGACACTTTTGGTCAGTAAGATGTAACACCATCTAAAATTATATTGAGTCAAAGGAAAGGCTTGAATTTAGAAACAATTTCAACTACTTTTAAATTCAGGTACTCAAATGAGCAGCCATGTTTTTACTTGAAATCTATTCCTTTATATTGATTTCTCATTCTCTCCTTTATGTAGCATCTTCCATTTGGTGCAGAAAAGGCTTCCCTGTACTCTTTTTTAATTTTTTATATTTATTTATATTCCCAGTTTTCCCAAGATCTCTTCAATTAATGGTGCTGGGAAAACTGGGTTAAAACATGAAGAAGAATGAACCACCTTATCGCACCATAAACAAAATTCAACTCCAAATGGATCAAGGACATGGATGTTAGACCAGAAACTATCAAATACTTAGAGGAAAACATTGGTGGAATACTTTCCCACCTAAACCTCAAGGACATCTTTGATGATACAAACCCAATTATAAGGAAGATTAAAACAAACAAAACAAAACAAAACAAAACAAAACAAAAATAAATATGACTACATCCAATTGAAAAGCTTCTGCACAGCCAAAGAAACTATCACACAAACAAAGAGACCCCTCACAGAATGGAAGAAGATCTTCACATGCCATACATCAGACAAGAGACTAATAACCAAAACATACAAAGAACTCATCAAACTTAGCAACATAAAAGCAAATGACCCCATCCGTAAAATGGGCAGAGGGTATGAACAAAACATTCACTACAGAAGAGATCCAAAAGGCTAACAAACACATGAAAAATTACTCCAGGTCACTGACTGTCAGATAAATGCAAATAAAGACAACATTGAAATAACAACTCACCCCTGTGAGAATGGCATATATCAAAAAAGACAGCAACAATAAATGCTGGACAGGCTGTGGGGACAAAGGAACCCTTCTGCACTGCTGGGGGGAATGTAAATTGGCCCAGCCTCTCTGCAGAGAGAACTTTCACAAGGCTAGACATGGACCTTCCATATGGCCCAGTAATTCCTCTCCTAAGGATATACCCCAAGGACTCCATAACACCTAAACTAAAAGATATGTGTACACCTAGGTTCACAGTAGCACAATTTGTAATAGCTAAAAGCTGGAAGCAACCCAGGTGCCCAACAACAGATGAGTGGCTGAGAAAGCTGTGGTATAGATACACAATGGACTACTATGCAGCTATTAAGAACAATGAACCCACCTTCTCTGACCCATCTTGGATGGAGCTAGAAGGAATTATGTTGTTAGTTAAGTCAGAAAGACAAAGAGAAGTATGGGATGATACCACTCAAACAGAAGTTGGGAAAGAAGAACAGAAAGGGAAACTCAAAACAGAATTTGACTAAATTCGGAGTAGGGCACCAAAATGAAAACCCTGGGTTGAGGGTTAGGGTGGATGTTCTGCTTCATGGGGTGGGTAGGGGGTACAGATGGAATGGGGCAGAGTCTTTTAATGGTGTTTATGTACATTTCTATCATTTTAGTCATATAAACCACTATTTAATTAATATAAGAAGGGAAAAATTGACTGAATGTCTCAAACTTTTTAATGCAAAGACTATAGGCTGAGTCTTTGATCTGTTGACTCTCTTAAAAGATTAGATCAGGGAGAACAGAAGCAATTGGTGGCACAACTATATACAAATAATGCCAAAGGACATAAATGACGGTGATTTTGTGTATGATACAGCAAATCCTAACAAAGGGATGTTTTAAAGTTAACCCAATTGCCAAATAATGTGATTATAGCAATAACTACCTCTAGCCTTCTTAAGCCCTAAGACATTAGGAACCTCCCGCTTCCTCTATAGAGCCTATATTTCCCCCAGTTCTGGAACATTTAGGGTGGGGCTCACTTTTCTACATGCTTTTCTCAATCCATACCAAATAATATTGCATCCACCAATCCCAACCTATCAACACAAAGGGTACCACCTCAGTATGCTTCATTCAGACTGTGTCCAGAGACGTCAGTCATGGAATGTCAACCTTTCAGCTTCATTACTTGGTGGGACCTTTCCTTTCACAGGATTCTCAAATTCTATTTCAGGGATCTTTCCATTCATAAGATTCTCTAATTCCATTCCAGTTGATTTACCTAACAAAGTTTCAAAACCTAGATATAGACCAGGTCCCACGAGATAGGACATATATTCATATGTATCCATAAATTGGGGCAAAATATATACCTGAAAGCAGATGTGCACAATAGTCTGCTGTGAGTCAGTATGAAGTTCATAATGAAATATTGTCTACTTTGACTTATATACCATCCTCACCTATGTTTTACTTCCCTCACTCACTCCAAAGCTAACCTTATCAAAGCAAGGACTACAAAAGCTGAATAACGGCAAGAGACTGGCATAATTTAATAAGGACTCTTTTGTCACTATCAGGCCATGCCATCAGCTGAGGCCCTATTCAGGGAGTCCTATGATTCCCAAACAGACATGATGGGCCTAGACCTTGAATAAATCCCTCTCCCCATTGTTACAGATCATCTCTATCAGGAACAACAAAATAGACCCCACTGTGGACCCCTGTAGGACCTTGCCTTCAACTTGAATCAACAACAGTAGAGAATGTTCCATCCTCTGAAGGGAGGCTGGAAAACATACTCTATGCTACACCTGAGGAAGATGGGTCCTGAGATTGGGGTATCTTTGGTACGTTCCTACACATGACCATAGAATGTGAGGTTAAATCTAAAAGTATGCAGAGGTCACATAGGCTCCTAAGCTCCAGATGACATCAAATCGATGGAGTTTACAGTCAACAGTATTTGACTGTAACCTTTCCCATATTTGGGAGCTACTTTCTTCCCTGATACAGCTTTCTGGTCCATTTTCCAGCCCTGACATCATCTCTCCACACAATAACTTAGGTTATTGATTCACTAGTATGGTAGTTTGTTATTTAAGTGGAAGTTAAAGGAAACAAACCATCTTTAAACTAAATTCCTAATCAGGAATAGATCTGAGAGACTGAAAAACAGAAAAAAAAAAAACTTTTTAAAAAGAGCACTATTTATCTATTACTACAGAACAATATGACCACAGTTCATTGCATTTAAATTCATACTTATTATCTTAGTTTCTGTGGAAGAATGAAGGCATGGTTTACTGAAGACCAGTGTCTACAAGCTCATAAACCTGTCCACAGGGTGTTGGCTAGGCTGCAGGTTCATTTGAACCCCGGTTAGTGAAGAAGTCAAAGTGAGGGAGACTGCATAATGGTTATGTAAAAGATGTTTATTCATGAGTCTTCTTTAAATCTCAGGTTCAGTCCCCAGCACCACCATAGGCCAGAGCTGAACAATGTTCTGGTCTTTCCCTTTTCTCTCTCTCTGTTTCTTTTTGCCTCTCTTTCTCTTTGTATCTCTCTCTCTTTTTCTCTCTCCTTAAAATAAAAAAATCACACGCACACACATATATTCAAACTTAGATGGCTATTAGAAAATAAGTTCATGTAGGTTCAGTTCCTTATAGTCTGAGGATCTCATTCCTCTGTAGCTGTTGGTTATATAGGCTTCCTGTGGGGCCTTGCCACATAACCGACCTGTGGAACATCATGGAAATTTCTTTATGTTCAGCAGATAGACAAAGAAGTCTGAGTAAAATTAACACTGCCATCTTAGATAGCATAGCCACATTCATTTAATCACATGAATCTAGTGTCATTGCAGTATTATATGGGTTGGAAGAAAATTATAGGACCAGATCCTCCTCAGAATTGATAATATACCCCCACCCCAAGACACATGGCATCCCCAGAACCTCAGAGTGACATTTGGAAACAAAATCAATGAAGATATAATTAAGTGAATTGGGATAAGTTTAAGCTGGAGTTGTATTATATTTTATACAAATATTACTAATACCTTTTTTTTTTTTACTGCTATTCAAGGTTATTGCCAGGGCTTGCTGCTAGCATTGTGAATCCACTGTTCCTGAAGGCCATTTTTTTCTTTTCTTTTTTCTATTTTTCATTCCACATGTAAAACACATTTACTTCCCACTGACGTACTTATAAGTTTTTATTCCATTATAGCATGTGCTCGAATCCCAGAATCTCAGATGCAGATGTGAATAAGTCTTCTTGAGGGTAACTGCTATCATTATATATATCTATGAAACCAAAGAGACATGATACATATTCATCCTACACACACACACACACACACACACACACACACACACACACACACACACAGTCAGTGTGTATGGGAAATAGAAATTACAGAGGAATTATTGGTTCAAAGCAATTCTAAAACCCAACTGGGAAAATGTTAGTGTTTCCATATTCAATTTTGGAACCTTATAAATAACAATTTTAGAACTCTGGACCCTTGAGCCCCCCACCCCCCATTAAAGAAAGACAGTGTGTGGGTGTTAATATGGGTGTGGTTTGTGGTGGTTATTTATTTATTTATTAATTGTTCCCTTCCAGGAGGATTTCGAGAGACTGATAGCACCTTTCACTTAGTACTCTGCCATCTTTCAGTTTTATCAGACCTTTTCACTATAACTACTGATATCTTACTTGACTTTGTTTTAGATCACTTTTGGGGGGAGGTGCTGATTTCCAAGACTGTTGCTGTCTGTCACAGGTGCATAAGTTCCTGTCTCCGCCGTGATAGGCATCTATCGATGAGGGACAAACATACATATACAGTCCATTGATTAGGGAAAAAAATCATGAATATAAAATGCAGAAAGGACAATCTCTTTAATTAATGCATAATCCAGACAGCATATTAAAAAGAACAAAACTGCACTTCTATCTGATATCATACACAAATGTCAGCTCAAAAATAGATTAAGGATTTGAACATAAAGCCTTAACCTACAAAACTGGAGAAGAGGGCATAAATAAGAGTAAACTTTTTCAGAAGAACTTAATGTCCTTAGGTATAGGCCTTCAAAGAAACAGTTGAAATGAAGAACTGAATGTCATAGAAGGTCAAGGTTGAAGAGAGAGCCTGTTAAAATAAAGTACCACTAAAAACGGAAAAGCTATATCAAAGGTCTCCGAACATGTTCCTTCCTTGATCACTGCAATTTATTCAATGGAACTAACTCTCCATACCAGACATTTCTTTGGCTGTCCTCATTACAGCCTTTCATTATGACTTCAGAATAAAGCAAACTTGGGTCAAATATCAGATCCCTGCAGGCAGATTACCTGAGCCCTTTGTCTGATGCAATCTTAGCACCTGACAGCTCACTGCTCTTTGGGGAAATCCAGGGCAGCTGCTTTCCTTAACATTCAAAATTTACTACTTTGGATGGAGTCAAGTGCCTTGTAGCTGTTCCTCTAGCTTCCTCTCCAGTGATCCAGCAAACTGAGTACTTTGCTGGCAACCCTGACTAATTCCTCAAGTTATAAGACTCATGAGGGCAGGAACAGTGTATATTTCTCTTTACTTTTGCAAAGCACTTGGCAAGGTAAAGGACATTTAATTTTCATTGATTGGATGAAAATATAAGCAGTTAATAAAAAGAAGGAGAGCCTTGAGGGCAAAACTTTGCTCTTCTATTTACAGGTGAGGAACAAAGATATTGTCCTTTAGAAAGAGCTTCAAATTCTCTCTGAAATATATATTCACAGAGACCTTATAGAGAAGCTGTAAATGTTATCATTATAGTGTACTCTTATCACAGAATCTGGAAATTGCATGTTCTTGATAAAGGTTAATAGTAACAAACACTATATAACACTTACTGAAAAAAGGCATTAGACTAAGAGAGTCTAAATTTATTCATTTAATTTTCATAACAATTCTGTGAGGAAATTAGAACATCATAACCCCCGTTATAAGTGAGGAAACTAAAGATAGGTAAAATGACTTGTCCCGTGCCAAATAGAAAGTCAGAGCAGGGGCTGAGCTGTAGTGTATTTGGTAGAGCACACATATTACAATGTGCAAGGGCCCAGGTTCAGGTCCCTAGTACCAAGCACCCAGTCCTCAACTATAGGAGGGAAGCTTAACTAGCTGTGAAAAAGTGTTGAAGGTGCTTTTTTTTCTCCCTATCTTGCTTTTACCTTTTAAGTTTTGTCTCTATCAAAATATATAAATAAGTAAATAAATAAATACAGAAATGCTTGGAGCAATAGATTAATTTTATAGGCATTGAAACCCCAACAACACTCTGGTGGTAATCAAAGAGAAAAGGAAGGAACAAGGAAAGAAGAAATGAAAGGTAGGAAGGAAGCAAAGAAGGAAGGAAGAAAGGAAAGAAGGAAGGAAGGAAGGAAGGAAGGAAGGAAGGAAGGAAGGAAGGAAGGAAGGGCGAACAAAGAAGGGATTTGACTACATATAGTTTCAGCTCTAAGTCTTTGTTCTTAAATATTATCATATGCATTATTATGCACTTAAGCACATAATAATAATAATAATGGCTGTAACCACTGTTAACAAAGCTTTTTTGTTACTTGGAACAGGAATATCCTCTATGTACTTTTACTTGATATTATTTCAGCTTATTACAAAAAAAATTAATTAATTATACATAGAGAGAAATCATGAGCTTTCGGATATTCATTTTACAGTATAAAAACTCAAGAAAACATTTCTAAATTTTTAAAACGGCTGCTTACTAAGTTTAATTTTCAGGACTTTTTACACATAAGTTGCATCAAACAGCAGTCTTAGGGACCCCATAATGGTTCACTTCTGTACTTAGAAGGCAATGCTATTTTCTTCAAAGACTTCAATATAGACAATAAACTAGACTCTGTCAATAATCTGAGCAACTTTGGGAAGCAGCTTCTTCACAGTTTCTCTCAGTAAGAATCTCTGCCAGCTGAAACCATGATCTTCACTCTATTAAACCCAAGGCATGAAATTTCTGCTTCCTTCATATATCCCAACATGTCAAATGCATTTCATAAAAAGACGGTTTTTAGGGTGGGGGTAGATAGCATAATGGTTATTCAAAGAGTCTCTCATACCTGAGACTCCGAAGTCCCAGGTTCAGTTTCCTGCACCATCATAAGCCAGAGCTGGGCAGTGCTCTGGTGTTTCACTCTCTCTCTCTCTCTCTCTCTCTCTCTCTGAATCTCTCTCAAAATTAAATAAATAAAATATTTTTAAAAAGAGTTATTTAAAAAAAAAGACACGGTTTTCTTATTTTATCTTTTTTTTCTTACCTTGCATAATGCTCTTGGTTATTTATTTATTTATTTTTCTATTTTTTAGATGTTGTTGAGCCAGATGTTGTTGTGTGCGGGCCGCGGAGAAGAGAGAGGGGGTCCGGAGCGAAGAGGAAACACAAATCTTTATTTGAGCTGGCACCTCAGAGTTGGGTGCTAGAGAAGCAGGTTGGGCCACGTGGAGGTAGCGAAAATGGCTGCCTCACACAGTAACCTTTCCTGCGTCTGAACACCGGAGTGAAGCGCTGGCAAAAGAGAGAGGTGCTGAAGAAGAAAGGCTTTTATAGGAGCAGCTTTCGTGAGAATGGGAAAGGGGAGGAGTAACCATAGCACTCCAGGATAGGATGATAACTCTTGTGAGAATTGGAGGGGGGAGGAGTAACCAAAGCACTCCGGATATCGGGGGATATAGACAATGCCCTGAGGGCATAACATGGTGGAACAGGCACTCCGAGAATGTCCTAACTCTTGCGGGAACTAGCAGTAGCCTGAGGAGACAACATGGCAGATGTGACTGCATCAGCATAATTTCCCAGCATTTAGAGATAGTCAGAAATCGAGAGGGAAGGGAAAGATAGAAAGGGAGAGACAGAGAGACACCTGCAGCACTACTTCACCACTTGTGAAGCTTTCCCCTTGCAGGTGGGGTATTTATTTGTTTTTTATTGGAGAAATTAATGGTTTGCAGTCAACAGTAAATGCAGGTGGTACATGTTTAAAATTTCTCAGTTTTCTGCAAAACAACTTAGGTCCTCCTCCACCATCATGCTCCAGGACCTGAATCCCCCCCACCACCACCCCACTTATTTGATCTGTTTTAGTTCTGTTCCTCATGCCTAAATGATCTTTTGACTAACTAATATACCTTTTTTTTTTTTTTTAATCTAGTGCAAGCTTTTCCATTTCACTTGTCCTGCCAATCATTTAGTACATGGACTACATGGTCCTGTACTGTTTTCTCCTTATGAATAGACATTTCCTTCAACTAAGTTTATTCAAGTCCTTCACCACATCCACTACATTGTAGACTTATAATCATGAATGTATATGTTTCCAGTCTCTGTCTGTAATGTTTAGGCATTCTGTGAGCCTGCATGCTCACTGAATTTTCACACCTGCCACTCCCCCCTTCTTTGAGGCATTATCTTCTTTTAAGTCCATGCTCAGCAAAAATTTACTATATGGAAAAGACCAATTTCCTAAGTCATGACGGTGGTGGTAGAGAGAACAAAGGTGGGGGGTGAGAAAAAAGTGTTAGATCCTGAAATATGAAAATAAAAGAAAACATTTTGACTATTTGGAGCAAGACAGACATAGTATCTTCTTACTTGATTAGTTTGCTTTCTAAGGTGTATTCGTTAATTGTCTGGAAATAGCTGAATTGTTGTGGTTGAGGTAGGGATGTAATTGACATTTAGCAGGTAAAGGCCAGGGACTCTACAAAACATTCCACAATGCACGTGCATAGCAGCCTCCACAACAGACTGCCATGCTCACAGTGTCAGCAGTGTCAAGACTAAGAACCTCAGGGGCCAGGTGTGTTGCACCTGAATGAGTGAACATGGTACAGTGCGCAAGGAACCAGGTCTGAGTCCCAGTCCCCAGCTGCAGGGGGAAACCTTTGCAAGTGTCTTTCTGTCTCTCTTCCACTCTATCACCCCCTTCCCTTTTGATAACTGGCTGTCTCTATTCAATAAAGATAAATGTAAAAAAAAATAATAAAGGACTAAAACCTCTACTCTTAAACATCTCAGCTGCATATAAGTGTAGGTCATGGGTTCCCTGCTTTGTTATTGGAATACAAGCAGGGAATTTGGATAACTGAATAACCTACAAACTCAACCCTCAGGAATTATGTAATCAGATATGAACAACATCATTTCTTTCATAGTTATATAAACATTTCCATCATATCATGATAGAATATCCATCTACTGGCATCTAAGATTAAAATATTGTCTGTACCTTCAACCTTCTGCATCCCACAATGACTTGGGTCCATACTCCCATAGGGTTAAAGAATAGGAAAACTATCAGGGGAGGGGATGGGATACAGAGTTCTCATGGTGGGAACTGTCTGAAGTTGTACACCTCTTATCCTATGGTTTAGTGTTTCATTTTATAAATAATAAATTAAATAAAAAATATTGTCTGTAGCAATGAATTAGCATATACCTTAAAACAGCTAACCATAATGAGATTATGTCCACAGAAGGTTAGAGAGGATAAGTACTCAGAACAGACATTATCTAATTAACAGTTGACACTGACATCAGCTTAAAACTCCTGTGTACTTTCTCCCTTATTAAAGGCCAATCCTCATTTATACAATTGTTCACATTTAAAACTGATAATATTTATCTTGTCAAGCTATGAAAACTTGCCAGAAAGTTATTTTGCATATCTCTGGGCCTGAAGAAAAAAAAGATTCAAGTCCAATCAAGGGTCATTGCCAGAGAGCACTTTCTGAGAGAGACTGGTGAGAAATAAAGTTTCTTCAATACTTACCATGTTTCTTTCAACTACATTATTTCTCTTGAACTTTCCCAGATCTCATTATACCACTTTTCAAACTGCTTGAAAGCTAAGATATCTAAAAAAGAGAAATTTAGTTAGGGGGGGAAAATGTAGCTTTCACGATCAGTAGCTAGCAGACTACTTTCCCATCAGAAGTTCAATTTAATCTAAAAAGAAAACAAATCCATCAATGTCCACTCAACTCGCTCACAGACCTGAGGGATGTTCAGTTTCCACCTAGTTGAATCTGTAAACTTGATATTATTTAGGTCTTTCTGTTCCTGAAGCATTTACTTTAAGGTGAACCATGTAATGGAATTTTACAATCTTTTTCTTAGTCTGCATAGGTCTACAATTTTTCAAATGATCCTTAGATTTTTAACTGCAGGCAAATTTTGTTTCAGATGGGAGAGTGAATTTTTTCTCCTTTTCTTCCAATAATGACGTTTAGCAATACTGAAGGATCAAAAGAGTATTCCAGAGTGGACTATAATGAGTTTATCTCCTTTTGGTTAACTTGCCCTTCCTTCCCTCTACAGAGACTGCTGGGACCTCGAGCACTGCTCATCACTGGTTAGCCATGTTGATGGGATAGCAAACTGACAGAAACACATTTCAGAAAAAAGGAATTTAGTGATGATTCACACAAAGCCTCAAGTTAATAGCCAAACTGGAGTTTACTATTGCTATTAAAGATCTAAATCTACATCTGAGTACAGCTTGAAAAGACCCATTTGATGAACAAATCCAAGCAAGTCCTCAGATGAGTGCCAAAGTTTCACTGGCTTTAATTCCAGCAGAAGGAAGCAATTTCTATTTGCCAGACATCTGCACTTTCCAAATATCACACACTGCTGGATATTTTTAACTCCATTTTACAGGTGAGGTACTAAGGACAAGAGTTTTATTGACTACACCAAAATCACAGAGACTGTTGAAAGAAGAGCTTTGATTGGAACTTGTGTATGCCATGTTCTAAAGCTCTAGAATTTTCCCTCAGAAAACAGAAGGATACATAGGCTGAGTCTTTGATATGTTGACTCTCTTAAAAGCTTAGTCTAGGGAGAGCAAAAGCAAACTGGTGGCATAGCTATATGCAAAAAATGTCAAAGGACATAAAATATGGTGATGGTATGCATGATACAGAAAATCCTAACAAAGGGATTTTTCAAAGTTAACCCAGTTGTCAAACAATGTGATTATCGCAATAACTATCTATTGTTTTCTTAAACCCTAAGACAACAGGAATCTCCCCTGCTTCCTCTATAGCGCCTATGTTTCTCCCAATCCTGGAACCTCTGGGATGGGGTTCACTTTCCTGCATGCTTCTCTCAAGTCAGGCCAAATAATATTGCATCCGCTGATTCCAACTTAATCAATGCAATGAGTACCATCTCAGCATGCTTCACCGAAGATTGTGTACAGAGACATCAGGTATGGAATGCCAACCCTTCACCCTCATCACTCCAGTGAGACCTTTCCTTTCATGGTATTCTCTAATTCCATTCCAGGAAGTTCACTTCCTAATAAAGTCCCAAAACCTAGATATAGGCCAGGTCCCATAAGATAGAGCATATGTTCACACGTATCCATAAACTAGGGCAAAATATATACTTGAAAGCAAAAATACACAAAAATATGTAGTGAGTCAGTATAAAGTTCATAATGAATTAGTGTCCACTTAGCATTAGGTACCCTCCTTACCTACTTCCTATTACAGTTCTCTCACTCACTCCAAAGCTAACCTTATAAAAGCAAGGACTGCAAAAGCTGAATAAGGGCATGAGACTGGCATATTTTAACTATGACTCTTTAGTCACTATCAGGCCATTCCACCAGCTGGGGCCCTAATCAGGTTGTTCTGAGATTCCCAAACAGACTTTATGGGCCTAGACCTCACTCGAATAAATCCCTCTCTCCATTGTTACTGATCATCTCTATCAGGAACAACAAAATAGGACCCCCAGAGGACCTTACCCTCAACATGGATCAACAATGATAGAGAATGTTCCATCCTCCGAAGGGAAAATGAACAACATACTCTATGCTACAACTGAGGAAGATGGGTCAATATTGGGGCAGCATGAAATGTTCCTACTTATGACCACAGAATATGAGTTCAGATCTAGAGGGATGTAGTGGTCACACAGGCTCCTAAGCTAATTATGGGTCCCAGATCACATCAAGTTGATGGGGTTTACAGTCAACAATATTTATATCCCTTTCTCACAATAGGGAGTTATTCTCTTGCCTGGTTCATCTTTCTCGTTCTTTTCCCACCATGGCATCATCTCCCCAGACAATAATTAGGATCCACCTGCATATCAGATTTCAGGCTTAGGCAAAAAACAAAACAAACAAACAAACAGAAATGCTAGTATAGCTACAGGCCCTTGGAATATAACTAAAATATTCCCCCTAGCTATCTACAAAATGGAGAACCCCCCAACACTTCATCTGCACTATTCCAGCTTTTAGGTCCATGATTGTTCAACAATTTGTTTGTTTGGCTTTGTATATTAATTCTCTTTTCAGCCACCAGGTTCCCCATGCTAGCAGGATGCAATCAGACTTTCCTGGACAGACAACCCCATCAATGTACCTTGAACCTCCTCTTCCCCAAAGCCTTTCCCCACTAGGGAAAGAGAGACAAGCTGGGAGTATGGATCTACCTGTAAATGCCCATGTAGCAATTACAGAAGCCAGACCTTCAGGCTTCTGCATCCCACAATGATCTTGGGTCCATACTCCCAGAGGGTTAACAAATAGGAAAACTATCAGTGGAGGGGATGGTATATGGAGGTCTGGTGGTGGGAACTGTGCAAAGCTATACCCTTCTTATCCTATGGTTTTGTCAATGTTTCCTTTTTATAAATAAAAAATTTAAAAAAAGAAAACAGAAGGATAATTATAGTTGTAACATCTCCAGTACTTATACCAACAATACTATAAGTATAAAGACAGGTGGATGGGGTTCAGGAGGTAGTGCACCTGGCTAAGCACACACATTACAGTGCACAAGGACCCAGGTTGAAGCCCCTGGTCTCCACCTGCAGGAGGAAAGCTTCATAAGCAGTGAAGCAGGGCTACCGATGTCTCTCTGTCTCCCTACCTATCTCTCCTTCTCTTTCAGTTCCTCTCTCTCTTTATCCAATAAGTAAAATTTAAAAAAAAAAAAAAAAAGAAAGAAAGGTGGAATAACATAAGCCTCATCACTAAGTATTAAGCAATCCGGGAGTGGGGAGACATTTTGGTTTTTTTTAGTTGCCTATTGTTTCTCTGATTATGTCTCTAAATGGGAATGCAGAAGTGTGGTAAACCAAAGGCTCTGTGGTCTGTCAAGTCTCTGGGCGACTTTTCTGGACCTCAGGCCAGGCCACCCAGCGGGGCATGAGTATGGGACACAGTGGGCACCAGGTGTTGGGCTGCGCCGCCGAGAAGAGAGAGAAGAGATCCTGAGCAAATGGGGTACACAAATCTTTATTATTGGATCAGGAGGGGGTGGCTCAGGCCAGATGGAGTCAGCCGAAAATGGCAGTCCTGCTACCTTACCACCCTGGGGAGAGAGAGAGAGCAGAGAGAGCGAGAGCGAACGCCTAAAGAGAGAGGGGGTGGGGAAGTGGGAGGGCTTTTATTGGGCAACAACCAGGGGTGACTTGTCGGGACAGGATTGGCTGAAAAGGGCACTGCTAGGATATCGCAGGGAGTGGTAAAACCTGGGGGCATAGACTGCATCTGAATAATTCTTCAACATCAATTTGGCAATGGGTGATCATAACTCTGCAAGTACTGAATGAAAAATGTCCCGAGTGCTCCTTAAATAATGCCAGTAATGTAGAAAGTTCCTTCAGCTATTCACCCAGAACTTTCTCTGTACAGTAGGCGAATAGTGAGAGTTTCCAAAATCCAGAAACATCAATTGCCATGGATTACAACGTCTTCTCCTAAGGCCCCAGAAAAGCCACCCAATACTCAAAAGAGAATCATTTTAATTTTATTTTTGTATCCTTTCAGCAATAAGGAGAACTTTTTTATTTTATTGTTTATTTTATTTATAAAAAGGAAGCACTGACAAAACCGTAAGATAAGAGGGGTACAACTCCACAAAATTCCCACCATCAGAACTCTGTATCCCATCCCCTCTCTTGATAGCTTTCCTATTCTTTAACCCTCTGAGAGTATGAGCCCAAGGTCATTGTGGGATGCAGAAGGTAGAAGGTCTGGCTTCTGTAATTTTTAAATGGCATGAAGACTTAGGATAAACAAATGAACACTGACTTTGAAATTTTGCAGAGTGTAGGCAAAGTACAGAGAGGGGAGCAGATAACATTCTTCCTCTATGTGAGGCAACTACCTTTCACATTTGCAGCTATTATGAAGGAAGAGGGGCCAGGCCGTGGTACACCTCATTAAGTGCACAGGCAAGGAGCTGGGTTCAAGCCTCAGATCCCCACCTGCAGGGGGAAGGTCCACAAGCAGTGAAGCAGAACTACAGGCAGGACTACAGGTGTCTCTCTTTCTCTCTCCCTCTCTATCTCCCCTGCTATCAATTTCTCTCTGTCCTATAAAATAAAGAAAACAAAACCAAACCAATAAATGGCTGCCAGGAGTAGTAGATTCATTGTGTAAGACCCAGAAATACCACTGGTGGCTAAAGAAAGGGGGGGGAAGGAAGAAAGAAATAAAGGATCTGTGACATTATTGAAGAATTACTATAATCACAGTGAATCCCTGATGGTCTGACTTTTAGAATACTTGAGCATATTCAGCAATTTAGACACACTCTGCTTGTCTCAATTCCTGTTGACATGTTATTATATATGGCAGTCGAATGTAATGAAGACTTGACTAAGACCCCTCCTCTATCAGGTTCCCATGAGTTTTCTCAGAGATTCAGAAGTGATGCACAAGTCTTTGGCCCACCTGGTTAAATGCACACATTGCAGTGCACAAGGACCCAGGTTCAAATCCCTGGTCTTCACCTGCAGAGGGAAAACCTCATGAGTGATAAAGTAGGGCTGCAGGTTTCTCTCTGACTCTTTCCCTCTATATTTTCTCCTCCCCTCTCAATTTCTCTCTGTCTCTAGCCAATAAATAAAACAAAACAAGTCCTTGCTCTCTAGCCAGTAAATCGAGATAAAAGCTTCTGATAACAGTTGCATCCACAGTGTACTAATTAGATTTAATGTGACCCCAGTGATCCTCATTGCAAGTTGTATCTTCATCTAATCACTTTGATTGTGAACTAGACTTACTTCTAATTAATTAAACATGGCAGAATTATAGGATGTAATTGCTAAGATTAGATAACACACACACACACACACACACACACACACACACACACATTAACCTTCTCTGGGTTATCCACTCTCCCTCTTTTACTTGCTAGTACATAAGCCAAGTAGTGGAGATGAGCTGCCCTGTGGAGACTCCCCTGGCAAGACACTGAGAAAGGCTACCAGCCAAGAGTCATCAGTACCAGAGGTCCACAGTTCAGCAGCACTCAGGGAACTAAGTCCTTGCAATAGCCAAGTGAGTGAACTTGAAAGCCGATGCTCTAGTAGGTTAGGTTAGCATTTTGGTGGCAACCTGATTGCAATTTTGTGAGGAATATCACATCAGAAGCACCTAGGTGAGCTATATGCAGATTGCAGAGAAACTTTGAGGGGAAAAATTTGTATATCAATTTATTAAGTTTGGGTGAAACTTATAGCACAGCAATAGATATCTAATAAGTCACTCTCAGTAAATATCCCTAAGAGTTTGATGAGATAAAGCAAAAAAGATATTTCAAGTAATTGCTTCCAAATCACCAGAAAACAACTCTGAATCTAGACGGCTATATTTCTATATTCAATTCTAGTGTGTCCGTTTTCTGTGGCAGATATAGAACAGTTGTTAAGAACCCAGATTTCCTGGCATCAGAGAGATATGCAGCAGTAGCTCACAAGACTTGCAATGTGAAAGACGCCCCAGGTTCCATCCTCAGCATTGCCAATACCTAGAGCTTAGAGTGTTCTAGGAAAAAAAAAAAAGACAGAAACCCCACTTTCTATTTTCAAATCCCATTAATGTTATGACTATGAGGGAGTTAATTAGCTTTTCTATGCTTCAGCTATCTCATTTACATAACAAGAGACTAGTGCCTATTGCATAGTTATTAGAATTAAATGAGTTGATTCCTACAAAGATTTCAGAATGTATGCATTTGTCATAGTCAGAACGTCAGTGCTATGGACCTATTATTTGAATAAGAGAGAAGAAGGGAGGGAGGGAAGGAAAGGAAAAGAGAGAGAAAGAAAGAGAACGACATAGAAGCTTTCTCCAATAACCAGAAATGGACTCAAACTTAAATATTGTGCATGGCAAAGCAAGCACCCTAGAAGTTGAACTGTCTTTCAGGTCCTAAATATTTCAAAATGTTGATTATTTCTGAGGAAGAGATGAATGAATGTTTCTCACTAAAATATACCACAGTCAATAAATTGTTCTTAAGATTCTTGAATACTTGAGTGCTAATAAGTCTCTAGGACAATCATTTGACTGGGCCACTCTCATATGGTTTTTTGATTATTTATTACTTTTGTCTCCATCTGAGATCTCTGTTTACTCCAAAGGCAATATGCCTCCTCAGATAGTCATAAATAAAGACTACCTTGCCCTGCTGGTTTGGGATGGCAATTATTTTATCTAACGGTTATATTCTATCATATTACTTTTAACTAGACAGACATTGATTTGATTTAGTTCTGGTCTTCAAATTCTAGGTAAAAGGTAGAAGTCACCTCAGACATATGTCCATTAAGTGGTCATTCTTTGGGAGTCGGGCAGTAGCACTGTGGGTTAAGCACACATGGTGCAAAGCACAAGGGCAGGCATAAATTTACGGGTTCGAGCCCCCAACTCCCCACCTGCAGGGGAGTTGCTTCACAGGTGGTGAAGCAGGTCTGCAGGTGTCTATCTTTCTTTCCTCCTTTCTGTCTTCCCCTCCTCTCTCCATTTCTCTCTGTCCTATCCAACAACGACGACATCAATAGCAACAACAATAATAACTACAACAATAAAAAACAAGGGCAACAAAAGGGAAAATAAATAAATATATAAAATTAATAAATATATTCTTTAGAAGTGGTCATTCTTCATGCTTAACAAAACTGTGCAGAATAAAAGACTTCAATAAATAGAATTCTTTGCGGCACTGAAGAACAGAGCACAGAGGAAAGGCTGAGTTATTAACACAGCAGGACAGAACCTTAGTCATCTGACTCTGACTTGCTTTTTCAGCCTTAAGTCTCAGTTACTGTGAACTACTCAGGAGTCCCGGATATTATATGCTATACCATATCTCTCTGCAGGAGAAAATAATCCCTTCTCTCCTGAATTACTTTATTCCCAATAAACTCACTCACAGGGTGAAGTTGCCTATAGGGAAATAAGGACAGAAAGGGAAAATACAAAGTGAAATTTGGACTGTGTGGGGTATATTACACCAAAGCAAAGGATTCCTGGAAAGAAGCAGAAAGGGAAGAGTGACAAGATATTTGGGTGCTGGTGTATGATGGTGGGGAGGTTGGGAGTGAGAGTAGGCACTTATCTTGGGAAGATGATAAATTGTACCTACATGCCAACAACTCTATTATGAACCATTAAACTCCCCCAATAAGATTATTTAAAAAAATCAATTGAAACATTTCTCTTTTAAAACCTTTGATAAGCTACATACTGCCATCATTTTATCCTTGAGCAATTTGTGCACATACGTCAGAATATTCATAGATCTCTGTCCCTTTTCTCTGAAATACAAAATATTTCACTGTAGGGGCTATATGGTATATAGCATTGCTTCTGTTATATAACAGGAAAAGTGAATGTTTACATGAATGAAGTATGGCCTCATCCTTGTATCCATCTAATTCTCTACTGCTACCTATTTGAAATCTGGGTGGCCTTGCATGTTGTTTTTCTTTCCATCATCTCTCAACAGGCAACACAAAGAAAAGCAGTTCAAGAAATATTCTTTTTTGCTTCCAGGGTTGTTGCTGGGGTTCAGTGCCAGCAGTATGATCCACTGCTCCTGGAGGCCATTTTTCCCACTGTATTGGGTTAGAGCAGAGAAAAATTGTGAGAGAAGGAGACAAAGAAAAAGATAGACACCTGCAGATCTGCTTCACCACTTGTGAAGCACCCACCCTGCAGGTGGGGAGCCCAGGCTCAAATCCCGAATCCTTTCACAGGTCCTTGTGCTTTTTACTGTGTGTGTGCTTAACCAGGGACACCACCATGTGGCCCCAAAGACATAGTCTTCACTAACTTGAAACTCCCAAAATATTATCAACTCATTAAAGGCTCTTTGTGTACTTTCCTGGAAGTGGCTTACTAGATAAATCCTTGGACTCAAAAGTATGGGATTCTAAATTCAATCTCCAACATTACAAGTAATGTATTAGTTCTCTGATTTACTCTTTCCTTTCTTTCTTTCTTATTCCCTCTCTTCATTAGTAAATAAATAAAATATAAATTATTTTTTAATTTTACTTTTATGAGAGTAATTTGGCAGTGTTTCACAGAATTCTACTATTTCAGTATTTTTATGCCCACACATAGTATATCAAAATCAACACACTTCTTATTTGAACTCTTTGTTGTAATCCGTAAAGTTATTTTTCTATACTCTTAAATTCTTGCGAATATGTAGATTTTATACAGGGTATTGTTTTCTATTTTAATTGTCTTCAGTCATCACAAATGGAATGTGTCTTATTTTCTCTTTTAATAAACTCAATTAAATCAAGATGTACTTATTTTATAACCAAAGCTCTGAGTACTCACAGCCAACATCAAACTGTTTGAATGGAGGAGTTTATGGAGCCATAGACCTGATATGTTTCTGTAAAGCACACATATAAAAGCTCAAAAGAATAACAGCAGAAATTCCCCCAAGTAAGCAGAGCAAAGTTGACTTACTTAGTACACTGTGACATTCATTCCTAATCCTTCCTGGAGACGTCCCAAAACTTATCTGCACTACCTATACTCATCATGCTATTGATCTCTAATTAATTTTATTGTTTCTTTCTCCTAGAATTTAACAGTTTTCAAATTGTTCTTCAGCCTAGTAGAATTTCATCACCCTAGAATTTGTTGGAAATACAAATTATTGAGCTCTATTCAAGAACTAGCATGTCAGGGGCTAAGGACTGAAGTCTGACTCACTAACAAAGTGTCCCTGGTGATTCTCATGTGACCTGAAATTTGAGTTATTGCTATGAAACATTTGCTCTTTGAGGACTTTATCCATTATTATTTAACCTATTTCAAGTGTCCAGTATTTGACCTATTGTAACATCTCAGTAATTTTTTGGGGGGGAAGCCTGGAAAATTACTTTTGAATCTTCCAAGTTGCTCTCTCATATAATTCTGACCACCTTATGAAGATACAGTTATAATGAAGTTCAGAAATTATGATTGATATATTAATATCTCACCTTTCCATTCTCACTGTACCTGGTTTACAAACCTTTCTTACTCTACAATTAAGCTTGAAAGTCACTTTCTCTATAACCATCCTATATTTCTCTTCCTGTAAGTGACCATGTCAGAAGTACACATTGACTATGATCATTCATTTTTGTAGTCTCAATACACAGCACACTGCCTTGAATGTAGATGAACTACTTCTTCAATAGTATTTATTTATTCTTAAAATTACATTGAACTATATCAGTGTTAAATAATTAGCAAAGGGATTCCTACTGGAGTTATCTTTTTTTATTAGTGATTTAATAATGATTGACATGATTGTGAGATAAGAGGGGTACAATTCCACACAATTCCCACCACCAGAGTTCTGTGTCCCATTCCCTCTACTGGAAGCTTCTCTCTTCTTTATCCCTCTGGGAGTATGGACCAGAATTCTTTATGAGATGCTGAAGGTGTGAGGTCTGGCTTATTGAATTGCTACTCTGCTAGATATGGGTGTTGGCAGGTAGATCCATACCCTTAGTCTGTTTCTCTTTCCCTAGTGAGGCAAGGCTCTGGAGTTGATTTCTATAATGACTTCATTTTTTTTTTAAATGTTAGACATTTGTTTTGAATGAAGAAGAATAGGACTGGAAAACCAGTTTTTCTCTGATCCTTCCCTTCTCTCTTAACATTCTTCTTTTCTCCCTACTTACCCCTGCTTGACCAGAGCACACATCTTTGGTTCCATTTCTTTCAAGATTTGCTGAAATCAGTTATCAAAGATACTATATGTCAATTAACATAGTTGCTAGTAACTTTTCCTGGCATGTTAACTTTTAGAGCACCAAAATAATGATAACAATAATAATAGTAGTAGGTATTCAAGAAAAAAATTAATAATTAATCAAAACTGCTTCTTTCATTTTAAAAAAATCTGAGTACCTTTTAGGAGCTTAGAATATATCTCTGAACACACATGCAAAGGTTCCTACCATTACTGAGATAAGATTTTGTGGAATGGAAGGGGGAGCAATACGGAGAGACAATGACCACAGATGTGAAATGGTATATCAAAAGGCATTAGATGCTATAGAAAAAAAGAGAGTAGAGTAAATTGAATAACAATGCTGAAATGACAGGCAGTTAAGGGACTTACTGGACAGAGCTGAGAATTGTGGCCAGAGGGTCTCAAAACACATTATTTTACCTTTTCTATGTTCACCACCTTTATTATTTCATCAAGTCTCAGGGCTTCAAACATAATTTATATGCAAATGACTCTGAAATTTATACATTCAATCTAGAGTTCCACCATGTACTCCCTAAATGCACACCCAGCTGCCTCTCAGCATCTCCATTTGTACATCTAATAGGCATTTCAACTCAATTTGTCCAAAGCTCTTTCTGCTACATTCCCCCCACAACCTCTCTCCAACCTCAAGCCTTCCTGCCCCAAGCCTCACAGACTATGTCATTCTACAGTCTTTTCTGTCTGAGTTAGTGATGCCTCCTTGTCATTCCTCAGGTCAAAACACTTGGGATAGTCCTTCATTCTCCTCTCTCTCCCTCTCTCTGAAACCCCTTCATCTAATCTAACATAAAATCTTGCCTTATGGACTTTAAAAGACTCATTCAGAATCAAATCCAAACCATCCATTTGGATTGTAAGCAAATCCAGAGAATAATTTATTGTTACTGTCATGATGACAGTCTATTTATTCATGACCTGACCGTAGTGGCCAAAATGCTGCCTACTTTACTCTAAGTCAAGTCATGCTTGGTATGTCCATCTATTCTAGGCCTCCTTTTTCACCTCTCATACAAGCCAAGAACCCTGGCCTGGAATTCCCTTCAGGGCTTGACCGCATTCCTTGTCTGATTTCACTGCTCTTCACTTCACTCATCGTTCTCTCAACACCAGTCTTGAGATGGTCCAGGCGTGATTTTACCTCTAAAACATTCCACTTGCTATTGCTTCTTTTGAGTACATTTATCCTCACCCCACTCCATCAAAACATTTCATTCCCTCACCTATATCTCATATTAATTTCAAGGCTACATATCAAGGCTCACTTGAACATGCAGACACTTAACCCAGCTTTCCAAAACTCTGCCTTAATTTATCTCCTAGCACCTGCCATCTGAAATACAATGTATTCACCTACTTACTGCCTGTCACACCATTTCCAGCAAAAACTTTTTACTTAAAATTTCTGCTCTACTTTCAGTGGCTAGAAGAGTAGCTGGGACATGGTGGACACTTCATTAATTTATCCTGGTACTTTCTTAGTACAATCTCTATGCCCCAAGCACATAGACATTGCCCAAACTAGTCTATTCTAAACTTGTGTGCCCTGCTTTTCCTGTTTAATGTTATGAGACCCACAGCATAGGCCCCCATATTTTCCTCTCTCACTCTGTCTGCCTCCTAACCTGCCCTGTTACTTCCTTGTGTGAACTTGAAGGACCTGGTAATCTGTGTCTCCATCTCATGATAAAATAAAAATATTATTTACCTGTTTATTTTTGGCATTTCAAGAGTCTTATGTATATACAATTTCACCATTCAGAGATTTTTTTTCTTGGGCAGGAGGAAGGAGAAAGAAAGAAACATAGAGAGAGAGAGGGGAGAGATGAGAGGGAAAGAGAGAGAGAGAGAGAGATCACAGCACTGGAGCTTTCTCTGTTGCCATGGCATCTTCCATGTGGCTCCAGAACTTCAGTTGGCAAGCATGTCTATCCTGTATAGGTTGTAGAACAACCTTCACAATAAGAAGTAGGAGTTTGGTTTTATGTCAATCAAAGTGTGAGGGTAGTAAGCAGAGGATTCTAGGGAAGGTCATGCATATTTTTTCAGAGGAAAAGGATGACTGCACAGTTGAGTAACATACTATGAGCATAAATAATCATATCGGACATGGATATAAAATGATACAGACATTTCAGTATGTGAAAGAGCATGTAACTTAGTATGGAGAAGAGATAAGGCAGCCCAGGAAATGGCACAGTGGAATCTTAAGCGTAGGGTTCTTATTTTGATTCCTCAAATATACCGGAGTGATGTAAGGATCCTGGTTTGATTCCCCAGTTCCCCACCTGAAGGGGGGTCGCTTAGAGGCTACGAAGACATTCTGCAGTTGTTCATCTTTCTCTCCCCCACTCTATCGTCCCCTCTTCTCTCAATTTCTCTCAGTCTCATCCAATTAAATAGGGGGAAAACTGGCCTCTAAGACCAGTGGGTCTGTAGTGCTGGCACCAAGGCCCAGTAATAACCCAGAAGGCACAAACATAAATAAATAAATAAACTAACCAAAATGTAAGAAGAAGAGAAACCTCACATAACAGCAGACCTTGAGAAAGTGAGAAAGATCCCTCCCTACCTCTGAGTGGTATATCTTATCCTGACAGGTCATAAAACTTCTAAATTGTGTAGGCTACTCTTCCCTCAGACACAGCTCTGCAGGAAAAGATAACAGTAACTAAGGCAACCAGACCCTGAGCACTGGGTCCAAGTCCCACCCTTAACCTTGCAGCCTCTGCTTCTGTGATGATGCTTTCTGCTCTCAGCCTGCAGCCTCCTTATGAGCTGGACATTCTCTTTGCTCTGGACCCAGAATTCTTGAAGAACACAAGCTCTTTCTGTGGCCTACTAATGTTAATAAAGTTTTTCCTCTTTCTGAATCCTCATGGCTCTCCAGTCTCATCTGTCACATCACTTAATCCTAGAGTCTGTCTCAGTTTTTGAGTGCAGTCCAAGGTTTGATCATTTGGTTACAAAAGAGATAAGAACAGGAAGCAATAAAAATGTAGAGTCTTCTACAGTTTTTATGTATTTAAAAGTGAATTTAAGTATGCATATTTTTATTTACTAATTAATTTATTTAAGACATAGAGTAAGAGCATCATTCTGGTATATTCCATATCTGGATTTGAACAGTGGACTTCACATATGGAACCTCTGTTCTCTACCACTGAAACATATCACCAGCATTGACTCTAAGGAATTTTCTGAGCATGTGCATAGTTCTACATTCACATAGCATTCTAAATAAATGTTAAAAATAGTCAAGGTTTTCTGAAGTCCTTAAGACCCCATCATATTCAAGCTCCTCCTGCAGAGTGAGCCTTTTGATTAATCTACTGTTTGTTTCAGTGTGGCCTCAGGCAGCAGGAAGTAAAACATTTGCTTATAAACATTTGCAGTAAATACTCCCTAGATACTGGCATTAGTACTGAGTAAATCCTGATTCAGATGAACTTAAAAGGAGCCTTCTGAGTCAGTGTCCCAAGAAGCCGCCAGACAGCTCAGGTTGCCCCAAGTCTTTGGTTGATTTCAGCTAGTTTATAAAAAATTAAAAAGATGATTCTGGGTGTTTTGCCAGTTTTTTTTCCTTTTTCTTTCTTTCTTTGTTTTTTTTTTTTTTAATAAGACAGAAACACTGACAAAACCATAGGATAAGAGAGGTACGTTTCCACACATTTCCCACCACTAGAACTCCGTATCCCATCCCCTTCTCTGATCATTTTCCTATCCTTTATCCCTCTGGGAGTATGGAACCAGGGTCATTATGGGGTGCAAAAGGTGGAAGGTCTGGCTTCTGTAATTGCTTCTCTGCTGAACATGGGCATTGGCAGGTTGATCCATACTCCCAGCCTGTCTCTTTCCCTAGTGGAGCAAAGCTCTGGGGAAGCAAGGCTCCATTTATTATTATTATTATTATTGCTTTTGTGGAAGGATAGAATTCCAAAGTCCCTTACACTGTTATTTTCACTTACATTACCCTGCTATATTAATCTTTTGCAATATTTGTTATTATTTCCTTTTCCCCTAGAGTAGAGGGTCTCTCTAGTGAGATGATTTAAGGTGAGGGGTGCTGTCTAATTCATAGTTCTCTCACAGCATAAAACACCAGGCTGCTGTGAACATGTGGCAGTCTACAAACATCTAGACTTTTGTTTCTGTGGTTTCTGGACATAAATGTCATGCCACACAATTTCCCAGCTACATAAATAAGCAGTCTCACTGAGACTCCAGTCTCTTTTGAATGGATTGTTTAGTGGGCTTCTATTCAAATTGAAGAAATGATAGTGCTCATGGGCAGAACTTAAGAAACAAGAACAGAAAAGGAAAAGATAAAGTAAAACTTGGCCTGGTTTGGTGTATTGCACCGAAGCAAAGAATTCTGGGGAAGGAGGACAGGGAGTGGGTGAAGATGATGTGAAGGACCTAAGTTGGTAGTGAGAGTGTTTTACAGACAGCTATAAGAAATTTTACCCACATGCCAACAACCGTATTGTAAGCCAATAACCACTCTATGAAAAAGTGAAAGAAAGGAAGAAGGAAGGGAAGGAAGGAGAAAGAAAGAAAGAAGAGAGAGAGAGAGAGAGAGAGAATAGCGTTAAGGACAGCTTAAAAGGCAGGGACAGGGATACACATGGGTGGTCCACAATGACACTGGAAGAGTATTAGAAAGCATACAAGGAACTGCAGAGTTAGCCAAACAGTTCAGACAGACCCCCTATATAATCCTTCCCTACACATTCATCTCATCATATGAAAAAGGGACCCTATTCCAGGATGATTGTTGCTGCATCAACTCCTACCTGAGGGCATAGAATGTGGATTTGCATACCAGCTCTATGACTAAAAAGTTAAACACCAAGGGACTGGGCAGGAGTTGAGTGTCAAGAAACCAGAGTGCCTTGGCATATACTTGATTATTTATGGCCACTTACCCCAACCCTGAATCCTATAAAAATTAGGAGGACTGGAAAACTTGAAATCTTTCATTCTTGGTAATCTAGACATATCTGTGCCTGTATCTCTCTTCTCCCTATCTCTCTGTATGTGCTTCAAAAATGCTGTTTTCCTGAAATCTGACAGTCTCTGTGATTCTTCACCATAATTTTTTTCTATGAACAGACCAGAAGAGTTCCAAGGTGGGAGGTGGGAGGCAGTCTCCTTACCCACTTCACCTGTAATAATAGTGGACTTAACTTTTTTGAATCCTTCTTCAGGTAAACCACTCAGAGTAACTGGATTATGTGTAGTTTATAACACAAGGGCAAAAGACTGTGAAGTAGATCTCTAGCCACTGTTTACTGTTCTTCCAATGAACTGGTCCCCTAATACTCCTCGTGATCAACTTCTCTTCCTCTTCCTTATTCGTGTCTTTGTTGAATGTGGGAGAACTGTGCTTTGGGGGTTAATCTGTTTGGGGATTTCATTAGAAGGGACCCATGTTCAGTGGGGAAGCAATTACAGAAGCCAGACCTTTTACCTTCTGCAACCCACAATGACCCTGGGTCCATGCTCCCAGAGGGATGGAGAATGGGAAAGGTATCAGGGGAGGGGGTGGGATATGGAGATTGGGTGGTGGGAATTGTGTGGAGTTGTACCCCTCCTACCCTATGGTTTTGTTAATTAATCCTTTCTTAAATAAAAAAAAAAAAAAAAAGAGAGAGTCAAGTCCCAAGGAACCTGGTGTGACTCATAGCTGTTGAGGCATAAATTGTAAAAGTGGCTTTTAACATATTAGCAGCAAAATTGTACTCACAAGTTACCAGTCACAGGATCAAAAACTACCAGGAGCAGTAAAATAGGACTGGAATCCTAGTTGCAATTCACCCTGACTATAAGAGCTTTGGTTGGGAAGTCATGAACCCATATATGAGCTCAGCTCCCATTGCACTAGAGAATGAGCTCATATATATTCATGTTTATATCTCTGTAACTCACATATGCCTAGTATCAAGTAAGATATACAGTAAGTACTTGATTAAGCAAAGTATGACTCAAGTAACAGAGTAAGCTAATGATCACAGATTGTTTTTAATTCTAGTTGCAGATTTAAATAAAACACATAAACCCTTAAGACTCTGTCTTTAGAAAAAGTCCAAATATTTTGCATGTATTTTCAAAAATGATAGTAGAGGCCAAGAGATAGCTTGGATAGAGTGCACACTTTATCATAAGATTCTGATTTTGATCCCTGGCACTATCTGGGTGCAGCATGGGCAACACCATGGAAATTCTATCCATGGATAAGGTTGTTTCTATTTGTGTCTCTCTGTCTGTCTGCCTACCTATCTTCCTATTATTCTACTGAAAAAAAAAAAAAGACCAATAAGGTTGCTCAGTGGAATAATACTTCTGTGAGGCTTTGGTTCATTCCTTAGTACTGAACTACAGAATTAATGTACAAATGTAGATAGTCTCAGACGAAAATAGTTTAATTAATCATTGCAGAAACATCTCAGGATTCCTCCACGTTCCAAGATACCATTTCAGGATGCTCCATATGTTTAATCCAATGAACCCTTTTCCATCTGTTTTGATAATACTAACGTGTACCTTTGCTAAGTCTTCATTCATGCATAGTGAAATAACAATATGATAGTTTCTTCACTACTTAATCCTATAAACTCAATAATTTTTCAAAAGTCATTTATTTTAATTTTAAATGAATTTTATAGTAGTTTACAAGATTGTAAGATTAGAGGGTTCTAATCTTCTCTGTGTTCTAATTTTCTCTGTGATAACCATCTTAGTTCTCACAAAGTCTTTGATATAGTTTTTTTTTTCTCCACTAACTTTTAGGATAAACCTGTTAAGTCAGGATTTCCAAGAAAACATTGATTCTCTAGTGATGATACAATAATAGAAAATGTACACTAGTGGAAAAGAAAATTGTAGAAGCACCCAGTTAAACAATGTTTCTCCCACCACTACCACCATCTTCAATGATCATTTAACTTACAGACGTACAATTGGAAATATAGTGTTGCCCCTACCCATTTATATGGTAAGAGTTTTTTTTTTTCTTTTTTTGCCTCCAGGGTTATGGCTGGGCTCTGTGCCTGCACTACAAATCCACTGCTCCTGGTGGCCATTTTTTCCCATTGTTATTGTTGGCACTGTTATTGTTGTTGCTGCTTCTATTGTTCTTAGATATGACAGAGAGAAATTGAGAGAGGAAGGGAAGACAGAAAGGGAGAGAAAAAGAGACCCCTGCAGACGTGCTTCACTGCTTGTGAAGTGAGCCCCCTGCAGTTGGGGAGCCGGGGCTGAAACTGGGATCCTTATGCTGGTCCTTGTGCTTTGTGCTGTGTGTATTTAGGCGAGTGCACCACTGTCTGACACCCTGATAAGAGCATTCTACAGGACAATGCTCCATTGAACACCCTAGGGGAAATCCTGCTTTAAAGATTTCTTGCATAATTGTCTCTCAGAGCTTAATAAAAGTTTGCTGCATAAACACTTTCCATTCTTCAGTAACTTGTGAGCTCTGCAAGGACAAACTAGAGTCATTTGCATTTTTAGGAGGAACTAATCACTGCATAAATGACTCATCTACTGACTCAACTAAGCACAAGATACAGAGTTAGACAGCTATACTCTCCAGAAGCCAGAAATGAAGTGTATAAAAGGCTGAAGTTTCTAAGGTACTTTGGGCAAATGTCAATGCCCACGTGCGGTACTCACAAGTCTTCCTTGCTTCCTTCAATAAGCCTTATACTATGATGTCAAAAATCACATTTTTGTAGCATTCTCTGAAACAAGTGGAATATCCCACTTAAAAGAAAATTAAGAGGAAGTTGGGAGGTAGTGCAGCAGGTTAAGCTCACATGGCTCAAAGTACAAGGACCAGTGTAAGGATTCTGGTTCGAGCCCCTGGATTCCCACTTGAGGTGGGAGGAGGGTCACTTCACAAGCAGCAAATAAGGTCTGCAGGGGTCTATCTTTCTCTCCCCTTCTCTGTCTCCCCCTCCTCTCTCCAGTTCTCTCCTATCCAACAAGGACAACAACAATAATGACAACAATAATAACTACAACAATAATAACTACAACAATAAAGCGGCAAGGGTAACAAAAGGGAATAAATAAATATTAAAAAAATAAGTCAGAGCTGAGCTCTGGTAAATATAATAATAATAAAATTTAAAAGAGAAAATTAAGATAAAGATGTGTGTGTGTGCCTTCTCCTTGCCACTGAACTGCTGAATACACACACACAAACACACACACACAGGAGAGAGAGAGAGAGAGAGAGAGAGAGAGAGAGAACTTACTTACACCTGCTCAAGGAAATTACCAGTCCCTGCATAGAAAATTCACAGCAGATAAGAGAATCCAAAGGTGAGACTGAGGAAGAGACTGTCAAGATTGCAGGAAACCTGAGGTTTCTAGCCCTGGCCCTTTCCATATTCATTAAAAGGAATTACAAATAGGGAAACCCTGTAGAGTCACCTCCTACAAATAAAAAGTGGAAGAGGAATGTGGAGAAACTCAAACATAAAGATTACATTTCCAGCTATCTTGTTTTTCTTACTGAGATCCTCACTCCTTTATAACCCTCCTCCTCCTCACTTCTTTCAGCTCTCCTTTTCTTCATCCTCTTCCTCTCCTCCTCTTCTTTCTCCTCCTCTGCTGCCTTCACTTTATATTATGAGTACTAATTTCTAAAGGTGAAAGTTTAGGAAAGAAAAGAGAACTGCTCCTAGAGGAGAAATCAAAACAAAGTAGAGGACAAAGGAGCTTCTTTCCCGAGTTTTCCAATTTTTGACAGCCTAATAATCATCTTTCTTTTTCTTTTTTTTAATATTTAGTTTCCCTTTTATTGTCCTTGTTTTTGTTTTTTATTTATAAAAATGAAACACTGACAAAACCATAGGATAAGAGGGGTGTGACTCAACACAGTTCCCACCACCAGAACTCCATATCCCATCCTCTCCCCTGGTAGCTTTCCTATTCTTTAACCCTCTGGGACTATTGACCCAAGGTCATTGTGGGATGCAGAAGGTGGAAAGCCCCGCTTCTGTAATTGCTTTCCATCTGAACATGGGCATTGACAGGTCAATCCAAACTCCCAGCCTGTCTCTTTCCCTTGTGGGGCTGGGCTCTGGGGAATCAGAGCTCCAGCACACACACACATTGGTGGGGTTGTCTGTCCAAGGAAGTCTGGTTGGCACGATGCTAGCATCTGGAGCCTGGTGGCTGAAAAGAGGGTTAACATAAAAAGCCAAACAAGTTGTTGACTAATTATGAACCTAAAGGCTTGAGTAGTGCAGATGAAGAGTTGGGGGAAGGGGTTTCTGTTCTGTAGATAGATAATAGGCATATTTTAGTTATATTCCAAAGGGCCTGTGGCTATACTATTTTTTCCCCTGAGCCTGAAATATGATATGCAGGTGGAGACCATAGGATGAGTATTTGATATGATGACTCTCTTAACAGCTTAAACCAGAGAGAACAGAAGCAACTGGTGGCACAGCTATATACAAATAATATCAAAGAACATAAATTATGGTAATGTTGTGTATGATATAGCAAATTCTAACAGAGATTTTTTTCAAAGTTAACCCAATTGCCAAATAATATGATTAGAGCAATAACTATCTATTGCCTTCTTAAACCCTAAGACAGTAGGAACCTCCTGCTTCCTATATTTCCCCAGTCCTGGAACCTCTAGTGGAGCTCACTTTCCTGCATGCTTCCTCAATTCATACCAAATGATACTACATCTGCTGTTCCAAATCTAATCAACGCAAGGAGTACCACCTCAGCATGCTTCACTCAGACTGTGTCCAGAGACGTTAGAAATGTAATGTCAACCCTTCAGCCTCATTACTTGGGTGAGACCTTTCCTTTCATAGGATTCTCTAATTCCATTCCAGGAGGTTCACTTTCTAACAAAGCCCTAAAACCTAGATATAGACCAGTTCCCATGAGACAGGCATATGTTCACATGTATCCATAAATTAGGACAAAATATATACCTGAAACCAAAAGTACACAATAGTCTATCTACAGTGAGTCAATATGAAGTTCATAATGAAATAGTGTCTACTTAGACTTAGATACCCTCCTCATCTATTTCCTATTATACTTCCCTCACTCACTGCCAAGCTATACTTATCAAAACAAGGACTGCAAAAGTTGAATAAGGGCAAGAGACTGGCATACTTTAGTAATGACTCTTTAGTCACTATCAGGCCACCCCAACAGCTGGGGCCCTATGCGGGGAGTCTTGAGATTCTCAGACAAACATGATGGGCCTAGACCTTGAATAAATTCCTCTCTCCATTGTTACCAGTAATCTATATCAGGAACAACAGAACAGACCCCTTTGTGGGCCCCCATAAGACCTTGCCCTCAACTTGGATCAACAACGATAGAGAATGTTCCATCCTCTGAAGGGAGGCTGGACAACATACTCTATGCTACAACTGAAGAAGATGGGCTGATATTGGGCAGCTTGGAATGTTCCTACTCATGACTAGAGAATGAAATTGGATCTACAGGGATGCAGAGGTCACATGAACTCCTAAACTGAATATAGGTCCCAGATCACATCAAATAGATGGTGTTTAAAGTCAACAATATTTATATACCTTTCCCACATTTGGGGGCTGCCCTCTTCCCAGATCCAGCTTCTGGTCATTTTTCCAGCTATGAGATCATATCCCCAGACAATAACTAGGATCCACCTGAATATTCTTCTTCTTTGAGCTGCTTTAAGGTCTTACTGGTTTTCCTATTTACTTCTATCATATCTTAAAAATTTGGATAGGGTGCTTGCTTCTTTGCCATGAAAATAATGCAGGTGAAACTCAGTCCCACCATACTGAAGGAAGTTTAGTGGTCTCTTTATCTCTTCCTCTCGGTCTCTAGCTTAAAAATAACAACAACAGCAACAAGACCCCAAAATAAATAATCTTTAGGGAAAAAATACCACACATATCTAATAGTAAAATATTTAAGTTGGAATATGACATAGCAACTACTATCCAAGTAGAAACCCCTGATGGTCACAGATGGTTTTAAGGTTCGACTATATTAATTTCCTCACCCAGGATCATGGTTTCTCACATATTCAGACTGTTGCATGGAACCTTTTTTTGTCTTATAATACTCAATACTCCCTCATAATTCCTTTCCACTGTTTAACTGCTGAAACCTTTTTATTTTCAATATTGCCCCCTCCTTACTGGTATCCCTCAACAGCAGCTAAGGGAGCTAATACCTTAAAGTTTCTAGAGTCAATAAATGCAGAGTCCTGTGTGCTTCTGCCTAGGTTTCTGGAACGTAGTGTAACTCAGTCTGCATATATAAATCAATATTTTATCCTATTACTTTCAGTAGGATTCTCATTGCCCTTCCTAGAATAATTTAAATTCACCTACTTCTTAAATTAAATGATACCTGAAAGGTTTAGCTGATAAATGACTCTGATTCTGCTGTAAAAGGTCTTCTTCAGGAACAGAAGCATGTATTTCACTATTAGTGAAAACCATTAGCTTCAGCAGAATGCCCACTGGCATCTACAACAGCGGCAATACTCCCATAATGCAACTTACCCCCATGGCTCACAGTAAATAATGACAGGATATAAGTTTATTGTTGGCCAGATATTAAATAAAATGTGTTGAAAGAGAGAAGAACATTAGAGATTCGGAAGAGCACTAGACACTCACAATTTTACTCACTGTCAGTTTCTTTTTATTGTTGTCTACATGTGCAGTCTGATATATTAAAGGCGATGATGATACAATTCAAATAATAAAAATATCCAAAACTGAAGGACTATGCCTCATTAGAAAATTATGTAAAAATGAATGTACACTCAGGATAATACTCGCTAACACTTATTAGCAGCTAGGCATAGTTATGAATACTTTGTCAGTCTAGCCCAATTTGACCTTCCTCATGGAAGTAATTTGCTTAGTGCCACATGGCCAATCCTTGGTTGAGGTGAATGAAAGCTCACATTCAACTCCAGAACCTGGGCTCTAGACCTCCAGTCCTATTGATTTTGGTAGCCCAACTCAAGAGTGACCACAGTCACGTATTCTGTCACACTTCCCCAATGATAGAAGACTAGCATGGCTCAGTCATACATAAAAATTTAATATAGACTATTTAAAATGTATATAATCTGTCAGTGGTTTTTCTTAGACTACAGAAGCACATGCATGTACACCAAGATCCCACTAAGGAAATTGTATCTCTCTCTGTGATCAGTGAATCCCTCAAAAAATATTTGCTGAACACCACCATGTATTATGATACATTTCTTGAACTTCCAAGGGAACTTCTGATTTACTTGGAATATGGGATAAATATGCAAGTTTACAAACGCTGATACCTTGATGTGCACAGAGTTATTGATGCTGAAGTTGCAGGAACTAACCATTGGCCTTTACACCCCTTCAACATCTAATGAGCTAAAAACAGGCAAAAGAATCACCTGGTGTGTAGTTTTGGCAAAAATTGTCTTAAGTGGTGGCTGTTGCCTCTTAGCTCTGTATGTTTATGATATTATACTAAGGGGGCTGGTTGGTAGGCACACTTGGTTGAGCTCACACATTACAATGTACAAAGGTTCAAGCTCCTGGTCCCCACCTGCAAGGGGGAAGCTTCCCTAATGGGGAAGCAGTGTGCAAGTGTCTATCTTTCCCTCTCCTTCTCTATCTCCATTTCCCCTTTCAATTTCTCTCTGCCTTATCAAGTAATTTTTTTTAATCTTAAAGACAAAAATCTATTTTATAAAGAAGGAAGGGTCCAGGTTGTGGTGAACTTGGTTGAACATACATGTTACAATGCGCCAGGACCCAGGTTCAAACTCCTGGTCCCCACTTGTAGGGGGAAAGCTTCACGAGTGGTGAAGCAGGACTGCAAGTGTCTCTCTATCTCTCTTCCTCTCTATCTCCCCCTTCCCTCTTAATTTCTGGTTGTCTCTAACAAATAAATAAACGATAATAAAAAATAAGAAAGAGAGAAAGGAAGGAAGGAAGGAAAGAAAGAAGGAAAGAAAGAAGGAAGGAAGAAAAATAAAAAAAGGAAAGAAAGGATTTCCTGCTAAGGTTAGACTAGCAAGTGGAGCCTGGATCTGAAGTCAAAATGAGATTTTTTTTCACCATTTTGTTTCCAAGTGATAACATTAACTTCAGAAGTTCTATCCATGAGCAGGGGAAGAGAATGTCTGGCTCAAGGATCAACTAAGTCTTACAAAATCATTTGGTTGGGGCCAGGAAGTAGTGCATCTTGTTAAGCGCACACATTATACTGTGCAAGGACCCGGTTCAAACCCTGGCCCCCACCTGCAGGGCAAAACCTCACGAGTGGTGAAGTAGGGCTGTATATGTCTCTCTGTTTCTTTCCCAATCTCCCCTTCCCTTCTCAATATCTCTCTGTCTCTATCCAAAAATAAATAGTTAAAAATCGTTTGGTCTGGCTCTGCCAAGGCAGCCATCTTTGTTTTTTCATAGCATTAATCACTCCTAATTTTTAAGCTGGTAGTTTTATATGGTCCATGAATATGATTATAAATAGTCAAGTGGCCTTTGACAGAAAAGGGAGGCCTACTCTTACACAAAAATGAGCAGGATGGGGGCTGGGTGATAGCGCAGCAGTTAAGAGCATATGATGCAAAGCTCAAGGACCATTGTAAGGATCCCTGTTTGAACCCCCAGCTCCCCACCAGCATGGGGTCGCTTAGCAAGCAGTGAAGCAGGTCTTCAGGTGTCTGTCTTTCTTTCCTCCTCTCTGTCTTCCCCTACTCTCTCAATTTCTTTCTGTCCTATCCAATAACAACAACAGGTATAAAAACATTAACAGCCACAACAAGGGCAACAAAATTTGGAAAAATAGCCTCTAGGAGCAGTGGATTCATAGTGTAGGCATCGAGTTCCAGTGATAACCTTGGAGGCAAAAAAAAAAAAAAAAGCTGGTAAAAGCATTGATTTATGGGCCTCCGCCACCCACTAAAACCAGGGACTCATAAAATGAATGTAAAAAGGATGGTACTGAGTTTCCCTGTATCCCCTGGAGACAGTACTTACCCATTGTTCCCTTGATTTTCTGCCTGGTGAACTAGATTTTCTTAGTCAAGTGAGATGTAGCCAGTTTACAAAGAGAGGGGACTGGGTGTGTATGTCGCTTTAGAAGTTATGATTCCTGGTTGAATGTAGACCAAGCAATCAGTGTCTTTCCACCCATCAATCAGGAAAGGAAACCTCTACTCCTCTCCAAGTGGGGATAGAGATAGGAGAATGCAGCTCATTAACAGAAACATTCCATGGAAGATAAGGCACCTCATAGGAAGCATCACAGGGCTGGGCATTGGTGCACCCAGTTAAGCACACATAGTACTAAGCACAAGGGGCTGCTCAAGGATCTGGGTTTGAGCTCCCGCTCCCCACCTGCAGTGGGAATGCTTAAAGAGTGGCGAAGCAAGTCTGCAGGTATCTGTCTTTCTCTCTCCCTCTCAATTTTTCCCTATCCTATTAAATAAAAATTGAATGTGTGGGAGTCGGGCTGTAGCGCAGCGGGTTAAGCGCAGGTGGCGCAAAGCACAAGGACCGGCATAAGGATCCCGGTTTGAACCCTGGCTCCCCACCTGCAGGGGAGTTGCTTCACAGGCAGTGAAGCAGGTCTGCAGGTGTCTATCTTTCTCTCCTCCTCTCTGTCTTCCCCTCCTCTCTCCATTTCTCTCTGTCCTATCCAACAATGACAACAACAATAATAACTACAACAATAAAACAACAAGGGCAACAAAAGGGAATAAATAAATAAACTAAAATATTAAAAAAAAAGAAGACTTAAAAAAAATTGAATGTGTGTGTGTGCATGTGAAAAATGGCCACCAGGAGCAGTGGATTTGTAGAGTCCCAGGAGGCAAAAAAAAATAAAGGGGGGGTTCAGCTGATAGGCCATTTCTCTCATAGTGCAGAACCAAAACAAATTCAGTAGAGAAAGAAAATGCCAAACAGACTCTCTGAGAATCTACTGTAAAATAAGAAGGTATTTATTGGTTAAGCAGAAGAATATTCTACAAAGAGCATAGGAGCACAGGGTGAAAACAGATCTATGAGTCAAGGAGTGCTGACCCAGGGCAGTGGAGGGTTATCCTGGAACAGAAGAGACAAGTAACAAGGGACAAAGGCCCACTGTATCAGAAGCATCAGCCAAGGAGTACACACCCTATTCTCCATGTAGGGAGATTCACTCTGGTCCCCAGGAACTCAGGGATTTGTAGGAAGTCCCCCATGACCACAGAACTGTGTGGTAACCACTGATCAGAGCCCTATTTGCATCCCACTAGGGCCATTTTTAAAGTAAAATTAAAAATCAAACCAACTTTCATAAGGTCAAAGTGTCCTTAAACTTCCTTTAAAAAAATTAGATTCTACTCCACTCCAGGAGCTTCACTTCCTAACAAAGTCCTAAAACCTAGATATAAATCAGGTCCCATGATATAGGGCACATGTATCCATAAATTAGGGAAAAATATATACCTGAAAACAAAAATGCATAATAGTCTGCAGTGAGTCAGTATATGCAGCAAGAAAGTAGAAAGACCTAATAAGAGCATCAAAACGTTCCTAATGAAATATTTTTTTCTTTAGACTTAGATGCCCTCCTCACATGCTTCCTATTATACCTCCCTCAGTCACTCTAAAGCTAATGTTATCAAAGTAAGAACTGCAAAAGCTGAATAAGGGCAAGAAACTGGCATACTTTTACGATGACTCGTTAGTCATTATCAGGCCACCCCATCAGCTGGGGCCCTAGTTGGGGAGTCCTGAGATTTCCAAACAGACAGGATGGGACTAGACCTAGAATAGATCCCACTCTCCATTGTTACTAGTCATCTCTATCAGGAACAACACAATAGACCCCTATGTGGGCCCCCATAGGACCTTGCCTCAATGTGGACCAAAAAAAGCAGAGAATATTCCATCCTCAGAAGGGAGGATGAACAATATATTCTGTGTCCCACCTGAGGAAGATGGGTCCTGAAATTGGGGCAGCTTGGAACATTCCTACTCATGACCACAGAATGTGAGCTCAGATCTACGGGGATACAGAGGCTCCGAAAGTGAATATGGTACCCAAATCACATCAAATAGATGGTGCTTATAGTCAGTAATATTTATACAACTTTCCCATATTTAGGAGCTACTCTCTTCCCTGATGCAGTTTTCTGGTCCTTTTTCCAGCCATGACATCATCTCCCCAGATAATAACTTGGATCCACCTATATATTAGATGTCAGGCTTAGCAGAAAAAAAAAAAAACTAGTATTGTCATAGGCCCTTTGGAAAATAACTAAAATAGGACTACTAACTGTCTAAAAAATGTAGACCCCCCCTAACTCATGATCTGAATTATTCCAGCCTTTAGATTCATGATTAGTCAACAATTTGTTTGGCTTTACATGTTAACTCTCTTTTCAGCCACCATGTTCCAGATGCTACCATGATACCAATGGGACTCCCCTGGGCAGATGACCCTACCAATATGTCTTGGAGCTTCACTTCCCCTGAGCCCCACCCCACTAGGGAAAGAGACAGACAGGCTGGGAATATGGACTGACCTGTCAACACCCATGTTCAGCATGGAAGCAATTATAGAAACCAGACCTTCCACCTTCTGCACCTTCTAATGACCCTGGATCCATACTTCCAGAGGATTAAAGAATAGGAAAGGTATTAGGGGATACAGAGCTCTGGTGGTGGGAATTGTACCCCTCTTATCCTATGGTCTTGCCAGTGTTTCTATTTTATAAATAAATACATTTAAAAAAATTAGAAACCAGGCTGGGGTAAACTGCATAATGGTTACGCAAAGAGACTCTCCTGCCTGAGGCTCCAAAGTTGCAGGTTCAGTCCCTCAACCACCACAAGCCAGAGCTGAACAGTAATCTGGTAAAAAAAAAAAAAAAAAAGGAATAAAAAATTAGAAACTGGTACAGAGGAGGAGGATACAAGTCCTGTGATGAGACAGTTATTATATCATAGTGTTTTCTAGTCATTAAGTAGAGCATCTGATCCTTGTCAGAAGGAACTTCATTTTACATTTTTTAATAGGGTTATTGATGGGCTTCAGTGCCTGCATGATCAATCCACTACACTTCATTTTTACCTCTTCCTCCTCCTCCTCTTCTTTTTCCCTTCTTCTTTTCTTCTTCTTCTTCTTCTTCTTCTTCTTCTTCTTCTTCTTCTTCTTCTTCTTCTTCTTCTTCTTCTTCTTCTTCTTCTCCTTCTCCTTCCCTTTCTTCTCCTTCTCCTTCTTCTTCTATTTCTTCTTCTTCTTCTTCTTCTTCTTCTTCTTCTTCTTCTTCTTCTTCTTCTTCTTCTTCTTCTCCTTCTCCTTCTCCTTCTCCTTCTTCTTCTTCTTCTTCTTCTTCTTCTTCTTCTTCTTCTTCTTCTTTTTCTTCTTCTCCTCCTTCTCCTTCCCTTTCTTCTCCTTCTTCTTCTCCTCCTCCTCCTTTTCCTTCCCTTTCTTCTCCTTCTTCTTCTTCTTCTTCTTCTCATTCTTCTTCTTCTTCTTCTTCTCCTCCTCCTCCTCCTCCTCCTCCTTCTTCTTTTTCTCCTTCTTCTTCTTCTTCTTCTTCTTCTTCTTCTTCTTCTTCTTCTTCTTCTTCTTCTTCTTCTTCTCCTCCTCCTCTTCCTCCTCCTCCTCCTCCTCCTCCTCCTCCTCCTCCTCCTCCTCCTCCTTCTTTTTTAACTTGATAGAACAAGAGGGAGGGGGAGATACAGAGTGATAGACAAAGACACCTGCTGTGCTGCATCACCACTCCCAAAGCCTCCTACAGGTAGTGAGCAAGTGTTTGAACCCTTGCCCTTGCACATGATAACCCATGAACTCAACTATGTACACTCAATCAGATGTACCACTGCCTGGCTGTCTTGCATTTTCACTTTTTGATAGGAGAAACTTGACCGTGGTCTCCAAATGTAGTACCTGCTAGAATAGTTCCTTTCCAATGCCATGACCCTTTTCAAGAGATCATTAAGCACCTATTCTCTTTCTCAACAACCTATCTCATCCTTGCATCACAAAAATTCTAGTTTTCCCTAATTCTCTTAAAAACATCCCTCCCACTCAGTTATTCCCATCTTACAGATCTCTGCATACATTGGGAGGCTCTGTACTAGTACTGATATCTTGCTCCTGCATCTCTAAACAAATATTTTTTCTGCTCTTGCAAGATGAATATCAAGAAATAGAGGAATACAGAAGGAAAGCATATTCTGTTCTCTGAAATCAAGAAGGGAGGAGGGAAAAAAAACATCTGGAATGTATTGAGAAAGCACATAAAATAAAACCATAATATTCTTGCAAGTGAGATAAAGGTCAATGGATTTCAAAATGTCAAATGACAAAAGGATAATTTCCCTGCTGGTTTTCAGTTAGTGCAATATAGTTGCTGCCAAGTTTTAAATGTTTCTGACTTCATAACATATTCAGTCCCCTATTAGCAATTTGTTTAAGTTTATATGAATGTCTGCATAAATGTCAATCAACACCTTGAATAATGTGAAGAATTTTGGCAGGTAGATTATATCTTGGAAACAATTATCATGCATTGACTAAGAGATGTAGCTGCTCAATGCACTGTTGCAGGGCAGTGTCGTGGTTATGACTACTGGGAGGTGGAGGTGGGCAAACAGATACTAAGGTCTTTAATATTTCCTGTCCAGTAATTCACTTTGGATAATGAAAGTATCCAAATCATAAATATTGGTAATATTCTGGTTATTCAATAAACAAGGATTTATTGAGTTTCTGTACATGACAAGCAGTGTGGTTCACATATACATCTCAATGTTATGTATATATAGATAGATAGATATAGATATATGTGTGTGTGTGTGTTTGTGTGAGAGTGTTATTGTTATCCTTATTTTAGATATGAGAAAACTGAGATTCAAACAATTTAAAGTATGTCTCTGAAACTAGATAGAAATTTAGACAGGGAGTCAGGCTGTAGAGCAGCGGGTTAAGCGCAGGTGGCGCAAAGCACAAGGACCGGCATAAGAATCCCGGTTCGAACCCCGGCTCCCCACCTGCAGGGGAGTCGCTTCACAGGCGGAGAAGCAGGTCTGCAGGTGTCTATCTTTCTCTCCTCTTCTCTGTCTTCCCCTCCTCTCTCCATTTCCCTCTGTCCTATCCAACAACAGTAATAACTACAACAATAAAAACAACAAGGGCAACAAAAGGGAATAAATAAATAAAATAAATATTAAAAAAATTAAAAAAAAAAGAAATTTAGACAGACAGCATTTTAAAACAAGACTGTCTGGCTCTAGAACACAAACATATTTTATCTTGATGCTTACTAATCTCAATAAAATGATGTTTAATTATCAAGATGAATGAACATATTTATTATTATTATTTTTATTTATAAAAAGGAAACACTGACAAAAACCATAGGATAAGAGGGGTACAACTCCACACAATTACCACCACCAGAACTCTGTATTGCATCTCCTCCCTGAAACCTTTTTTTTTTTTTTTTTTTTTTACTATTTAAAAAGGAGACACAACAAAACCGTAGGGTAGGAGGGATACAATTCCACATAATTCCCAGCACCAGATGTCTATATACCATACCCTCCCCTGATAGCTTTCCCATTTTTTAATCCCTCTAGGAGCATGGACCCAAAGTCATGGTAGGTTGCAGAAGGTGGAAGGTCTGGCTTCTGTAATTGCTTCCCCGCTGAATATGGGCGTTGAGTGGTCTATCCATACTCCCAGTCTGCCTCTCTCTTTCCCTAGTAGGTTGGATATCTAGGGAAGCAGAGCTCCAGGACACATTGGTGGGGTCATTAGTCCAAGGAAGGCTGGTCAGCATCATGCTGGCATCTGGAACCTGGTGGATGAAAAGAGAGTTAACATACAAAGCCAAACATATTGTTGAACAATCATGGACCTAAAGGCTGGAATAGTGCAGATGAAGTGTGTGGGGGGGTACTCACTGCAAACTATTGTGTACATTCGCTTTCAGGTATATATTTTGCCCTAGTTTATGGATACGTGTGAACATATGCTCTATCTCAGGGGACCTGGTCTATATCTAGGTTTTGGGACTTTGTTAGGAAATGAACCACCTAGAATAGAATTAGAGAATACTATGAAAGGAAAGGTCTCACCTGAGTAATGAAGCTGAAGGTTTGTCATTTCACACCTGAAGTCTCTGGACACAGTCTGGAGTGAAGCATGCTGAGGTGGCACTCATTGTGTTGATTAGGTTGTGATGAGTGGATGCAATATTATTTAATATGAATTGAGAGAAGAATGCAGAAAAGTGCACCACACCTAACGTTCCAGGACTGGGGAAAATATAGGCTCTATAGTGGAAATGTGAGGTTCCTGCTGTCTTAGGGTTGTCAATGTGAGGTTCCTGCTGTCTTATCCATTGTCAAGAAGACAATGGATAGTTAGTTATCATCAGATTATTTGATATTTGGGTTAACTTTGAAAAGTCCCTTTGTTAGGATTCGCTGTATAATACCGAAAATCTTGTATATAGCTGTGCACTGGTTGCTTTTGTTCTCCCTGGTCTAGGATTTTGAGAGAGTCAACATATCAAAGACTCAGCCTATGTACTAAAATGACTCAGTCTGTGCTTTAAAAAGTTCCAGACATACAATCAATTTTCCACTCTCATATTAACTAAATAGTGATCTATATGACTATAATTTAATAGAAGTGGATATAAACACCATTCCCACCACAAAAACACTGTGTCCCATCCCACACACCTACCTTACCCTCCCGCCACCACAGAGAGCTGAATGTCCACCTTCCCCCTCAGTACAGGGTTTTACTTTGGTGCTCTATACTAGATTTAGTCAAATTCTGCTTTTAGTTTCCCTTTCTGTTCTTCTTTCTCAATTTCTGTTGAGCAGTGGGATCATCCCATACTCATCTTTATCTTTCTGACTTAGCTCACTTAACAGAATTCCTTCTAGCTCCATCCAACATGGTTCAGAGAAGGTGGGTTCATTGTTCTTAATAGCTGTGTAGTATTCCATTGTGTATTTATACCACAGTTTTCTCAGCCACTTATCTGTTGTTGGGCACCTGGGTTGCTTCCAGGTTTTAGCTATTACAAATTGTGCTGCTATGAACATAGGTGTACAAATATCTTTTTGGTTGGGTGTTATGGAGTCCTTGGGGTATATCCTTAGGAGAAGAATTACTGGGTGATACAGAAGGTCCATGTCTAGCCTTGTGAGTGTTCTCCAGATTGCTCTGGAGAGAGGCTGGACCAATTAACATTCCCACCAGTCATGCAGAATGGTTCCTCTGTCCCCACAGCCTCTCCAGCATTTGTTGCTATGGTCCTTTTTGATGTATGCCATTCTCACAGGGGTCTTTATTTGCATTTCTCTGACAATTCACGACCTGGAGAAATTTTTCATATGTTTGTTATCCTTTTGGATCTACTCTGAAGTGAATGCTTTGTTCATATCCTCTGCCCATTATTGGTTGGGGTCATTTGCTTTTTTATTGCTAAGATTACTGAGCTCTTTGTATATTTTGGTTATTAATCTCTTGTCTGATGTATGGCATGTTAAGATCTTCTCCCATTCTGTGAGGGGTCACTTTGTTTGTGTGATAGTTTCTTTGGATGTGCAGAAGCTTTTCAATTTGATGTAGTCCCATTGGTTTGTTTCTGCTTAGTCTTCCTTGCAATTGGGTTTGTTTCATCAAAGATGTCCTTGAGGTTTAGGTGGGAACATGTTCCACCAATGTTTTCCTCTAAGTATTTGATAGTTTCTGGTCCAACATCCAGGTCCTTGATCCATTTGGAGTTGATTTTTATTTCTGGTGAGATAAGGTGGTTCAGTTTCATTCTTCTGAATGTTTCAACCCAGTTTTCCCATCAACATTTATTGAAGAGAGCCTCCTTCCTCCATTTAATACTTTGGGTCCCCTTATCAAAGATTAGATGTCCATATGTATGGAGGGTTAGTTCTGGGCTTTCAATTCTGTTCCACTGTCTGGTGTGCCTATTTTTATACCAGTACCAGGCTCTTTTGATGATGACAGCCTTATAATATAGTTTGAGATCTGAGAGTGTGATGCTTCCATTTCTGTTTCTTTTGCTCAAGATGGCTTCGGCAATTCTAGGTGTTTCTTGGTTCCAGATAAATTAATGTAATTTTTGTTCTATTCTCTTAAAGAAGCTTGGTATAACTTTGATGGGTATTGTGTTAAATTTGTATATGGTTCTGGGGAGAATATTCATTTTGATGATATTTATTCTTCCAGTCCATTAGCATGGGATGTCTTTCCATTTCTTGGTATCAATTTCTATTTCCTTGAATATTGACTCACAGTTTCAGTATACAAGTCTTTCACTTCTTTGGTCAACTTTATTCATAGGTATTTAATTGACTTTGTTGCAACAGTGAATGGGAGTCATTTCTGGATGTCTTCTTCTTCAGATTTAGTGTTTGAATAAAGAAATGTCACCGATTTTTGTACATTGATTTTATAGCCTGACACCTTGCTATATTGCCTAATAACTTCCAGTAGTTTTCTGCTGGATTTTTTTAGGTTTTTCTATGGATACTATCATATCATCTACAAATAGTGAGAGCTTGACTTCTTCCTTTCCAATCTGTATCCCTTTGATTTCTTTCTCTTGCCTGATTGCTATGGCAAGAACTTCCAATACTAAGTTGAAGAGTAATGGTGATAGTGGACATCCCTGTCTAGTCCCCGATCTTAGGAGGAATGCTTTCAGCTTCTGCCCACTGAGTATGATGTTGGCTGTAAGTTTGCTATATATGGATGGATTCCACTATCCACTATTTTGAGGAATTTCCCATCTATTCCCATTTTTTGTAGATTTTTGAGCATGAATGGGTGTTGGATTTTGTCAAAGGCTTTCTCTGCGTCTATTGAGATAATCATGTGGTTTTTGGTTTTGCTTTTATTGATGTGGTGAATGACATTGATTGACTTATGTATGTTGAACCAGCCTTGCATTCCTGGGATAAATCCCACTTGGTCATGATGAGTAAGTGAGTTTAAGTCATTGATACTTATTGATATTATGGATTTAATGTATTGTAGTGCCATTATTCAACAATTTTTTATTTGCTCTAATATGTTGCAAGTACTATAGTGATGTTCTTATTTATAAAAGGTCTTTTGGATCCTCTTACAAGGCAGGCTTGGTGATAGCTGCCTCCTTAACTGTTGTCTGAGAAGGTTTTGATCCCTCCATCTAGTTTGAATGCAAGTCTAGCAGAATATATTATCCTTGGTTAAAAACATTTTTCATTCAGGGCTCTATATATATCTTGCCATTCTCTTCTGGCTTTTAGAGTTTGTGTGGAGAAGTCTGCTGATAGTCTTATGGGTTTTCCCCTGTATGTGACTTTTTGTTTTTCTCTTGCAGCCTTTAAGATCCTTTCTTTATCCTTACTTCTTTTCTTTGTAACTGTGATGTGTCTTGGTGTCTTCAGTTCTGGATTGATTCTGTTTGGTATTCTCTGGGCCTCTTGAATCTTAATGTCCTTTCTGTTGTATGGTCTGGGAAGTTTTCTTCTATAATTTCCTCTAGAATGTTGACTTCTCCTTCCTCTCTTTTTCTGGCATGCCAATTATAGGAATGTTACTTCTTTTGAGAACATCCCATATGCCTCTGTTATTATTTTCAGTGTCTCTCAATCTCTTTTTGAGCTCTTTTATTTCTTTCTAAGTTTTCTCTAGCTCATCCTCTGTCTGGCTAATTCTGTTTTCTGCTTCTGTTAGCCTGCTTTCCCTTCCCTCAGCTTCTTTCTTCATTTCAGCTATTTCAGCTTGGAAAAGCAGGTTAGCAGTTCTCATATGATATTTCTCATATGATATTTCTCATATGATATTTCTGACAGTGTGAATGTGAAATTCTGAAAATTTTTAGGATTGTAGTAGACTGATTTCAGTCTAAGCCCAAAGGAAATATATATATATATATGTTGGGCAGTATGGCAGCTCCCCCCTGCTCCATTGCTTAACGCTGTGGTCTATTTACATAAACATTGTTTTACCTGAGATCCGCCCTGCCTGCAGGGCACTGGTTTAATCCCACTGGTTTGTACTTTCTTTTCACTTCTCCCACTCTCCTAGTCACACCCTGTTTTCCACCATTTAATCCCACTGGTTTGCACTCTTTTCAGTCCACCCCTTCTCCTAGTCACACCCTGTTTTTTACACCCTACCACTTCCTTCCTTGAGAGTATAAATGCAGATGAGTAAAGCCAGTATGGCATTGTGTTCCAGCTCAGCCAAGAGAGTTCCTGGTTCCTCTCTCGAGTCACTGAGTAGGGAGAAGCCTAGGTTGGCTCCAGCAGAGTTCTCTTCAACCCAGAGAGCATGTGCCCAGGAAGAAACACCCTCAGGCTAGCATATATATATATTTGCTTAGATTGAGATTCCCTCAGGAAAAGAAAGTAGATTGTGCAATAACATTGACTCATTCTTTATATCCCATATTTGTCATATGGGCTTGCAAAATTAAGTAATATTAAAAATCTACAGAAAAGGGGGCTGGGGCTGGTTGAGCATACATGTTACAATATGCAAGGACCCAGGTTCAAGCCCTTGGTCCCCACCTGTGGGGGAAAACTTTTGTGAGTGGTGAAGCAGGGCTTCAGGTGTCTTTCTGTCTTTCATCATCTTTATCTCCCCATATTCCCCCGATTTCTGACCGTCTACCCAATAAATAAAGATATTTTTAAAAAATTCTAATCTATAGGAAGTGTTAGAGTTGAGTTACAAATTTTGTCACAGTTCTAAAATGGTTCTGATTAATAAAATGAACATATCCAAATTAACATTTTTGCTAAAGGTTTAGGCTAGAACTTCATTTACCTCTATGAATTTATGTCAGTGTTTACCAACACAGTCCAGTCTTCATCAAAGGGTACAATTAAGACTATTAGAAATTCATTACTGAATCAGTTTTAGAGTCTGGGTTCACAGATACATAATTTCTTTTGTCAAAATATTTTTTAGCAGGCATCCAAGTAGTTCACTACACTCTAAGACTGTGATGCATTTACTTCAAAGCTTTTCTGGGCTGGGAAGACAACATAATGATTATGCAAAAGAATTTTATACCTGAGATTCTCTATATCTTTTCATTAAAATAAATAATAATTAAATTATTATTTTATTGCCACCAGGGTTATCACTGGTGCTGGGTGCCTACAATACACTCCCAGTGGCTATTTTCTTCTTTTCCTTCTCTTCCTCTTTCTTCTTCTTCCTCTCTCTCTTCCTCCTCCTTCTTCTTTTCTACCTTTATTTGATAAGACAGAGAGAAGTTGAGAAGGGAGGGAATATAAAAGGAGAGAAAGACACTTGAAGACCTGCTTCACCACACATGAAGTGTTCCCCCTGAAAGTGGGATGAGGGACTCAAGCCTGGGTCCTTGGTGATATGTGCACTTCCTTGTTGGTATGCTTCTAATTCTGCTTCTAAAAATCCCTTCTGTTTCATTGGTGTAATATCCCCTGCTTAACACTGTATTCTATTTACATAACCACTGTATTCTATTTACATAACCACTGCATGGAATTGGTTTAATCCCCACTGGTTCATGATGTCTTTTTGCTCCGCCCCCTCTCCTTGTCACACCCTGATTTTCACCAGTCACTTTTCTCTCCACCCTCTCTACATCACATCCTGTTCACACCCTACTTGGAAAGTATATATAAGGACAGCATTGTTCGTTTTAGTTTAGTTTTTGGTTTAGCTTAGCTTGGCTTAGATTGTGCTGTGTTCCAGCATTAGTAAAGAGATACTGCATACAGCTCAGCCATGAGTCCCTGGTCATCTGTCTCCTCTCATGAAGCCAGCCCGACACTTCCTGGGCATGCCATAAATAAATTAAATATCAAAAAAAGAAGTTGTTCCAAAATTGCCACTGAACTCATGTGCGTATGAAGATTCTAGGACCATGCAGACCAACAGACCACACATCTCTCAGGTGGAAGAGGTCACAGGAGGGAGCTTTGCTTTCTTGGAAGCTATACTGAAGCAAGTCAAAGAATAAAAGGAGTTATAGTAGAAAATTTTAAAAGAGAAAGCCACAGTTTCCGTCTTTCTTCTTTGGGAAAGTAGGCAAATATATCACTTGCTACTACAATATGAGGCGAACTGGTGGTGAATTGACAATATGTTACTAGAATCTGCAAATGTGGATGTGGAGGAGACATACATTAAGTCATGCCAGGTGGAGTGCTGAAGGTGTGATGTGGGTAGGGTTTTATTAGTCTGAGGATGGAATTTCTATTCATCTCATATTTTATTCACCTGCTCCTTTCTCTCAAGTCTCATCAGAAAATGAAAGCTTTATTTCAAAGGGAAGCTTCCACAGAATCTTATGATTGAGAAATATTTCACCCAATTCATCAGTGTTAACCATGTCAAAAATCAGTCTTTTCCACACTCTGTTATAAATCATTCTATCTAAACAATCCAAAATATGTTATTCAAATACAAGAGCCACTATTATATATTCCAAAGAACCAAGCAAAAGTCCAGTGCAAGTCTTGGAGGGAGATATCATTTCTCAGCACATTTTGAAGACCTATAAGTTTTGGAAAGATAAGTAGGAACTATCTAACATTACAGAAGACTTGAAAAAAATAAAAGAGATCAAACTTGAAAAAAATAAGAGATCAAATACTAAGATAAACTCTGATGAAATTTTGAAAAGCACAATACTCTTTCTGCACACCTCAGAAGTTTGATAGTTTTCTTTTTTTATATTTATTTTAATGAGGTTATGGAGAGATGGAGAGAGATAGAGAGGAGAGGAAGAAGACAGAGAGGAGAAGGAGAGGATAGAATACTGTTCTGGTTTATGGAGGTGCTAGGGATTGAACCTGGGATCCCCAAACCTCAGCATGAAGGTATCCCCTAAACCCTGGTAGGCTTTCTAAAAAATTAATAAAATCAAATTCCAGGATTCCAACAGATTTTAGAACAGATCCTTATTATACTCCTGCTCACATAATCTGACTTTAGAGTAAAGGTTATCAATACCACACCACGTGTGAAAAATGAGTTCCAGGCAATTCTGAGTATCTTCATAAACAAGAGAAATTGTTGGCTTTTTAGTGGTAGATTTAGGCAAAGGTACACTTTCAAATTTACCCAGAAAACAGAGTAATCCCCAACTTCAACATTCTAAGAACATATAAATTTACAGGGGCAGGAGACGATGGTTCAGCCAGTACACACACACAAGTTCAAGCCCTCGGCCCCTGAGTAAGAGCATCTCAACTGGGCATGCATCAGTAGCAATGGAGTACTGTTATGCTCTCTCAAATCTCAATTTCTCTCTCTCTCTCTCCCCCCCTCTTAAAGGAAGAAAGAAGAGTCTACCTAGTGTGGAAGGATCTTACAGACATGGGACCCCAGTGATAATCCAATAACAAAAGAGAATGCAAAATCAGGGAAAGTCTCTAGAGACAACTGTCCTTATCGGGGGGCCAAAAGTCAAGACATATACCAGTTGAATATATTCAAGTTTTAAAAATTAGCCTATTTAGTTCCATATTAATTAAGCTTTTTTTTGATCCACTACTTAAGAGGAATATGACACTTTGTAAACTCTGATGAGTCATTAATTTGGCATGAAAATGAAAGTGGGAGTGACTGTCTATGACGGGAGGGGGAGGTGATAAAATGTTAACAAATAGACTATTTTTATTTGGACTAGAATAGTTATCAATAGCTGTGGATTATTGGGTTTAAGAAGAGGGTATACTCTAAATAGGGATCATGCAGAAGCTTAAGTGTGGTCTCAGCATCAGCAAGGAATTTTGTGTTCCACTATAAACATGTTATCAAAGCAAAAGATGACTTAGTGAGTTTATATAGGCATAAAATGAATTTCTAGAAAGAGGATCTTGAGAAAAAATATATCCATATATACATATGGATGTCTTTGTTTACTGGGAGTAGAAAAAAATATCAAGGTTCTATTTTGTAAGACTGTCTTTCAATTGCAAGAAAAAAATCATATTACTTATGCCATATTTCCAGGGTTTGTCTGACCTCTTAAGTATTTTTTGACCATCTCATTTTATGCTCTGTTTTTATTTCCATGTCAATTTACTCTATTGTCCAAAACAAGATTATATGACTATGTTCTCTTGCCGGGATAGCCTGAGGGAACTTCTTCCCGAGCTAGTGCTCTCTGGGTTGGAGAGAACTCAACTGGAGCTGATCTAGGCTGCTGTGTGGGAGAGGGATCAGGAACTCCTGCTGCACCAACTTCCGCAGGAGATACACTCTGGAACTCTCGGAGCCGGAAAGCAATTTCCAAGTGTCTTTAATCAGAAGAGCAGCTGTTTTTATACTCTCCAAGTAGGGTGGAAACAGGATGTGATATAGAGAGGGTGGAGAGAAAAGTGACTGGTGAAAATCAGAGTGTGACAAGGAAGGGATCAGTGTGACAAAGAGGGGGTGGAGCAGGAGAGAATCCTATCATAGAACCACCAATGCCCTGGAGTGCTTTATGTAAAAGTGATTTATGTAAATAGACCAAAGCTTTGGATCAGTAAAATCCCTATATAGGCATATGGTTAAGCAGAAGCCAGGGGGAGGTGGCAACTACCCAACATTCTCTGTGATTCCCATTGTCTCATTTAATATCTTAGAAATGTAAGTATCAGGATCAGAAGTCAAGGCTGGCTTGTGTGTATACATGTACACTCATATATATTTTTTATATATATAAAGTAAATACTGACAAAACCATAGGATAAGAGGGGTACAACTCCACACAATTCCCACCACCAGAACTCCGTATCCCATTTCCTCCCTTGATAGCTTTCCTATTCTTTTTTTTTTTAATTTTTTTTATTTTTAAATTTTTTATTTAAGAAAGGATTAGTGAACAAAAGCATAAAGTAGGAGGGTTACAACTCCACACAATTCCCACCACCCAATCCCCATAACCCACCCCCTCCCATGGTAGCTTTCCCATTCTCTATTCCTCTGGGAGCATGGACCCAGGGTCGTTGAGGGTTGCAGAAGGTAGAAGGTCTGGCTTCTGTAATTGCTTCCCCGCTGAACATGGGCGTTGACTGGTCAGTCCATACCCCCAGTCTGCCTCTCTCTTTCCCTAGTAGGGTGTGTCTCTGGGGAAGCTGAGCTCCAGGACACATTGGTGGGGTCTTCAATCCAGGGAAGCCTAGCCAGCATCCTGGTGGCATCTGGAACCTGGTGATTGAAAAGAGAGTTAACATATGAAGCCAAACAATTTGTTGAGCTATCATGGATCCCAAGCTTGGAATAGTGGAGAGGAAGTGTTAGGGAGGTACTCACTGCAAACTCTAGTGTAATCCCGCTTTCAGGTATATATTTTGCAGTAGTTTATGGATACGTGTGAACATAAGCTCTCTCTCACAGAAACTGGTGTATATCTAGGTTATGGGACTTTGTTAGAAAGTGAACTACCTGAGATGAAATTAGAGTGTACTATTAAAGGAAAGGTCTCACCCGAGTAATGAAGCTGAGGGGTTGTCATTCCACACGTGAAGTCTCTGGATACAGTCTGAGGTGAAGCATGTTGAGGTGGCAATCGTTGCTTTGGTTAGGTTGTGATCATTGGATGCAATATTATTTGGTTTGGATTGGGAGATGCATACGGGAAAGTGGGCCCTATCCAAGGGTGCCAGGACTGAGGGAAGTAGGGGCTCTATAGTGAAGATGTGAGGTTCCTGCTGTCTTAGGGTTCAAAAAGACAATCAATAGTTTATATTATTATCACATTATTTGTTAATTGGGTTAACTTTGAAAAGTCCCTTTGTTATGGTTTGCTGTACAGTACCCAGTATCTTGTATATAGCTGTGCTATTGGAAGCTTCTAATCTACTTGGTCTAGGCTTTTGAGAGAGTCCGCATATCAAATACGTAGCCTATATATTAAAAAGATTCAGTTTCTCTTTTGAGAAACTTTGAGACATACAATTGATTTTCCCCTCTCATATTAATTAACTACTGATTTATATGTCTACATTTTTCTAGGAGTGTACATAAACACCATTCCCACCACCAAAGGACTGTGACCCATCCCTCCACCCACTCCCACCCCACACTGGCCCAGGAAGCTACATGTCTACCCCTCACCACTGGGTTTTTACTTTGGTGCCCTACTAACAATTTGATCAGGTCCTGCTTTTAGTTTCCCTTTCAGATCTTCTAAGTCAGCTTCTGTTGATGAGTGGGATCATCCCATACTCATCTTTATCTTTCTGACTTAGTTCACTTAACATAATTCCTTCTAGCTCTGTCCAAGATGGGTCAGAGAAGGTGGGTTCATTGTTCTTGATAGCTGCATAGTATTCCATTGTGTATATATACCACAGCTTTCTCAGCCACTCATCTGTTGTTGGGCACCTGGGTTGCTTCCAGGTTTTAGCTATTATGAATTGTGCTGCTATGAACATAGGAATACACACCTCTTTTTGGTTGGGTGTTATGGAGTCCTTGGGGTATAACCCCAGGAGAGGAATTACTGGATCATATGGAAGGTCCATATCTAGCCTTCTGAGAGTTTTCCAGACTGCTCTCCACAGAGGCTGTACCAAATTACATTCCCACCAGCAATGTAAAAGGGTTCCTCTGTCCCCACATCCTCTCCAGCATTTGTTGCTGCTGTCCTTTTTGATGTATGCCATTCTTACAGGAGAGAGGTGGTATCTTAGTGTTGTCTTAATTTGCATTTCTCTGACAATCAGTGACCTAGAGCAGTTTTTCATATGTTTGTTAGCCTTTTGGATCTCCTCTGTGGTGAATGTTTTGTTCATTTCCTCTGCCCATTTTTGGATGGGGTCATTTGCTTTTTTGCGGCTAAGTTTGCTGAGCTCTTTATATATTTTGGTGATTAGTTTCTTGTCTGATGTCTGGCATGTGAAGATCTTCTCCCATTCTGTGAGGGGTCTCTCTGTTTGTTTAATAGTTTCTTTGGATGTGCACAAGCTTTTCAATTTGATGTAGTCCCATTGGTTTGTTTCTGCTTTGGTCTTCCTTGCAATTGGGTTTGATTCATCAATCATGTCCTTGAGGTGTAGGTGGCAAAGTGTTTTACCAATGTTTTCCTCTAAGTATTTGATTGTTTCTGGTCTGACATCTAGGTGTTTGATCCATTTGGAGTTGATTTTTGTTTCTGGTGAGATAAAGTGGTTCAATTTCATTCATCTGCATGTTTCAACCCAGTTTTCCCAGCACCATTTTTTGAAGAGAGCCTCCTTTTTCCATTTAATCCTTTGGGCCCCCTTATCAAAGATTAGATGCCCATAGGTGTTGGGATTTACTTCTGGGCTTTCAATTGTGTTCCACTGGTCTGTGTGCCTATTTTTGTTCCAGTACCATGCTGTTTTGATGATGATGGCTTTATAATATAGTTTAATGTCTGGGAGTGTGATGCCTCCATTTCTGTTTCTTTTCCTCAAGATGGTTTTGGCAATTATAGGTGTTTTCAGGTTCCAGATAAATGATTGTAGTGTTTGTGCTATTCTCTTAAAGAAGCCTGGTGGAACTTTGATGGGTATTGCATTAAATTTGTATATGGCTCTGGGGAGAATATTCATTTTGATGATATTTATTCTTCCAATCCATGAGCATGGGATATCTTTCCATTTCTTGGTATCAGTTTCTATCTCCTTGAGTAGCGACTCATAGTTTTCAGCATACAAGTCTTTCACTTCTTTGGTCAACTTTATTCCTAGGTATTTGATTGATTTTGCTGAAACAGTCAATGGGAGTGATTTCTGGATGTATTCTTCTTCAGATTTAGTGTTTGCATAAAGAAATGCCACTGATTTTTGTACATTGATTTTGTAGCCTGATACCTTGCTATATTGCCTAACAACTTCCAGTAATTTTCTACTGGATTCTTTAGGTCTTTCTATGTATACTATCATATCATCTGCAAATAGTGAGAGCTTGACTTCTTCCCTTCCAATCTGTATCCCTTTGATTTCTTTCTCTTGCCTGATTGCTATGGCAAGAACTTCCAATACTATGTTGAAGAGTAACGGTGACAGTGGACAGCCCTGTCTAGTCCCCGATCTGAGGGGGAATGCTTTCAGCTTCTGTCCATTGAGTATGATGTTGGCTGTAGGTTTGCTATATACAGACTCCACTATCTTGAGGAATTTCCAATCTATTCCCATTTTTTGTAGAGTTTTGAGCATGAATGGGTGTTGGATTTTGTCAAAGGCTTTCTCTGCATCTGTTGAGATAATCATGTGGTTTTTGGCTTTGCTTTTATTGATGTGATGAATGATATTGATTGATTTACAGATGGTGAACCAGCCTTGCATTCCTGGGATGAATCCCACTTGGTCATGATGAACAATCTTTTTGATGTGTTGCTGTATCCGGTTGGCCAAGATCTTGTTTAATATTTTGGCATCTATGTTCATCAGAGATATTGGTCTGTAGTTTTCCTTTTTTGTTGTGTCCCTATCAGCTTTTGGTATCCGGGTGATGTTGGCTTCATAAAAGGTGGAAGGGAGTATTCCTGTTTCTTCAGTCTTATGGAATAGCTTAAGAAGTATGGGTATTAACTGTTTCCTGAAAGTTTTGTAGAATTCGTTTGTGAATCCATCTGGTCCAGGACTTTTGTTGTTGGGGAGATTCTTAATAACAGTTTCAATTTCTTTGTCTGTGATTGGTGCATTTAGATTTTGTAGTTCTTCTTGGTTCAGCTTTGGAAGTGCATAGGTTTCTAGGAATTGTTCCATTTTTTCCAGATTCTCTAGCTTGGTGGCATTTAGTTCTTTATAGAAGTTTCGCAGAATTCTCTGGATTTCTGTGGTGTCAGTTGTAATATCTCCTGTATCGTTTACAATTCTATTAATTTGAGTCTTCTCTCTTTTTTGTTTGGTGAGTCTGGCTAGGGGTTTGTCAATTTTGTTTAATCTTTCAAAGAACCAACATTTGGCTTCATTGATGTTTTGTATGGTTCTTTTATTTTCGATGTTGTTTATTTCTGCTCTAACTTTAGTGATTTCTGTCCTTCTGTTTGCTTTAGGGTTCCTTTGTTCCTCTTCCTCTAAGTCCTTGAGGTGTGTAGTAAGGTCGTTCATTTGGGCTTCTTCTTGGTGTTTAATATGTGATAGTATGGCTATAAGTTTCCCCTCTCAGTACTGCTTTCGCTGTTCCCAAATATTTTGATAGGTTGTGTCTTCATTTTCATTAGTTTCCAGGAACATTTGAATTTCCTGTTTGAGTGAGTCTCTGACCCAGTGGTTCTTAAGGAGCATGTTGTTTAGTTTCCAAATTCTATGTCTTTTAATAATTTTCTGTTTGTTGTTAAATGTTAGTTTTACTCCACTGTGGTCTGAGAAGATACTTGGGATGATTTCAATGCTCTTGAATTTATTGATGCTGTCTTTGTGGCCTAACATGTGGTCTATCCTTGAGTATGTGTTATGTGGATTTGAAAAGAAGGTGTATTCCAGTTTTTTGGGGTGGAGGAGTCTGAAAATGTCCAAGAGGTCTAGTCTGTCAATCTCTTCATTCAATTCTCTTGTATCTTTATTGGTTCTCTGCTTTGTTGATCTGTCTAAGTGTGAGAGTGGGGTATTGAAGTCTCCCACTATTATTGTATTACTATTGATGTATTTTTGAAATTCTTTCAGTAGATGCTTAATGTATTTAGATGGTCCCTCGTTGAGTGCATAGATGTTAATAATTGTTAAGTCTTCTTGGCTGATTGATCCTCTAATCATTATGTAATGTCCTTGCCTATCTTTTATTACTTTATTTAATTTAAAATCTATCGTGTCTGAGATGAGAATGGCTGTTCCTGCCCTTTTTTGTGGACCGTTAGCCTGTATGATAGTTTTCCATCCTTTCACTTTAAGTCTGTGTTTATCTTGTTGTGACAGATGGGATTATTGCAAGCAGCATATGGTTGGGTTATGTTTTCTGATCCATCCCCCCACCCTGTGCCTTTTGATGGGTGAGTTTAAGCCATTGACATTTATTGATATTATGGATTTAATGTATTGTAGTGCCATTGTTCTAAAAAACAATTTGTTTACTCTGATATATTGCAAATATTATAGTGATGTTCTTGTTTATAAGAGGTCTTTTAGTACCTCTTTCAGGGCCAGCTTGGTGATAGTTGCCTCCTTTAACTGTTGTTTGTCTAAGAAGGTTTATATCCCTCCATCTAGCTTGAATGAAAGTCTAGCAGGATATATTATCCTTGGTTGAAACCCTTTTTCATTCAGGGCTCGATAGATATCTTGCCACTCCCTTCTGGCTTTTAGAGTTTGAGTGGAGAAATCTGCAGATAGTCTTATGGGTTTTCCCCTATATGTGACATTTTGTTTCTCTCTTGCAGCCTTTAGGATCCTTTCTTTATCCTTACTTCTTCTCATTGTGACTATGATGTGTCTTGGTGTCTTCAGGTCTGAGTTGATTCTGTTTGGTACTCTCTGGACCTCTTGAACCTTGATATCCTTTCTGTTATTCATGTCTGGGAAGTTTTCTTGTATTATTTCCTCTAGAATGTTTTCTTCCCCTTCCTCTCTTTCTTCCTCTGGCAGGCCAATTATACGAATGTTACTTTTTTTGAGATCATCCCATATGTCTCTGTTGTTGTTTTCAGTGTCTCTCAATCTCTTTTTAAGCTCTTTCACCTCTTTCTTAGTTTTCTCTAACTCATCCTCTGTCTGACTAATTCTGTTTTCTGCTTCTGTTAGTCTGCTTTCCCTTGCCTCAGCTTCTTTCTTCATTACAGCTATTTCAGCTTTCAGTTCTCTAATTGTCTCAAGATAATCAGTATTTTCCTTGGGGGTCTCAACTGTTGTTTCCCTAATACTGCCATTCTTTTCCTCCAATGTTGTTTTCATTTCTGTGATTAATAAGTTTATTATTGCTTGCATACTTTTCTTATCTATGGTTACTTCTGACTGATTTGTGGTTTCTTCTGGGCTCTTGTCTTCATTCATTGGGGTAGCAGTTTTATTTGTTTTTAATCTACCCATTTTTTTTATGTGTTTCTCTCTTTTTTTTTTATGCTCTGTTGTTCCTCAGTTGTTGTGTTTTGAGCACAAGTAACACTGTACTAAATACCTTTATGACAATTGCACTCACCAACCTCCAGAATAACAGTAGCAACTGAAGTAAGTATTGAAGGAGTTTAATCGTTACCAGTTAGCCAAACAATTTCTCCAGTCCGTGAAAAAATAGTAACCAAATCCTAGTGAAGAAAGAGAAATGAAAGAGAGGATAGCAAGAATAGACAGTTATGCAAATCTACCATCCAGTGTATATTCTAGGGGTAACAAGAGTGTAAAGGGAACTAGAGCAGAGATACACACATAGAGAGTCCACTCTGGGTCAGATTTCTTCCCCAAAGTAATTCACAAATTCAGAAAGGCAAAGAAGAAAGAAGTGTATGACAAGATTAAAAAAAAAAGAGAGAGATAAGAGAGAGAAAAGGGAGAAGATAAGAATTAGAGTTGTAATTAAAGAGCAGTGCGAGGAACTTCCCAAATGTGTATCAGTGAATTTAAAAAAAAAAAAAAAAAAAACACCCTGTTTGGTGGTATGGGGTATCCTGCTAGTAGCTGGTCCCAGGCACTGCTTATGGGGGGGGGGGGCGGCGGGAAGGATGTATGCTTGAAAATTAAAAGGAAGAAAAAAGAATTTTTTTCCCCTACTCTAATTCTTAACCCAAATTAAGTTATAGACACCTCCTTGTTTTCACCGCTATGGCCCCTTATTGGCTGGCCTGCTAAAGGCAGAAAATCCTATTGTTTACAAGAGATGTGTCCGGAGCTCCAAGGCTAGCCGCTTCTCAGTCCACCATCTTCCGGAAACCTCCCCCCTCCAGACTTTTTTAAAGGATTTCTCAAAAATAAAAACTAGCTCCAAGTCCTTTGATCCAATGAGAGCTATACTCAAGAAGTCTTTGGATCTGCCCTCAGGGTCGCGGTGGACCCTGGAGACTCCCAAGAGGAAGCCCCCGATCTAAAGTGCTCTCTCCGGGTCCTCTGCCCGCTGCGCTCTGCAACCGGCGGAGGAGCCGCCTTCCTGGGCTGGCGGAGGACAATGCCCGGCACACTCGCCTTGCCCGGCACCACCTGGGAATTCTGGCGCCCCGCTAGTCCGTGTCACCTTTACTCTAAATCTTAACCCAAATTAAATTGTAATCACTTCTTTGGTGTCTCCCCTTATTGACTGGCCTGCTAAAGGCAGAAAATCCTACCGTTGCCGACGATGCGATCAGAGCACTCGCTGTTAGCGACTTCTCAGGCCGCCATCTTCCTAACTCCCCCCCAGCTTTCCTATTCTTTAACCCTCTGGGAGTATGGATCCAAGGTCATTGTGGGATGCAGAAGGGGGAAGGTCTGGCTTCTGTAATCGCTGAACATGGGTGTTGACAGGTTGATCCATACAGCCAGCCTGTCTCTCTTTCCCTAGTGGGGTGGTGTTCTGGGGAATAGAGCTCCAGGACACATTGGTGGGGTCATCTGTCCAAAGAAGTCTGGCTGGCATCATGCTAGCATGGGGAACCTGGTGGCTGAAAAGAGAGTTAACATATAAAGCCAAACAGGTTGTTGACTAATCATGAACTTAAATGCTGAAGTACAGCAGATGAAGAGTTCGGGGGGGGGGGGCTCTCCATTCTGTAGAGAGCTAGTAGGCATATTTTAGTTATATTCAAAGGGCCTGTGGCTATACTATTTTTTTCCCTAAGCCTGAAATCTTATGTGCAGGTGGCTCCTAGCTATTATCTGGGGAGATGATGTCATGGCTAGAAAAAGGACCAGATAGTGGCATCAGGGAAGAAAGTAGCTCCCAAATATGGGAAAGGTGTATAAGTATTGTTGGCTGTAAACACCATCTATTTGATCTAATCTTGGGCCCATATTCAGCTTAGGAGCCTATGTGACCTCTGTATTCCTGTAGATCTGAGCTCACATTGTCTAGTCATCAGTAGGAATATTCCAAATTGCCCCAATTTCAGGACCCATCTTCTTCAGGTGTAGCATAGAGTATGTTGTCCAGCCTCCCTTCAGAAGGTAGAACATTTTCCAAGTTGAGGGCAAGGTCCTATGGGGATCCACAAAGGGATCTGTTTTGTTGTTCCTGCTAGGTATGACAGGTAATAATGGAGAGAGGGTTTATTCGAGGTCTAGACCCATCATGTTTGTTCGAGAATATCAAGACTCCCCGCATAGGGCCCCAGCTGATGGGGTGGCCTCATAGTGACTAAAGAGTCATTACTAAAGTATGCCAGTCTCTTGTCCTTATTCAGCTTTTGCAGTCCTTGTTTTGATAAGGATAGCTAGGCAGTGAGTGAGGGAAGTATAATAGGAAATAGATAAGGAGGGTATCTAAGTCTAAGTAGACACTATTTCATTATGAATTTCATACTGACTCACTGTAGATAGACTATTGTGTACTTTTGGTTTCAGGTATATATTTTGTCCTAATTTATGGATACATGTGAATATATGCCTGTCTCATGGGACATGGTCTATATCTAGGTTTTGGGACTTTGTTGGGAAGTGAACTACCTGGAACAGAATTAGAGAATCCTATGAAAGGAAAGGTAGAAAAGATATTGACTATATATGTTTATACAATATGTATATAAATGTACCTATACATGTATATATATCCAAAAAGTGTGAGAATATCTTGAAGTCTTATTTTCTGCATAGCAGTCAGGTTGATACTATAAATAAAGATGGTAAAGTTTATACTGCTCTTAAGTAGTTTTCTACTGTATACAAATATATTATAGCTTCAAAGTTAGCATTCTCAAATGAGAATCCATCCCTTCCTGTCCCTCAAACACCAGAAAACTTTGTCTGCCCAGGGTCCCTGTCTTGAATGTTTTTCCTTAAGTCACTGTGTGGTTGTATTATTCTCTACCTTGAGGTTTTATCACAAATGCTACCTCACAGACCCTCTCTGAAACAGTTTTTACTCTTTCACAGTATTTAAAGCAGTCTACATGACTTAAAAATATATTATCTTTATTTATTTAATAGAGTCAGTCAGTAATCGAGGGGGGGGGGTAGAGAGGAAGACAGAAAGAGAGACACCGGTAGCACTGCTTTACCACTTGCAAAGCTTTCCCCCTGTAGGTGGAGACTGGGGGCTCAAACCCAGGTCCCTGTACACTGTAACATGTGTGCTCAGGCAGGTTATCCCCCCTCTCCCCCACCTCCTCTCTATGACTTTCTATCACAATGTTTTGAATAATGCCCCACGGTAGCATGCTTACTTTATTTTCTTTGCTATTAATTTTTTAATTTTCCCACATGAATATGGGGGCATTGTTGGTGTGCCATATATTATCACTTATTCTGAACATAGCAGATGCCCACTATTTATCTCATGAGCAAATTAATGAATGAGAAAAACAGTTCATAATTCATATTCCCATGGAATAACTTCCCTTTTTTCGCTGTGATAAATCAACCATGAAAATAACCCTATGTCAAAACCCAAACACACTTATCATTAAATTAAGCATATTCTTAGTCATCGATATTCAAGTTCTTTCAAGTTTCTGACTTTCAGATGTCTCCTGAAATATAAAGCTGTGTATTTGCCTTTAAATATACATGCATGACTTTTCTGCAGGATGGCTTCCTAGATGCAGAAGTGCAGTCAACAAATTTCAAGTAGCCACAGATAAATGCAAGTTTAATTCCACACATGATATCAAGAACCACCTGGAATTTTACCCAACAGTCTTAGGCTGCCACAGTCATAGTTGCTGGCAAAAGACATGAGACTCCTGGGTCAGAGAGAAAGGACTTTATTGCTAACATCACAACAAGCATGGCTTTCATAATGGTGCTGTTGCCCGTTGTCCTTTCACTCTACCTCCTTCCAAGTTCACAGGAGCAATTTGTTCTGCTTTATATCTTTCTTGTGAACTTGGAAGGAGGTAGAGCAAGTCTGCTGAGAGTCTTTTAAATGAATTTTCTAAGCTCAGAGCTTTCAAGCTCATGATTCTATTGTCTGTGTAGAATTCACTTAGGACAGTCTACCTTCGAGGCACAAAATACATAATCTCTATATTTCTAGAAAGTAAACACACTTGCCTTTTTTCCTAGGGGTAGATATAATATTTTTCAAGGAAGTTGGCATTATAAACATCCTTAAAAATGTTTAAAACATTTTCTTCCCAGAAAAATACTTCTAGCTCACCTGCTTGTTATCTGTGGGACTCAAACCAAAATTAGTAAAGTCATGGGTCCCTTGGATATACCTAAAATAAACTTCCTAGCTTCTCCCTACATGAAGATCCTTAGTTCTTAGGTTCCTGATTATTAAACAATTTCTTATTCTTTATATCTTACTGCTTTTCAGCCACCAAGTTGCAGATGCTTCCCTGATGCCAACCTGACTTTCCTGGGCAGATGACTGTACCAATGTGTCCTGGGAACCCCACTACACCAGAGCCCTGCCCCACTAGGGAAAGATAGAAACAGGCTGAGAGTATGGATCAACCTGTCAATGCCCATGTCCAGTGGATAAGCAGCTACAGAAGACAAACTTTCTATCTTCTACAACCCATAAAGATTTTTGGTTCATACTTCCAGAGAGATAAAGAATAGGGAAGCATCCAATGGATGGGCTAGGATATTGCATTCATAGTGGAAATTATATGGAATTGTATCCTTCTTATCCCACAGTCTTGTCTATCATTATTAAATCACTAATAAAATCCATATTTTCACTGATAAAAATATTTAAAACAGAGTCAGTCATAGATAGTTTCTGTTTATAAACTGTTTTAAATGAAAAATTCCTCTGGAAAGCTGCCTTCCATTATGCTATGTCAGTCACATTACTACTATGAAAATATGGCACTTAGAATAAGGGTTATTAAAGAAAGGCAGATGTGTAAAAGAGTTAACCAGCACTTTTAAATATCTTTATGTGGGAACAAAAAAATTGATTTTGAGAAATTAGGATTTAGTCAAGGTACACAATCAATTTGAATAATTCTCCAGCAAATAGAGTATGAAAAGCTTCATACAAAAATTCTATGTAAATGGCATGGCTCATGTCCTTATAGTCCAGTGGTTCAAATTCAGTCACAGAACTAACTTCCGTTAGCTGCAAAGGAGGCTGAGATGAAGTTTAGTCAGGTTCCCAGAAGTAGCTGTAAATTATAAATTTGTAACCATTTTAGTCTCAAACAATCTGATGTAAACACCAGCAAGATTCTCCCACACACTCCTTTTTTTTTAAAAAAAATTGTCTTTATCTACTTACTGGATAGAGACAGCCAGAAATGGAGAGGGAAGGGAATGATAGAGAGGAAGAGAGACAGAGAGACACCTGCAGCACTGCTTTATGACTCTCAAAGTTTTCCCTCAGCATGTGGGGACCGGAGGCTTTAACCCAGGTCCTTGCACATTGTAATATATATACTGGTTTTTAATTTACCTCCAGGGTTATCACTGGGCCTTGGTGCCTGCACTATAAATCCACTTCTACTGGAGGCCATTTTTCCCATTCTGTTGCCCTTGCTGTTGTTGTTGGATAGGACAGAGAGAGAAATTGAGAGAGTAGAGGAAGATATAGGGGAGGAAAAGACAGACACCTGCATACCTACTTCACCTGCTGTGAAGCGACCCCCCTTCAGATGGTGAGCGGGGGGGGGGGAGAATCGAATCGGGATCCTTATCCTGGTCTTTGTGTTTCATACCATGTGAACTTAACCTGCTGCCCTACTGCCCGACCCCAAAAAGAATATATTTTGACAAATAGTGCTGGAAGAACTGGAAAGCCTCATGTATTAAAATGAAACTAGGGGGCCAGGTGGTGGCACATCTAGTTAAGCACACATGTTGCAGTGTACATGGACACAGGTTTGCGCCCCTGGTCCCCACCTGCAGGGGGAAAGCTTTGTGAGTGGTGAAGCAGGACTGCAGGTGTCTCTCTGTCTCTCTCCCTCTCTATCACCCCCTTTCCTCTCAATTTCTGGTTGTCTCCATCCAATAAGTAAATAAATATAATAAAAATTAAAAAATAAAACTAGACCACTATATAACACCATGCTCCAAAGTTAATTCAAAATGATCAAAGATTTGGATATTAGACTTGAGATTATACTACACAGAGGATAACATATCAGTGAAACACTTAAGGACTTTAACATCAAAGGTATATTTGTAGACTCAATCTGATGGGCAAGGAAAACTACAATAAGTGGGACTACCTCAAATTGTTAATAAAAATGTTCTAGACATATTTGCACACCAGACATCTGATAAGAAGCTGATATAAAACAGCTATAAGAAACTCTTACAGCTCAAAGAAAAGAGAAAGAACAACCCGATTTACAAAAGTGGGAAGAGAAAAATCAGTAGATAGTTCCCTAAAGAAGAGATTCTAATGGCCCAAAGACATATGCAAAAATGCTCCACTTCACTCATTACCAGATAAATGCAAATTAAAACCACATTGAGTTTCCACCTCACATCTGTGAGAATGACCTTCATCTGCAAAATAGGAAAACATAAGTATTGGAGAGGAAGTAGAGAAAGAGGTACTCTAACACACTGTTGGTGGGAATATAAACTGGTACAGTCATTATGAAGAACAGAATGAAGAATTGTTAAACAAATATAAGTGGAAATACCTTATGATACAGCAATAATGCTCCTAGGCATTTATTCAAACGACATGAAAGCACTCATTTGAAGGGACATGTGTATCTCCTGTGTTTTTAGCTGAATCACTCAGAATAGTAAACATATGAGAGAAACCTAAATACCCATAGACAGATGACTAAATAAAGAGGTTATGGGGCATTGACTTAATGGAGTATTACTCAGTAGTTTAAAAAGATGATACTGTCTTCTTTGGGACAAAACAGATGGAACTGGAGGTGATTGTGCTTAGTGAAGTAAGTAATGAAGGGAAGGACAACTATTGGATGATTTCAATCATATGTGAATGTAGAGAATTTAAAGACATGAACTTGAACAAAAAATAGTCCACCCCTATATTAGACCTTGGGAGAACTATGCTGGTTATCGTTGGAAGCACAGAGCATCGGTGGTGAGAGTGGAATGGAACTACATGCTTGCCATCATATTGGAGATCACTATAAAATCACTAATAAAAATAATAATAGAAATTCAAAAAGTGAGAAGGCCCATTAACTAGGAATGAGGCTATATAAGAATTAGCACATAGAAGGTATCTGGGGGTATATAGGGAAAGGGTATGAAGGAATTAGATAGGAGAGTAAGCAGGTTCTCCTCAGTCCTGAGAGATGGATTGTGACCAATTCCTAAACTGAACTTTTCCAGTCCATCAATTTAAAAGTTCTCTGAAAGTGAAAATCTATCTATCTATCTATCTATCTATCTATCTATCTATCTATCTATCGATATATGTATATATATCGATAGATATATATAGATATTTATTTTTTTACTGGGGCTCTGCCCAGCCCTTGTTTATGGTGGTGTGGAAGACTGATTCACTTGAGACTACTTATGGAAATTACTTTTAATAATAACAAAAAATAGTAAAAAAATAAATAAAAGATATTGTATGCCAAGGCCATTATTGTTTTTTGATTCATTTTTACTAACTGATTTAATAATGATCAGCAAGGCAATAGGATCAGAGGGGTACAATTCCACATCACCAGAGTTCCATGTCCTATCCCCTCCATTGGAAACTTCCCTATTCTTTATCCCTTTGGGAGTATGGACCCAGGATCATTATGGGGTGCAGAAGGTGGGAAGTCTGGCTTCTGTAATTGCTTCTCCACTGGACATGGGCATTGGCAGGTGGATTCATACTCCCATCGATGCCATCATTAGTATTAAGATTACTTTCAGCTTTTCTTGCTAAAGAATTCTAAGGGAAATAGTGTGGTTTTGAAGTCCCTCTGTTTTCACAGGTAATCTACAGAGATTATTTTAATTGCTTAGTCATCATCACATCTTCTTTGTAAATAGTTTTTCTCCACCTGTTGAACTGTCAGGTATATTTCCTTCATCAACTAATCCTAAACTCTCTAGCATCTTCCCTAGGAAATCAAAGTAACTTCTTTATTATGTTTAACATTTCAAATATTTTCCATAGTACTTTAGTAAATATACTTATCTCCCTTCAAGCTGTTATAGCTTAATACCATAGGCTGAATGTTTAAGTAACAGACATGTATGTTCCACAGTTCTAGTGGCTGTCATTCTAAGACCACTTACCAGCATCATCAAGTTCTGGTGGGCACCCTCTTCCTGGCTCATGGAAAGTGGCTGCCACCTCACCCTGCTTTATCCTCCCATGACAGTAGAATTCAACTCTGCTGTCTCTTCCTTTTTGTGTGAGGACACTAATCATGGGATCACTACCCTTATGACCTAAGATTCCACTCTCTAATACTAATGTGTTAGACATTTGGGTCTCAGAGAAGAACAAAGAGTATGTACACAGTTCCTAATATTAGCAAGCTGGAGGCAGAGTATGCTATATGAGCTGATCATGTCTCAGATTTTTCCTTATTTATTATCTCAGATCATTCCTGTACTCAGTGAACCCTGTGGAAGAGTAAAAAGCAGAGAATGTTCAGAGTAATGGTGTAAGATGCAACAACAATCTGCAAACACCAAGTCTGGTGCTCTGAGAGAGAGAGAATCTCTTACATAGCAGTCATGACCTAGGGCATGTTACATAAAGCTCAGTTACCAACAAGTCTCATTTCAAAGAATTCAGATAACTGATCTGAATGGATTCTACAGGGCACCTTGTTAGCACTGTATTATGTCTGGTGCTAATTTTACCTTTATTTAAAAAATAGATTATGCATAATGAAAATATATCTCACCTGGATAGAGTGTCTGCTCTGTCATGCTTGCAACTCAGGTTTGAGCCACCTACCGCAATAGAAGAAACTTCAGTTTTCTCCATCTCTCTCTGTCTGTCTCTCTCTCTACCATCTATATAGATATGTAGATACAGATTATATGTAGGTATATAGATATATATCTAAAATAATCGAGGAGCAATGAAGTGCTAGGGACAAAGAGAAAAAAAGTCTATTTATTTAAATAAACCCCAAAGGGCCTGACAGTGGCACAACTGATTAAGCACACCTATTTCAGCACACAATGACCCAAGTCCAGGTCCCTGACCCCTACCTGCAGGTAAAAATCTTTATAAGTGGTGAAGCAGGGCTGTAGGTGTCTCTCTGTTTCTCTTAATCTCCATGTCCCCTTTCTCTTATAATTTCTCTCTGTCTCTATTCAAAATAAATAAATAAAGATTTAAATAAAACAGGTAACTTCAGTCTAAGATCCAATGATACAATAAATACAGTACATTTTGCTACTATTTGATAAAAAATTAGTCAGTGCATTAAGAATGTAAACAAATTTATTATTATTATTATTATTATCATTATCATTATTATTATTGTCGTCATCATCATTGTCACTGGGCCACTATGTCTAAATGACTCTACCACTCCTGGTGATAATTTTTCTTTTTGATAGAGAGTGTGAAGGCGGTTGTTGAGTGCTAGTGCACCTGGCTGAACTCACATGTTACAGTGCACAAGGTCCAGGCTTGAGCCCCTGGCCCCCACCTGCAGGGGGAAAGCTTTGCAAGCAGTGAAACAGTGCTGCAGGTATCTCTCTCCCCATCTCCCCTTTCCCTCTTAATTGCTGACTGTCTCTATACACTAAATAAATAAAGGTAAAAAATTAAAAAGCATTAAAAATCTAAAAAATGAGAGTGTGAAAGAGAGATAGAGAAGAAGAGAGAAGCAAAAGAGAGACACATGCAGGACAACTCCACCACTATTGCAGGTGGGGCTGGAAACTTGAATCTGAGTCCTCACACATGGTAACCTGGTAATTCATCATCATTTAATAGCTGCTCCTTTTCAAAAAGGCTTGCTTTTCACAGAGCTATATCCCCAGCCATCTCCTGCACCTACAAGGTAAATAAAACCCTGTAAGAAACCTGTGAGAAGAAACCCAGAGATCTAACACAAGCAATCTACAGAAATCTGCCATCTATAGAAATTGCATTTAGACAGAACTGGGGTCCAGCTATCACACATTAACATTTTAAAATCTATCAATCTTTCTTTCCCCTCTTAGGGTTTTAAGTACTAGAGCCTAATTCCAGATAATAATTTACTGGAGGAAAAATCATCATCAATAAAACCATCATATTAGTACTTACAACACCATAGCTTTGACAAATGCTAAGAATGTTGTAACACTGAGTCCTGACTTCTATAGAAACTGTCAGGGAAATCTTGGAAGTAATTTTGGAGCTGAGGTAGAAGAATGGAAAAAAACAGTATGTGAGAATAAAGGCTGAAGAGTCCATATATTTGCTGGTTCAGGAAAGCCAGGAACGGCCTTCCAAGAGGCTAGGAAAAGGAATGGGAAGCAATAGGAAATGAAGTGAAAAATGAGGTTGCAGAAGGTATTATGATTCAAGTCAGACAAAATGACTGGATAATTATCATCCAAACCAAGACACACTGTAATAAAGTGGAATACTTTTAGTAATTATGCCTGGGCAACAAGAAAAAATCAGGTCCATTCCTATCAAACAAAAAAAAAAAATTAAGGCAGAGAAGTTGACTAGGAAATTATTTCAGAAACTAGATGTGGCACAAATTATTAAAGGAGATGGATGTATTACAATGGAATGCCAGATGGCTTGGGATCAAGACTGAAGGAGCACTGGGAGTCAAAGAGATGAGGAAGTCAAGGTAAACTTTCTTCCTTGTATCTTAGCAGAGCAAACGTGTAGAGTCTCTGTGGTCCAGTCTAATTAACACCTAAGCCCTTTTATTAAAGAAGTAAAATAGATATTAAACATGAATATTAGCATACCATTGAAGTCTTCCGATCAATATTTTGTGTGTGTCAATTTTAGTGGGTGAAATATTTTTTTCCAAGAAATGTAATTAAAAGATCCTCCCTACAGGTTTCAAATGCTCATAATTTTCAAAAAGCACAGCTTCTCTTTAACACAGGAATTTACAGTCATTCACACCCAGTGTTGGTGCTAGTTTCAGAGGCAAGCAGAATCAAGGTTAATGTAGGCAGTACGTTTTGTTCATCTGCTTCTACCTAAATCTTACTTATAGCTTGAGTATCGAAAGGAAAAGAGAGTAAGACCAAGAGAGAAAATAAGGGGTGGGGGTAGGCTCCTGTGTGCACCTGTCTCAGAACCCTTGATTTAGAAATACCCAGTTTACTCCTTAAATTTTAGGATTTCTACCTAAAGAACAGCTGTGGATCAAGTCTTTAAACACTGGTTATTGTTCTTTCTTGCACTTCTTGAAATCCAGCAGATCCAATGTACCATAATTTTGTTAAGATCCTGAATTATTAGCAGAAATATCTGTTTTAAGATCTTAGAAATCCTTCTTTCCCCATATTCCACAAATGGAATGTGGGTGGTTAGTAATCATTAAGTGAAAGTTAGATGATGAGAGAGTCTAGTTCACCCTATCCCAGTTATCTAAATAACTAGTACAAAGTTAAACTAGGACATGATTGTCCTGTCTTCCATTGAAAGTGCATTGATGTTAACCCAACTCTGAGACTATAAGACATAATCAAGTTAATATTACTTTCTGCGAGAATGTTTGATTGACCCTAAAATAACATATTTGTGTTCTTGTCCATATTTTTCATCAAAAAATAAAAAGATTTATTAGATATTTTATAATATGTTAGCTTTTATAAAGTGCTAGGGGCATTTGCAATTTTGTGTCCAATTATATAACATTCACAGAGGAACTTAGGTATTAGCTTTGATCAATGCTGAGTATCAATTGATCAAAGCAGGGAATTTCATGTTAACTCTAGGGGCATCTTGGATGCCTCATTAACATGTCAAGGATCCATTTTTAAATCTTGCTGAAAATCACATCAAATGTTGAAGGGCATTGTTTAAAACACCAAGCAAACCACCTGCCCAGAAACACTAAGCATAAAGGAGGCAGGTGTTAATAATTAATAGACAAGACGTTTAAAAACTGCTTTATTTACAGATTTTTAGTTAATACCTGTTGAAACATTTATATTTCTTTGCTTTACTTGTAGCTGTGTCACTTGCTCAAAGGAAGAGTCTTTCTGAGTGCTGATAACACAGAGTTTCCTCTTTCCATCTTCCAGCTACATAGTCTCCTTCCTGTGGACGCTTGGAACATAGTCCAGAGGCTTCACAAGGGACTTCTGAATTCTTGTCTACCCCCCATCTTTTACCTTTAATATAAATATACTAGGTATCTCCCATGTGAAACAATATAATTTTTACTTAGGAAATGGAGTGTTTTCTTCTTTTCCTTTAGGCCTTCTATGAAAGACACATACTAAAATGTCAGGGTATATCCCAAAGCACTCAACTAGAAGCTTTCCCTTCAACACTGAAACTGTCCATCACTTCCTAGCAACGCTCTGACTTACCCACATCTTACACTTGCTACACTAGTCTTGTCTTTCAGATGTCTAAGCTTCACCAACTAGACTGCAATTCTGTATGTTTATAATCCACTTAATTTTATCAAATCAAACACTGTGCTTCACAATTTGGGTTCAGGGATAAATTAAACCCACAGGTAGCCCTCAAATTGTTGAGGGTCTGGGGAAGGAGTTCACACAGCAATATAAGGGAGCTGTCCAGTATCTGATATACCTTGAACTCAAAATTCTCCACTGAATCAAAATATCTTTGAGACTTTTGAAGATGGAAAATATGACAGTGGAGGGGACAGGTGGTAGTGCACCTGGCTGAGCACAAATGTTACAGTGTGCAAGGACCCAGGTTCAAGCCCACATTCCCAACCTGTAGGAGGAAAGCTTTGCAAGTGATGAAGCAGTGCTGCAGGTGTCTCTCTGTCTCTCTCCCTCTCTACCCCCTCCCTCTTGATTTCTGTTTGTCTCTGTATAGTTAATAAATAAAGACAATTTTAGTTTAAAAAAGACATAAAATATGACAGTGGGTATGTAAGGGGCAGATGAATAAAAATTAGAAGATGGAATCTTCAGTTGAGTGTTGGCACCTAAACTCATATCTACAGATATTTTTACCTGTGCCATGCTCATGTTTGAGTTCAGAAGTAAAAAAAGTATTCATCAAATACTGGATTTGGGTTTTTGTTTCATCTTTCTAAGGATTTCACTTTATTCCTTTATTTATTTACTCATTTGAGTAATTTCCACTAAGCACATACTCTGCACAAGGTTTACTGTTAAGCTACAAGTTATAATCCAATCCTTCCTAGAGAAACACACATAAAAGAAAATAAACTTTGGTAAGATGGGGCATGTTTAAGAAGTAGGAAAGGAGGGACCAGGTGGTGGTGCACCTGGTTGAGCGAACATGTGACAATGCACAAGGACCCGGGTTTGAGCCCCTAGTCTCTACCTGCAGGAGGAAGGCTTTGTGAATGGTGAAGCAATGTTGCAGGTGTCTCTTGGTCTCTTCCTCTCTATCACTCCCTTCCCTCTAGATTTCTGACAGTCTCTAGCCAATAAATAAAATTAAGATAATTTTAGAAAAAAGAAGGAGGAAAGGAAAAGGAAGAGAACAATTCCACATGAAGACAAGGACAGCTTCCAAGAGGAGGTCATGGATAAGTTTACTCTTAAAGGATAGTAAAACTTTTAGATAGAATTGCCAAAGAAGAGCTTTCTGGAGTGAGCCTTGCATAATAAGATGCTACAGGTATGTTGGTCACAAGTAGAAATCAGCCAAGCTCTCTGATTCAGGCATTTCTATTATCTTTAGTCATAAAACTGGTCGCTTTCCTTGGCTTTGTTTGAATAAGTACTTCTAAAAGTGTTGTAGGGCAAACATTCATATTTCTGCTGTATTTAACTTTTCATTAATAATAAATTCAGGTGAAGTAGCATTGTTATTAATATTGATCAAAGTTCCAATTGAAAGCACAGATGTCAGGGATTTTTTTAAAAGGGTTCAGTTATATTTAATAGTGCTGTTGATGATAGAAAACCTAATGAAAACCAACAGATGGTCTATTTAATATCGCTCTTGGCTTTGAAGCATGTGCCAAATGTGATACACACAAGGACTTGACAGAACTGTTACTGGAAGCCTTTAATTACAACTATTTGCACTCCTGGGCTTGCTGAAATTGCTAGAATAACATTGCAATTCTAACACTGGTCAAGTCAGAATTTAAATAATACCTATTCTGTGATGTTGTTTGCAACACTGTGTTTATAAATGACCTCTACAGACAGTTTTCCTGACATATTTTCTTTTTTTGGAAGGGTTGGGACTGAACAGTGGGGGGGGGGGGTGGTATTGTTAATGTATCAGAACCAGCACCAAGAGTGAACTCAGAGGGTCCACCTTCTTCATATTAGCACATTGAGTCTGAAATGCTGAGCAGCATTTCCAAGGTCAAGTAGAAGCATGGATCTTTTTATTGTTGGAATAAACTCAATTATATAGACAGCTCAGCTAAGGTAAACTGTCAAAGCAAATGACAAAGCAATTAACAAGAATGACTACTGCTGTTACAAACCTCACTAATCACTATTCAAAACTTATCATAACCTCTCACAACAAACAGAAAGAACACTTAAGTCAGGAAGGATTCAATTATCAGTGCCAAGGCCACTGAGCTTGTAAGTAGAATGCAAGCAGGAGAAGGAGAAGGAAGAGGAAGAGGCCCTAGAAGTAGGAAAAATAGGAGAAGCTCTACTAGATTATAAATGAACAGAGAAGTCCCTTATTTAAATTGTTTTAGAAAGATGAAAGCTTGGGTGTCTAATCCTGTAATCTGCTTTCCATATTGGGCTCACTCCACTGCATGGCAATCTGCTAAGGTCTGGGGAAGAGATTGGCCCATGGCATCTCAATAGAGAAAGGTGGCAAAGAAAGATACTATAAGGGGCTGAGTGATGGCATACCTGGTTGAGCACACACTTTACCATGCATGTTCAAGTTCCCCATTCCTCACCTGCAGGGTGAAACCTTCACAAATAGTGAAATAGTATTGTGGTTCTCTCTCTTTCTCTCATTCCCTCCCCCCACCTCCCCTTCTCTCTTGAGTTCAGTCTTTGAACAATAAATAAATAAATTAAATATCTTTTAAAAATAAACTAAAGAACTACATAAATTATAAATGGTTTTTAATAAAGGTTTGCTTCTCACATAAAAATGCCTTAGATTCCAAAGGCTCCTATAGTCACTCAAGGCTCGTGATGTGTCTGTCTCTCAGAGATACCACAGGTGAAACCACTAGTTGAGAGAAATGTATTTGTGAGCTTAGAATACACATAACAAAGGGGCCTCTCCCTATGAGTCATAGAAAAATGAATGCAAGTGACAAATCTGACAGTCTCTAAAGTACTCCAGAATGTAGTCCTCCCTCACCTCATTTTCACCTGAAGGAGTCAACAGATCAATAACAAACCAGAAGTTCAAGGATTCTCCTATATTTTGCTCAGTTTATAGAGTATTTCAAAAGGCAAAAGTTCTATTTCTGCTGCAAAGAAAGAGCGGTAGATATCAGAAAGAAGTGATAAACACTACAATCTTCAAGTATAGTTAACTAAGAAATCCTCAAAAAAATAGGCTCAAGAGAAATTTAACACTTGGAATTTACTTTTGTATTTGGTGAAATATAGTGGTTCAGTTTCATCTTTCTGCATGTTTCAACCCATTTTTTCCAACACCATTTGTTGAAGTGACTCTGCTTTCTCCATTTAATAGTCTGGGAACCTTTGTCAAAGATTAGATGTCCATAGGTGGGGGGCTTACTTCTGGGATCTCAATTCTATTCCACTAGTCAATGTGTCTATTCATGTTCCAGTACCAAGTAGTTTTGATGACAATGACCCTACAGTACAAATTGAGATCTGGGGCTGTGATGTCTCCAGTTCTGTTCTTTCTTCTCAAGATTGTTTGGGCAATTCTAGGTCTTTTCTAGTTCCAGAGAAACATATGTAGCATTTGTTCTATTCTCCTGAATAATGTGGTTGGGATCTTGATGGAGATAGCGTTAATTTTGTATATGCCTCTTGGTAGTATATTCATTTTGATGAGGTTAATTCTTCCAAACCATGAACATGGAATATCTTTCCTCTATGTGTATGTGGAATATCTTTCTTCTGTGTCTTTTTCAATTTCCTTGAGTAGTGACTCATAATTTTCAGTATACAAGTCTTTCACTTCCTTGGTTAGGTTTATTCCTAGATATTTTATTGTGTTTCTTGCTATAACAATTTCTATAAAAGGAATTGATTTCTGGATTTCAACTTCTTCTAACTTAGTGTTTGCATCAAGGAATGCCAGTGACTTTTGTATGTTAATTTTGTAGCCTGAAACCTTACTGTATTGTCTGATGATTTCCAAAAGCTTCTTGCTGGATTCCTTAGGTTTTTTATGTATACTATCTTGTTGTTTGCAAATAGAGTTTGACTTCTTCTCTTCCAATCTGTATCCCTTTAATTCTTTGCTCCTGCCTGATTTCTATGACAAGATCTTGAATAATAATGGTGATACTGGGTAGCCCTGTCTAGTACCAGATATGAGGGGAAATGCTTCCAGTTTTTCACCACTGAGTATGATCTTGGCTGTAGGTTTGAAATATATAGGCTCCACTATCTTCAGGAATTTTCCATCTATTCCCATTTTTTGTAGTGTTTTGATCATAAAGGGGTGTTGTATTTTGTCAAAGGCTTTCTCTGCATCTATTGATCTGACCATGTGGTTTTTGGTCTTGCTTTTATTAAAGTGGCGGATAACGTTGATTGATTTACTTATATTAAAACAACCCTGCATGGCTGGGATAAACCCCACTTGGTCATGATAAACAATCTTTTAAAAAAAATTTTAGAATTTATTTATTTATTTTCCCTTTTCTTCCCTGTCTGCTTTTGGTATCAAAGTGATGTTGGCTTCATAAAAGCTGGAAGGGTTTATTCCAGTGTCTTCAATTTTCTAAAGGACTTTGAAAAGCAGAGTTATTAGTTCTTCTTTGAAGGTTTTGTAGAATTCATTTGTAAAAACATCTGGTCCAGGACTTTTATTCTGGGGAAGGTTTTTGATAACTTTTTAAATTTTATTAGCTTTGATGGGCCTATTCATGTTATATAGTTCCTCTTTACTCAATTTTGGAAGTTCCTAAGTATCTAGGAAATTGTCCATTTTTTCCAGGTTCTCTAGCTTGGTGGCCTCGCATGATAGGGTGAATTTCTGTGGTGTCTGTTGTTATATCTCCCCTTTCACTTATGATACAATTTATTTGAGACTTCTTCCTTTTCTGTTTTGTGAGTCTGGCTAACGCTTTGTCAATTTTGTTCATTCTTTCAAAGAACCAACATTTACTTTCGTTGATCTTTTGTTTGGTTTCCTTATTTTCAATGTTATTTATTTCTGCCCTAACTTTAGTTATTTCTGTCCTTCTGGTTGCTTTAGAGTTCCTTTCTTCTTCTTCTAGGTCTTTAAGATGTGCAATCAGAATGTTTATATATGCTTTTTCTTGTTTCCTAATGTGTGCTTATATGGCTATGAACTTCCCTCTCAGTACTGCCTTAGCTGTGTCCCAAATATTTTGATAACTTGTGTCTTCATTTTCAATGAACTCTGGAAACATTTTGATTTCTTCCTTTATTTCCTCTTTGAACCAGTAGTTGTTAATTGGTATACTGTTTGTTGAGCTTCCACATTTTGGAAATCTTACTAATCTTTTGTTGATTGTTCAGTGTTAGTTTCATTCCACTGTGGTCTGAGAAAATGCTTGGGATGATTTCAATGCTCTTGAATTTGCTGATGCTGTCTTTGTGGCCTAATATATGGTCTATCCTTGAGAATGACCTATGTGGACTTGAGTAAAATGTGTATTCCAGTTTCTTGGGATGAATGACTCTGAAAATGTCCAAAAGTTCTAATTTATCTAACTCCTTATTTTGCTTTCTCATTTCTTTTTTTTTTAATGTTTATTTTCCCTTTTGTTGCCCTTGTTTTTTTTTCTTTATGGTTGTTGTAGTTATTATTGTTATTGATGTCATTGTTGTTAGGACAGAGAAAATGGAGAGAGGAGGGGAAGAGAGGGAGGGGGAGAGAAAGACACCTGCAGACCTGGTTCACTGCCTGTGAAATGTCTCCCCTGCCAGTGGGGAGCCGGGGTCTCAAACCAGGATCCTTACACTGGTCCTTGCGCTTTTTTTTTAAATTTATTTAAGAAAGGAGACATTAACAAAACCATAGAATAAGAGGGGAACAATTCCACACAATTCCCATAACCCTATCTCCACATCCTACACCCTCCCCTGATAGCCTTCCCATTCTCTATCTCTCTGGGAGTATGGATCCAGGGTCGTTGTGGGTTGCAGAGGGTAGAAGGTCTTGCTTCTGTAATTGCTTCCCCGCTGAACTTGGGCGTTGACTGGTCGATCCATACTCCCAGTCTGTCTCTCTCTTTCCTTAGTAGGGTGGGGCTCTGAGGAATTGGTGCTCCAGTATACATTGATGGAGTCGTCTGTCCAGGGAAGTCTGGTCAGCATCCGGAACCTGGTGGCTGAAAAGAGAGTTAACATACAAAGCCAAACAAATTGTTGAAGTATCATGGACCTAAAGACTGTAATAGTGCAGATGAAGTGTTGGGGGTATTCCCTGCATGCTCTTGTGTACTTGTGCTTTCGGGTATATATTTTTCCTCTAGTTTATGGGCACAGGTGAACCTGTGCTCTATCTCAGGGGACCTGGACTATATCTAGGTTTGGGGACTTTATTGGGGAGTGGAACACCTGGAATGGAATTAGAGAATACTATGAAAGGAAAGGTCTCACCTGAGTGATGAAGCTGAAGGGTTGTCATTCCACACCTGAAGTCTCTGGTCACAGTCTGAAGTGAAGCATGCTGGGGTGACACTCGTTGTGTTGATTAGGTTGCGATCCACAGATGCAATATTATTTGATTTGAATTGAGAGCAGCATGCAGAAAAGTGGGCCCCACCCTAAGGTTCCAGGATTGGGGGAAATACAGGCTCTATAGTGGAAATGTGAGGTTCCTGTTGTCTTAGGGTTCAAGAAGACAATGGATAGTTATTGTTATCATCACATTATTTGGTGATAGGGTTAACTTTGGAAAGTCTCTTTGATAGGGTTTGGGGTATAGTACCCAGCATCTTGTATATAGCTGTGTTGTAGGTTGCTTCTGTTCTCCCTGGTCTAGGCTTTTGGGAGAGAACATATCAAAGACAGCCTATGTATTAAAAAGACTCAGTCTGTGTTTTAAGAAGTTCTAGACATGTCATCAGTTTTTCGCCTCTCATATTAATTAAATAGTGGTTTATATAATGTTTACACTTTAATAAGATTGTACATAAACACCACTCTCACCACCAAAAGACTGTGTCCCATCCCCACCACCCACCCCTGCCCCCCCACCCTCCACTGTGCCAGGAAGCCCAATGGCCACCCTCCCCTTCACTACAGTGCTTTTACATTGGTGCCCTGCTCTTGATTTAATCAGATCCTGCTTTTAGTTTCCCTTTCTGTTCTTCTTTCTCAACTTCTGTTGATGAGTGGGGACATCCCATACTCATCTTTATCTTTCTGACTTAGCTGACTTAACATAATTCCTTCTAGCTCTGTCCAAGATGGGTCAGATAAGGTGGGCTCATTGTTCTTAATAGCTGCATAGTATTCAATTGTGTATATGTACCTCAGCTTTCTCAGCCACTCATCTGCTGTTGGGCACCTGGGTTCCTTCCAGGTTTTAGCTATTATGAGTTGTGCTGCTATCAACATAGATGTAAACACATCTTTTTGGTTGGGCATTATGGAATCCTTGGGGTATATCCCCAGGAGAGGAATTACTGGGTCATATGGAAGGTCTATGTCTAGCCTTGTAAGAGTTCTCCAGACTGCTGTCCAAAGAGGCTGGTCCTTGCGCTTTTTGACATATGCACTTAACCCACTGTGCTATCACCCAACTCCCCCCTCATCTTTTTTAATATTCTGCCTGGATGATCTCTCAAGCTGAGGGAGTGGGGTGTTGAAATCTCCTATTATAACTGTGTTGCTGTTAATATATTGCTGTAGCTCTTTCAGTAGATGTTTGATGTATTTAGATGGCTTCTTTTTGGGTGCATAGATGTTAATAATTGTTAAGTCCTCTTCATTGACTGATCTCTGAGCATTAAGTAGTGCCCATTGTTATCTTTTTAATTATATTTAATTTAAAGTCTATTGTGTCAGATATGAAAATAGCTGTTTCTGCCCCTTTTTGTGGGCCATTAGCCTGTGTGATATTTTTCCATCCTTTCACTTTGAGTCTGTTTTTGTCTTGTTGGGTTAGGTGGGTTTCCTGTAGACAGCATATTGTTGGGTTGTTTTTTTCTGACCCATCTTCCTACTCTGTGCCTTTTAATAGGTGAATTCACATCATTGACATTTATTGATATCAAATATTGAAGATATTTTAACGCCATTCATGTAGATTTTTAGAGTGTTCTGATATATCGCATATTGATGGTGGTCTGTTTATAGGAGACCTTTCAGAACTTTTTTCAGGGCAAGCTTGGTGATAGTTGATTCTTTCAACTGTTGCTTTTCTGAGAAGTGTTTTATGCCCCCGTCTACTCTTAATGACAGTCTAACAGGATACAGTATTCCTGGTTGCAAGCCTTTCTCATTGAGCACCCAATAGATATCTTGCCATTCTCTTCTGGCCTATAGTGTCTGTGTGGAGAAGTCTGATGCCAATATTATGGGTTTTCCTCTGTCATTGACTCTTTGTTTTTTTCTTGCAGCCTTCAGGATCCTTTCTTTATCCTTATTCTTTTCCATTCTAAATATGATGTGTCTTGGTGTCTTTAAGTCTGGGTTAATTCTGTTTGAGACCTCTGGGATTCTTGTACCTTTATGTCTTTTATGTTGTCTAGAATAGAGAAGTTCTCATCTATTATGTCCTGAAGAATGCTTTCTTCCTCTGTCTCTCTTTCTTCCTCTGGTAAGCCAATAATTCATATATTATTTCTTTTCAAGTTAGCCCATAGTTCTCTGTTGTTGTTTTCAGTATCTTTTAATCTCTCTTTGAGATCTTTTACTTCCTTTTTAATCATCTCTAATATATCATCAATCTTGCTAAATAATTTTTCAGCCTCATTTTTTCTATTCTCTCTCCCCTCTACTGTGGAGTTCATCTATTTTTTACCGTGTTCTGATACTGTTTTAACTTGTATAGCTAGTTGTATTCTTAGCTCAGCTATTTCAGCATTCTGCTTTCTAATAACCTTGAGATAATTAGTGTTTTCTTCCAGGGTCTCATTTGTTGTTTCTGCAGTTCTGATGAAAATTCTTTCAAACTCTTCACTCACTCCTGTGATTATTTCCTTAACTAGTGTTTGGATGTTGACCTCATTATTTTGTGCTCCAACCTTTGGGGGCCTTTTGGCTGGACTTTTGTCCTGGTTCATTTGTCTAATATTTCTTCTTGTTGGTTTAACCATTCTATATAGTATGTTATGAAGTCCCTCTCTTGGAAGTTTTCAAATTACTTATCACGCTTGCCTGGATTGACTTGTGTCTAAATAAGGTAATTAAAAGGTTTACAGTTGTGGAAATTTACAGTTGTTTCAATATTATTTTATTTTTAAATTTTTTTCCCCCTCCAGGGTTATTGCTGGGCTCGGTGCCTGCACCACGAATCCACCGCTCCTGGAGGCCATTTTTCCCTCCTTTGTTGCCCTTGTTGTTGTAGCCTCATTGTAATTATTATTATTGCCCTTGTTGACGCTATTCGTTGTTGGATAGGACAGAGAGAAATGGAGAGAGGAGGGGAAGACAGAGTGGGGGAGAGAAAGACAGACACCTGCAGACCTGCTCCACCGCCTGCCTGTGAAGCGACTCCCCTGCAGGTGGGGAGCCGGGGGCTCGAACCGGGATCCTTACGCCGGTCCTTGCGCTTTGCGCCACATGCGCTTAACCCACTGCGCCACCGCCCGACCCCCCTCAATATTATTTTAATCCCTGAGTTGGAGCACAATGGTAAGAAAGCCTTTTAAGAAAGCCTCTTAGCCTCCTTTGTTCTTTTTCTTCCCTGTAGGCTATGGGAGACTGAGGGCTTTTAAACTATAAGTAGGCTTCTTAGCTTAATCACTGACTCCTGACTAAGAGATAAAGCAGGGTGGGGCAGAGATAATCCTGTGATTATGCAAAAACTCTCACAGCCCCACTGCTGAGCCGCGGAGGTTTAGATCTTCCCCTGAGTTTTGTCGTTAGTTCTCTGTCCCCTGGTGTCAGCACAAGCCCCCCCCCCCACCACCACCACTTTTCCATATTCATAGAACAGTAGCAATGGAGACTTTCAGTTGCATCTGGTGAGTCTTATGGGAGTCCTCCCCTCCCTTCATCTGTCTTTTTGTTGGTGAAAGAGACTGGAGGTGGCATCTCAACTGTTAAGCTGCCAGACTGTTCCCAGCCACTTAATCTCTCCTTGCCTCCTCTGTACCCCTGAGCCACATGTTTGCACTCGCCAGTGATTTGGTGGGTTCCTGAATTCATTCTAGTCCAGTTTTGTTGTGGTCCCAGGTGTTCTCCTTTGGTATTCCTAGTTGACCCAGGAGAGGAGAGGAGAGAAACACAGCTGCTTCTGCTCCATATCTCTGCCTCTAGAAGTCTCCTGTTTAGCGGATTTCAAACTGGGATTCTTATGCTGTTCTTTGTGCTTTGCATCAGGTACACCTAACCTGCAGCACTACAATCCGACTCCCCAAAGCCTGTACTTTCTTATCTCTCCATGTTTGTTGTTCAGAAGCCCATCCTTCAGCAACTTGTCTTCTGCCAACATGCTAAATTTCACCCCAGAAGGAAACTTTGTATCTATGTTTCAGATCTCCTGGGATGTGCTAGACTGACATATGGAACAGTCTATCAGCAAATGGGTAACAAGTAGCTGAGAAGTGGCATTTATTCATCTCAAAGTTTAAAGCCTCTCAGTTTGTCATGTTACAAGGAACAAAATTAACAATACCACTTAACATGGAGTTGAAAAAAAGGCAGGAATAGTCAGATGAACCTAATAGGCACTGTTCTAGCATACACTAGACATATTGTGGGCTGTTGGAGAAATCATGATTCATTTTTTCATAGAAAAACATGGGGAAAATATGTTAGGACTCTTCAGACAACCTAGTGGTAATGAGCAGTAAGTACATGTGAAATGAACCAGTAACTGAATATCCCAATTAAAGAAAGAAACCATTGATTTTACAAAGCAACAGGCAGAAAATGTCAGAAATTTGGTAACACCAGAATCTCAACAATATTTTTTTAAAATAAATTATATGGAAAATAAATATCAGTAACCATGGTTAAGTGCACATACTATAAAGCACAAGGACCAGAGTAAAGATCCCAGTTTAAGCCTCCAGCTCACCACTTGGAGGGGCATCACTTCATGATTGGTGAAGTAGGTCTACAGGTGTCTTTCTCTCCCCTCTCTGTCTTCCCCTCTTCTCTCAATTTCTCTTAGTTCTATCCAATAAAAAAATGGAAAAAATGACTTCCAAGAACAGTGAATTTGTAGTGTTGTCAGCAAGCCCCAGCTATAAACTTGGAGGCAATAAATAAATAAAAATAATCAGTATCCATATGAGCTATGTATACAATTTTGTTTATTGTAGTGCTGCTTACAATTCCAAAACTGAAAATATTAAAATAGACTTATGTTATGCAAGTCATGATACGTTCACATTATCAGTTTTAAATCCTATTATTAAATGAGTCATATTTAAACATGGTGGAGGGGGCTGGATAGTGGTATTCTCTGCTGAGCACACACATTACCAAGCTTAAGGACCTGGGTTCCAGACACCAAGCCACACCTACAGGGAGGATGCTTCATGAGTATGGAGGCAGGGCTGGAGGTGTCTTTCTTCCTCTGTCCTTATTTCCCCCTTCCTTCTCAATTTATCTCTGTCCTATCAAATTAAACAGAAATTAAAAATAAAAGATAAGGAGCAGGGAGATGACTACAGGGAGCAGTGGGTTAGTACTCTGCACAAAACCCCAGCAATTACCTTGGTGGCAAAAATAAATAAATAAATAAATAAATAAATAAATAAAATAATAGTGTGGAAAACTATTCCTGATATGTTCTAAGTTTTTTTTAAAAAGTACATCCCCACACCTATGGACATCTAATCTTTGATAAGGGGGCCCAGAGGATTAAATGGAGGAAGGGGGCTCTCTTCAATAAATGTTGATGGGAAAACTGGGTTGAAATATGCAGAAGAATGAAACTGAACAATCTTATCTCACCAGAAAAAAAAATCAACTCCAAATGGATCAAGGATGTTAGACCAGAAACTATCAAATACTTAGAGGAAAACATTGGTGGAACACTTTCCCACCTAAACCTAAAGGACATCTTTGATGAAACAAACCCTGCAGGGCAGACTAAAACAAAAACAAATCAGTGGGACTACATCAAATTGAAAAGCATTTGCACAGCCAAAGAAACTATCACACAAACAAAGAGACCCCTCACAGAATGGGAGAAGATCTTCACATGCCATACATCAGACAAGAGACTAATAACCAAAATATACAAAGAGCTCAGCAATCTTAGCAACAAAAAAGCAAATGACCCCAACCAAAAATGGGCAGAGGATATGAACAAAGCATTCACTACAGAAGAGATCCAAAAGGTTAACAAACACATGAAAAATTACTCCAGGTCACTGATTGTCAGATAAATGCAAATAAAGACAACATTGAGATACCACCTCACCCCTGTGAGAATGGCATACATCAAAAAGGACAGTAGCAACAAATGCTGGAGAGGCTGTGGAGACAAAGGAACCCTTCTGCACTGCTGGTGGGAATGTAAATTGGTCCAATCTCTCTGCAGAGCAGTCTGGAGAACTCTGACAAGGGTAGACATGGACCTTCCATATGACCCAATAATTCCTCTCCTAAGGATATACCCCAAGGACTCTCTAACACCCAACCAAAAAGATATGTGTACACCTATGTTCATAGCAGCACAATCCATAACAGATAAAATCTGGAAGCAGCCCAGGTGCCCAACAACAGATGAGTGGCTGAGAAAGCTGTGGTATATATATGCAATGGAATACTACACAGCTATGAAGAACAATGAACCCACCTTCTTTGACCCATCTTGGATGGAGCTAGAAGGAATTTTGTTAAGTGAGCTATGTCAGAAAGACAAAGATGAATATGGGATGATCCTACTCATAAACAGAAGTTGAGAGAGAACAGAAAGGTAAACTCAAAGCAAGATCTGACTGAACTTGGAGTAGGGCACCAAAGTAAAAATCTCTAGGTTGAGGGTGAGGGTAGACGTTTGGCTTCAGTGGGGGTGTGGGGGGTCGAGAGGTGGAATAGGACACAGTCCTTTGTTGGTGGGAATGGTGTTTATGTGCATTCCTATTAATTTGTAGTCATATAAATCACTATTTAATTAATATGAGAGAGGAAAAATTGATTGAATGTCTCATACTTTTTAATGCACAGATCATAGGCTGAGTATTTGATATGTTGACTCTCTTAAAAGTTTAGACCAGGGAGAACAGAAGCAACTGGTGGCACAGCTATATACAAATAATGTCAAAGGACATATATTATGGTCAATCTGTGTATGATACAGCAAATACTAACAAAAGGATTTTTCAAAATAACGCGATTGCCAAATAATATGATTATAGCAATAGCTATCTGTTGCCTTCTTAAACCTTAAGATAGCAGGATCCACCAATTTCCTCTATAGAGCCTATGTTTCCCTCAGTCCTGGAACCTCTAGGGTTCCACTTTCCTGCATGCTTCTCTCAATTCATACCAAATGATATTTCATCCACCTATCCCAACCTAATCAACACAATGAGTACCACCTTATATGCTTCACTTCAGACTGTGTCTAGAGATGTCAGGCATGGAATGTCAATACTTCACCCTCATTACTCGGGTGAGAACTTAACTTTCATAGGATTCTCTAATTCTATTTCAAGTATTTTACTTCCTAACAAAGTCCCAAAACCTAGATATAGACCAGGTCCCAAGAGATAGAGCATAGACTCACATGTATCCATAAATTAGGGCAAAATATATACTGAAGGCAAAAGTACACAATAGTCTGCAGTGAGTCAGTATAAATTTCATAATGAAATAGTGTCTACTTAGACTTAGATACCCTCCTCACCTACTTTATTACACTTCCCTCACTCACTCCAAATCTAACCTTATCAAAGCAAAGACAGAAACACTGAATAAAAGCAAGAGACTGGCATACTTTAACGATGACTCTTTAATCACTATCAGGCAAATGCCAGAAGAAGAAGAAAGCCACCCCATCAACTGAAGCCCTAGTTGGGGAGTCCTGAGATTCCCAAACAGACATGATGGGCCTAGACCCAAATAAATCTCTGTATTACTGGTCATCTCTATCAGGAACAACAAAACAAACCCCTTTGTGGGCCCCCATAAGACCTTGCCCTCAACTGGGTCAACAGTGGTAGAGAATGTTCCATCCTCTGAAGGGAGGCTGGACAAAATACTTTATGCTACATCTGAGGAAGATGGGTCCTGAAATTGGAGCATCTTGGAATATTCCTACTCATGACCACAGAATGTGAGCTCAGATCTACAGGGATGCAGAGGTCACATAGGCTCTTAAGCTGAATATGGGCCCCATATCAGATCAAATCAATGGGGTTTATAGTCCATAATATTTATACACCTTTACCCATATTTGGGAACTGCTTTCTTCCCTGAGCCAACTTTCTGGTCCTTTTTCCAGCAGTGACACCATCTCTCCAGACAATAACTTGGATCTAGGTGCATAACAGATTCCAGATTCAGGGGGAAAAAACAAAAACAAAAACACAACAAAAATAACTATTATAGTCATAGGCCCTTTGGAAGAGAACTAAAATAAGCCTACTAGCTATCTACAAAACAGAGACCCCTCAACTCTTCATCTGCACTATTCCAGTCTCCAGGTTCATGATTAGTCAACAATTTGTTTGACTTTATATGTTAAATCTCTTTTCAGCCACCAGGTTCCAGATGCTACCATGATGCCAACTAGACTTCCCTGGACAGACAACCCCACCAATGTGTTCTAGAGCCCCATTTCCCCAGAGCCCTGCCCCACTAGGGAAAGAGAGAGACAGGTTGGGAGTATGGACTGATCTTTCAAGGCCCATTTTCAACAGGGAAATAATTACAAAAGCCAGTCCTTGCACCTTCTGCACCCAGTCATACTCTGAGAGGGATAAAGAACAGGAAAGCTATCAGGGGAGGGGATGAGATGTGGAATTCTGATGGTGGGAATTATGTGGAATTGTACCCGTCTTATCCTATGGCTTTGTCAATATTTCTTTTTTATAGATAAAAAAATTACATAGCAGAGTATTAAATATAAGATTTAATTAAAATTTAGATATGCCTTTTACCTACAGCATTGCAAAAATATTTTAAAATACTTAGAATTAAATGTGAAATGAATGTATATGACTCTTACACACTTTTCCTTTTATGCTCTTAAAATGCTGGACACTCTTTTAAAATGCTCTGCTCCAATTTTCCTAATAGAATAGTTTCATGACTTCTGAGGTTATAGTCTATAAGTTCTCCTCTCTAGCAAAAGATCTTGTTATATTTTCTTCAAATTATGCTTTGAATATCTCGTCTCTGTGTTCTTAGTTCCCTTCCTACAACAGCACAGCACAAACTTTGGAAGCTGAGAATCTGCAACATCAAAAAGCTGCCCACAAAATAAAATTGGCTTGAGCCACACTTAATGTCAGTTTCCCATCATTGTCCCAATTAAGACTTCAAATGGATGAGAAAAAGCACATTATGTAATTACTACATGTATTATAAACTATAAATACATATTAGCATATTACTATGTAGCTATATAATACAGAGTTAAAAGCAGTACTTGTCATTTTTGAGAGCTCAAATATCTAGAAAAACAACTTGATGCAAACGTTAACAAGTAAATTGATGAATCTGAAGATCAGAAGTTCAATTTGAATATAATTTAGTGGATAAGGATCACGTTTTAAAAGAAAAAGGGAGAGCTCAGATAATATATAGTACAGAGTAAAAAAAAAAAAAAAGTCTGTTCCAAGGGCAATGGAAAGTCACAGACAGGATTTGTATACAGTAGTAGAATGTTAATATATGCCTTTGCAAGATCATTTTGGCAGCTCTATGGAGAATCATCTCCAGGGGAGCAAAATCTGTTGCCAATGTGCCCCAAGACATATGATTTGAGTTAAGGTGTAAGTGCTTGTGAATAGCAGATAACAGACATAATATGGAACACATGTAACACTTAGTTTTGGACTTGATGTGGTGGTTAGGGGAAAAAGAGTCAGAGATGACATCTACATTTTGCCATGCCATCTACAATGCCTTTGGGCATTCTGATGCCTAAAGCACTAGCAGAGAAAAAAGTTCTAGTAGTGGAAACTAAAAGGTAGTTGTGCCTTCAGTAGGAAATGAGCAGAGAAAATTCAAAGTGATAAAAAAATCTAGATAAACTTAGACATACACACACACCCACACACACATACACACACAAAAGAACAGGGTATTTCAAGAAAAGCTGTAGTTAACTATTAATACACTAAATGTTGCTGAAAATTCATGGAAGATAGAGCTTAGAAAATAATTATTAATTTTATCAGAAGTAAATGTACTCGATCCAGCAGTTAGAATCATGCTAATGTAAATCAAAGAAATAAGATATAAAGCAGTTAAGGAAAGATTAGTGATGACTCAGAGAGGAGAATTTGTTTAAAGGATAACAAAGAAACAAGGCAATGGATGGATAGGGACAATAGAGGATTTATTCACAATTCAGTCATACTGATACTGATTTTTACATTAATAATAATGATAATAATGGCCTGTAGAAAACAAATGAGGTTGGGGTGAAGTGGGCGGTGGTGCACCTTGTTAAGTGCACATACTACCAAGTACAAGGACTTAGGTTTGAGCCCTGGCTCCCCACCTGCAGGGGTCTGCTTCACAAGCTATGAAGCAGGTCTGCAGGTGTCTATCTTTCTCTCCCCTTCTCTGTCTTCCCCTCCTCTCTCCACTTCTCTCTGTCCTATCCAACGACAACAACATCAGTAACAACAATAAAACTACAAGGGCAACAAAAGAGAATATTTTTAAAAAGAAAAAAAAAAGGAAGGAAGGGAGGGAGAGAGGGAGGGAGGGAGGGAGGAAGGAAGGAAGGAAGGAAGGAAGGAAGGAAGGAAGGAAGGAAGGAAGGAAGGAAAGATACATGACATAAAAGAAAAAAACAAAGGAAATCTGTGGCAGTTAAATCCTAAAGCATGGGAAAAATACAGAGCCAGGCTGCAGGCTAAAATAGAAAGAAAGCTTTTTGGTCCAGGTCACAAAAAGAAAGAACACAGAGATTGAGAGAGTACAAATCAAATCACGGTAGGAAACCACAGAGGGCATTATAGGCTTTCTCAACCTGAACTTTTTTCCCAGTGAAGTGGCAGTCTCAAGTTGAAGTAGGGAATGAATGGTAAAAGGCAAAGAAAAGCAAATTCTTCTAATAGGAAAGTATGCCTCTCTGAAATGGAAGAAATCTCAAGTTGTGCTCATTAATAGAGCTCTGATTCACCCTCACTCCTGTTTGTTTTTCTGCTGGCAAACTTGGGAGCTTAGGCACTGGATGGAGGAAGTATCGTGATCTCTACTTTATAGGTGAGGGAGACAAAGCTTACTGCTACCAGGTCACTTAAGCCCATCTAGTTCCTATGTGATGAAGCCAGGATTAAATGCAAGTGTATCTGACTTCAAAGTTCTTTCGATAAAAACATTAATAATAGTAACTAGTACCTGTTTCCCAACAAAATACTTTGAAAAGTACAGGAATTATAAAGAAGAGTGCTTTTAAAGTTAACTTCAAGGTCGTTACGGACATGCCTCAGCAGAGGCAAGGAGGAAAAGTATGAAGACAAAGCACTGATACTTGTTACATATTGATGACTCTGAAATCTTTGTTCAAAGTTTAGTTTTTAATAGACTTCCTTATCTTAATTGCTCAGCAGAAACCAGATAAGATGACAATCTACAAAATGACCTGAAACACATTCTGTAATAAGCTTTGCAATATTTATTCAAAATAAATTCTTTGCATTTAACAATTAATAACATCAGCAATTATTGTGGCCTTGGGTAACAAAAACACTCAGAGTCTAGAAGAAAAACAGTGTCGAAGAAAACAAATGTCCTGTGGGAAATGTCTCTAAAAACTCATCTCCCTATAAATCACACTAAGGAAATCAAATATGGCAATTAACATGCAAAAAGTCTAGAGGTGGTTCTTGGAAAAGGAATATAAGAAAATAACTTTTTTTTCCTACTAAAACATGCAAAGAAAAACAGAAATAGTTTATTGTATTGACCAATGGAGGGCAAACATATATAATTGCTTTCTGGATAAAACTACAGAAGCAGGTGGAACAAAGACAAAAGAAGCTGTATATCTGTGCCTGTGAGTGCACATATATACTGCTACATGTCACCATGGGAATATCTAGTGGAAATGTGATTTAGACTTTACCAGTATCACAGGATATTTTATTGAAATCAATTTTGTAAGCCCACAGATAAGCACATTTAGAAGATCACCAAAATGAGAAATTGTAACTTATGGGAAAACCTCAATGATAATTAATTTGGGCAGATAATGTCAGATTTTTACTAACAACTTTAAAACTTGGAATAACATTTTACTTTCAAATTTCAATATGAAGCAGGAATGTTTTTTTTTTTTGGAGATAGAACTTAGCATTCAAAAGATTCAAGTAAGTGAAAAATGTAGAGAAACCATGTACAACAAAGATGTATCTAAGAAAATAATAAATGCAAAAATTAATAAACTAGTAAGTGTTCAGAACCAATTAGCTTGATGCTTTTAGACTTCTTGCTATACAAATAATCTTAGAAATAATGTTTCTATATCTGTAAGTCTTGTTATAAAATATAATAACAAAAAGTACTATTTATAAAGTATGTTCCAGCACAGTATTATCATCACTTAACTGTTATGGAATCAGAGTATTGCAGAAGTCTTACTTGAGTTGTTTGCTTGAGACAGAGATCTAGAAAGCATCGAGATTAAATCTCCAAAATCTTGAGTGTCTCCACCATCCACTCTGTCACCCCTGAAGTTGTCATGCCAAAAAGCAAGTAACAAGCGAACTGATTCATCCAGCCCTGTAGATCACAGATAATGCTCCACAGATCCAGATCTGGGTCACTACCTTATCCTGCCAGTCCTGTAATCATTCATATGAATTTACCATCCTGTCCATCATACTCCTTTATCAATATTTAAGGCTGGTTTGTAGCAGAGTGAAAATCTCTAGAATAGTGCCCAGCCAGCTTTGCACCTCCATCTCCTCAGAGAATCTTCATACACACCATCCATCCTGTAGTCTCCATTTCAATCTCTTTTCCTATATGCTCATGGGGGGGGTGTGCGTGCATGTTACTATGTGTACTTGTATTTATATATGTTTATATGTGTACTTGCATGAATCTGTACATAGGTAGAGGGCACAAGAAACAGTGTTGGTCAACTAGAAAAGCTCTAACCTTTCGAGGGAGTCAGGCAGTAGCGTAGAGGGTTAAGCGCTGGACGGGCGTAAGGATCCGGGTTAGAGAACCGGCTTCCCACCTGCAGAGGAGTCACTTCACAACAACAACAAAAAAACAAGGGCAACAAGAAGGAAAAGTAAATATACAAAAAAAAAAAAAAGGAAAACGAAAGTTCTCGCCTTTCTATTTAGAAAAATATTTATTTTAAAAGTTCATTGGTGAGTTCGTCACCCAAGAAAGTCAGGATGGAATAATAGTAGTATTGGCAATATTGTGGCAGAAAGGTGATACAAAGCAAGACAGAACTACAAAATTAAACAATAAACAAGAACTAAAAAGTAGGAATAGAATAAATGAGAGTAGGAATCTTAGGTTGGAAAGCAGTTAGGAAGTCTATTTTAGGTATGTTCCTAGGGGCCTATGATTTGACTAATTTTTGTTTAAACTTGATAGTTAACATGCAGATAGACTAAAAATATTGTCTGGGAAGATGGTGTCAGAGTCTAGAAAGACAGAAAAGGGCAGAGAGTAGGTCCCAAACTTGAAGAAAATATATAAATACCACTAACTGTTTACCCAATTGATCTGACCCAGAGCCCATATATATTCACATTTAGCACAAAAGACTGTGTAACCTCTGGTCACATCTGGGAACATTTTAGGTTGCAGTCACTTCAGGGCCAGTCTTCCTCAAGGGGCAGAGTAGGTTGACCCAGCCCCATTTTACAGAGTGGGGCAAGTACCTACCATTGCTAATTTACAGTGTGGGCAATGTCCCCTAGAGACCCACAAGAGGACTTACGATGATGGAGAGAGGGGTCTTCCAGAGGCCTAGGCCCATCATATCTATGAAAGAATCCAAGGACTCCCTGACTAGGGCCCCAGATAATGGGTTGGTTTAGTACTGGCCAAAAGGGCTATCATTAAGTAAGCCAGTCTCTTGCCCTTTTCCAGCTTTTGAAGTCCCTATTTTATCTGACTGCAATAATCTGGTGAGCCCTTTCCCAACACATGGGACCACATAGTGTTTTCATTTTTCATATGGTAGGCAGTGATAAATTATCACTGGACAAAGAAATGAAGTTCATTAACTTAAAGTGATTTTTCTTCAAATCAAGCAGAAGGGATATCAATATGTTTCTTATATCCCTAGAACAAAGGAAGTGATTAATAGATAATACTGAACATATGTGTGTAGTAATTAACTAATAAAATGAATTTATTGATTGATAAGGACCCTAACTGTAACGTATTTGGTCATCTGGGTAGGTCACAATATATATCAATTTCAGATCATCCCATATTCTTTGAGTTGAGTATCAAAGGGCTAAGTGAATATGCATTCAGAAAGGTCATATGCTTTGTGATACAAACTGCCATCATGAACACCATCTGGTTTCTTAGCAAAATATGCACTTTCAGAAGTTATTTTCTCTTAAATCCTTTACAATTTACAAGTAAACTTGGTCTGTACATTTCTCACAGGGTGAAATAGGGAAATATGACTTGCATGGGCATGGTCCCAAAGGTCCCAGATTCAATCTCTACACCATCTTATGTCTAAACTGAACAGTGTTTTGATCTCTCTCTACTTTATTAGAGAGTTAGTTGATTCATATCTTAAAACAAGAATAAGCAGCCTGGAGAAATCATTCGCCTGGGTAGAGTGCCCGCTTTGTCATGCTCATGATCTAGGTCTGAACCCAGAGTGCTAGTAGTCTCATGCCCCTCTTCTCCTCTGCTTCCATTTCTGTCTCTGTCTGAAAAAGTTGGCCATGGTGATGGCAATAAAGTAAAATAAAATAAAAGTAATGGTCATGTCATGATTACAGGTTGTCAGAAATCTAGGACATTCTTGCAAAATTATTAGTACTGGATTGGATTTACAATAATGCATTACATACTAAAGGGTTCTTTTTCAAATTAAAAATGTCAGCCTCTTCCTACTACTGCTACTCTCAGCAATTCATGCCAACTACGTCTTGTTTTTATTTTATTTTTGTTCAAAATTTTTTTGAGATGTGAAAGCTTCCAAGAAACAAGCAGAACATGTTAAAATATATTATTACTTGACTGCTGTTTAGGAATAAAGTGGCCACATTCTTTGATGTTTCGGCTCACAGGGGAACCCTAATGACTGTCTACTCTCTTTCAGAAAAGAAATGACTTGGTGGAAAGACAACTTAACAGCAGGACACAGGCTGTCTGTGTTTCTTCTGTGGGTGCATTCAGAAGAATTCCTAAGCCAGAAAATAATGATTTTTGTAACTTAAGATTTAGGAAACACTTTCAAAATTATTCCTTTCAGGATACAACTTGTAAATGTTAAATATGATAACAAGTTTAAACATGAAAGTCCTGGGGTTCAGTAAAGTGGATAGTGAGTCATTGTTTAATCCTAAGCATAACTACAAAATTGGATTCTTTTTCTTTCAATACAGGTCAACCTCCTGTGGACTCAGGTAGGGAGCACGGGACATTATCTTCTTCCCTTCAACCCCTATTCACCAAGAGTAACTAAGAAGCAAGCTGCATTTTTTTAACTTTCTCCATTACCCAATCCCTGCCCTCACAGTAATTTCTCTTGCTTATTACTTCCGTGCCTTTTCAACTTCTCTCAGTTCTCTCCTCCCCCAAGAAGAAATTATTCTCTGTAGCCCATCTCCCTCATTCTCTCTCGCTTCCAGACAGCCTCTATGTCTATCTAGCCCATTAGAATGTTTTTCCAGACCCATTTTAATACACATTGTAGGAAACCAGCTCTGTCATGAATGGTCTGCTCACTATTCTCAGACTCCCTCTTACACAGTAAATTTATACTTAAGTGTCTTTTTTTGTTTATTTGTTTGTTTTTTTCGGATACTGTAGTCAACATGAATTTTCAATGACATGTCAAGGGACTCTCATAATCTGCTTGATACAGATTCCTACAAACTAAAACATGCCAGAAGAGTAGTATCTCTGCTGCCTCTGTAGGTGCAGGATATACTTACCCCCTCACAGAAGATATGCCTACCTTTGTTAGTGCATCTTTCTCATCTCTAAGTGGGGCAAGCCTCTCTCAGGGGGAGATGCTACCTTACTGCCACTAAGTACAACACACTCCCTCTTGTGGGGGAAGGCACTCAGAGAACAAAGTTAAACACCTAGATGCAAAGAGAAAAATAAGTTAATGATTTTAAGCATCTCTTCTTGGCCTTCTGTTTCCTTTATCAATACTGACTATCCCTGGTTGTAGAATCTCTGGTTTAAGTGTAAATGTAAATATCAAGGTCCAATTCTTATCAGCTAGGCCTACTGAAAATTTCAAGTATGTTACTTTTCTCTACTAGCTCAATAATAAAATAAAAAGATATTTTTATGCAGTATAGTGACATCATTTGGAAGGGGGGAGTGGCTTTTAAATAAGATACAAAGAATTTTAAAGAAAGATATGCTATTCTCAAAAGAAAGACTGTATATTCTATAGCATCCAACACCAAAGAAGAACAAGATGAATTTGAAAAATGATTGTATTTTGCAACCACAACTTTGAAAGTATTGTGCCCAATTTCCAGTAATATTTTTTAAAGAGTGAGTCAGCATTCTTTGCCTCATCCTTTTTCTTGATGATAGAATTTGAGGAGTGACAGAACCTCAAATACTCAAAGCATTATAGAATAGTTTTCAGTATGTCAAAGATTATTTCAAGTCATCTCCAATGTATCAAGTATTTAATAATATCAGGTACAATTCATTAAATAGCTTCTCTAATAGTTGCTAAATCAGCAGCGCTACAGGAAACAAAGCAAGGACAAGTAAAGATGAGAGTTTGGAAAGGGCTTCCTTACAAAATCCAAACATTACCTCATTCATTGGAACATCTAAACAGGTCATTTAAATTACCCTTTCCTGAAAAGATCCAACTAACCACAATTCCCTCCCAATGCATCCCCTTTTTACATGAGCATATACTCTACGCTCAAAGAGATTTCAAGGAAAAAGCATGAATGCTTGTCTCAATATTCCAGGTCTCCAATATTTAAAACAATTTATATAGAAGAACATCAAACATAGGTGGAGGGGGAAGAGTTTATCATTTGAAATATCATAAGTTATATAATAAGTAGTGACTATGACAGGTAGATCAAGCAGACTCATAAAAATCATGTAAGGTGGGGAGGGCAGGTGGTGGTGCACCTATTTAAGTCTACATATTACTAAGCGCAAGGTGCAGGGTTTGAGTCCCCGCTCCCGACCTGCAGAGGGAACATATCATGAGTGGTGAAGCAGGTTTGCCACTCTCTATCCATCTATCTACCTATCTATCTATCTCCCTGTCCCCTCTCAATTTATCTATGTCCTCTCTAATTATATATATATATTAGAAGGATAAGAGGAAAAAATGGCCACTGGGAGCAGTGGCTTCATAGTACCAGCATCAAGCCCCAGCAACAACCCTGGTGGCAAAATAAATAAATCAATCAAGCTGGGCAGGTATTTCTTCCACCCATTTCTTTGTAATCCTCAGAATATGTCTTTTATCTTATAGTCTAAGATGATAACTTGAGCATCAGGCATTAGTTTCACATTCCTGGTATCTAGGAGGTTAAACCATGCTCCCTAGAGAGGGCAACTTGACATTTACAGAAACTCTCTTGCAATGAATCAATTTACATGCTAAAAAACCAGATCTGGAAATAAAACAATATTCAGGGGTTCACAGCCACAGCTCCTTCCTGCTGACATTGTAGGCTTTGTGTTCCTATGACACTTGAGAAATAAAGGCCTTGGGAGCCTTAAACTCTCCCTTGAGTGCTCCAAAATCCAGTTCCTGCCTTTCCAGGATGTAGCCACTTCTGCCTGTAAAATGGCTGACACATTTTGGAGACAGCAAAGTTGAAGGCCAGACATTGGTTGTAGATTTGGAATGCACTAAAGGTTTTTATCTTCATGTTAAAAGCTGTTGTAATAGTTTGACTTTCTGTAGCACTGGGCATTGAGCTCAAATATGGCTTCAAAAAGAGATGCAAGGTATTAAAAAATCTTTCTAGTTATATTGAAATACATATATATATATATATATATATTAAATAGACAGCATAATGACTTGATTTACAGTATTGTCAAATGATTACTCCAAGAAGTTTTGCTAATATCCATCACACATCACGTGATCTAGACAAGATAAAGAGGGTGGGCCCCAGCTGCACCGTATCGGGTTAAGCACAATTAGTGCAAAACACAAGGATCCTGGTTCGAGCCCCTAGGAGGCTGCAGGAGGGTCGCTTCCCAAGTGGTAAAGCAGGTCTGCAGGTGTCTATCCTTCTCACTGTCTTCTCCTCCTCTATCAATTTCTCTCTGTCCTATCCAAAAAAAAAAAGTAAAGATGGCCACAGAAGCAGTGCATTTGTAGTGCAGGCACCGAGCCCCAGGGTTAATCCTGGAATTAACAAAAAAAAAAAAAAAAAAGAGGGAAAAATTCCCTTAGTCTTGTATCTCTCAGGATCTAACATTTAGGCAACTTTCTTATGCAACAATCTAGCAGCGCTAGTTAGTTATCTTCATTATATTGCAAATTGCATATCTAATATTGATCTTTGATGACTGGAAGGTTACGTATTTTGTTCCCCTTATACAAATCCCCCACCTCCTTACTCTCTGCTGTTGAGAACTGCATAAAAATTTATCATGGGAGGCTGGGGATTAAACTTGGGACCTCAAAGCCTCAGACATGAAAGTCTTTCACATAATCACTGTGCTGTCTCCCTGGCTCCCACTTAGGTTGTTTCCATATTTTACCTATTGTAAATAATAGTGCCATTAATATGGAAAGAAGATTTTATGCAAATAATAAAAGTGCTGAAAAAAATTAGAAAGGAATCCATCAGATCCCACAATTTTAAAGAAAAAAAAAAAGAAAAAGAAAACACCTTCAGCTAAACTATGTTTAAAATGGAGATGAAGTAATGAGACTCCATCAAAGGGGGGGAAAGGTATTTAAAAGTAACGGTTGATTATTACCCGATTAAACACCGTCCCTTTAGTAATTGCGATCTAAACTAATAGGAAATTTTCAAATCTTTACTTCTTCCTCAGAAAGATTATAATTAATGAAATAAGATATAAACCAGAGTCTAAATTAAAAAGAGAGATGTGATGTAAGTGAAAATATAAAGTACAATATTAGTGCTAACACTGCGTCCTGACTTGTTGAGCTATTTCCCCAGGCCTAACGATGCATTTCTAACTTTGGGCAAAGCATTAACCCAACTACATAATTCCATAACTCAAATCACACTCCTATTATTGCCAGGAATAGTAGAGACCTTTTTTTTATATTTCCTTCTTCTATATTTATCCTACAGTTCTGCGTCTAGCTCAAGTAAAGCAAACAAAAAAGGTGTACTAGAAAATTTCCTCTCTGTAATCAGATGATGGAGGCCACTGTCAAATCTCCGGAGTCTTCAAGTCCTTCTGCCTCCCTGTTTGAGATACCATCATGCAACTAATTCATACAGCTGAGATATGGCGATCCATGTATTGAGGCAATGAAGCTAAGGATTTGGTTAAAATAATTAAATTTTCAAAAATAATTATTTAACTTAAGTGCAAACTTATCAGTCACCAGGGAGTAGCTGGCTCCTGATTGTCATCTCAAAAGTATTTCTTGGAAGAATTTCTAAATCTCTTGCAATGGAATTTTTTCCACTAGCTTCATCTTCATTTAACTGCACTGTGACTTTAACAAGATTATCTAATTAATTACTTTCTCACAAATATAGTCCAGAGATTTTCATTCTTAAATGACCATTTTCTTTTCTTTTTTTTTAATTTTTTATTTATAAAAAGGAAACATTGACAAAACCATAGGATAAGAAGGGTACAGCTTCACACAATTTCCACCACCAGAACTCTGTATAACATCCCCTGATAGCTTTACTATTCTTTTTTTTAAACAGATGTATTCTTTTTTTTAATATTTATTCCCTTTTGTTGCCCTTGCTTTATTGTTGTAGTTATTATTGTCATTGTTGTTGGATAAGACAGAGAGAAATGGAGAGAGGCGGGGAAGACAGCGAAGGGGAGAGAAAGATAGACACCTGCATGTGGGGAGCCGGGGGCTGGAACCGGGATCTTTACTCTGGAACTTGCGCTTTGCGCCACCTGCGCTTAACCCATTGCGCTACCACCCGACTCCCACTCTCTTATTCTTTAACCCTCTGGGAGTATGGACCCAATGTCATTGTAGGATGCAGAAGGTTGAAGGTCTGGCTTCTGTAATTGCTTCCCCGTTGAACATGGGCATTGACAGGTCGATCCATACTCCCAGCCTGTCTCTCTCTTCCCCTATCTAGAGAAAGGGATTCAAACACTTTCATAGCCTAGTTATTGTATTATTAGATTAGTTCAGAAAAAAAGTAAGTAATTCTGATGGAAATTTCCTGGTACTTGGGAGATTTGGTTGCATGATGGCACAGGTGTCTGCTAAACACGAGCATCGCCACTGGCAGGATGCTATTTCTTTAAGACTAAAAATAGGTTTCAAAATAGATTACAATGATTGACATGTTCTAGGGCTTGCAAAGTTTTTTTTAGTCTTAATATCTCTTCCCACTTCTTCAAGCTTATGTTTTCTCCTATTTTCAGCCTCTTTCATATCATTTGAATCATTTTCTTCTCTCTCAAAAAAACATGTTAATATTTCCAAGTGATACAAAATTATCTGTGCAGTATATTCATAGTCATTTAAAAATAGAAGAAACTGGTTGAAGTGGTACAGAACTAAAGAAAATAAGCTGAAATGTTAATGCTGGACTGTAGGCCAGCATTTGTCCTTATTTTCAAATTTTCTGTAGTTGGTATCACTTTTAAGATCGCAACAATATAATGATGATTTTGATAAATTTGATAACACAGAGGAAAGAACAAATAGACCTTACTTAAATTATTATACTTTTAAGCAGAATGCCTTGACTTTGTACATGTAAGACAGCACTGAGCTGCCTCCCTGATCCAATATTTTTTTACTTTATATTTTGAGAAGAAAAAAAGGAGAGAGAGAAGAGGGGCAGAGGGGAGAGGAGAGGGTGAACAGTGGAAGAGAGAGAGAGAGAGAGAGAGGTTCACCACCCACTAAGTCCCCTTGGTTCTGTACATGATGCACCTTGAGATGCCAGAAAATTGATGCCAGGGCCTGACATGTGGCAAAGTGACACTTTTACCCTTAGAGTCATAGCCTTACCCTTTGAAGTAAGTTTTTATTGAGTGACTATGGACAAATTCCATCACCACTGTAAGGCACTATTGCTACATTTTCATCAACTCCCTTACTTTCTTTGCAGAGCTACTGTCAATTAAATGAAACCTCTGCAAGGAACCTCACATGAACGATTTCTGTCCTACATATAGTACAATCTTATCAAAATGAGAAGGAACACTGAGCTAGGATACCTTTTAGAAAAAACAATGCAGTGTCTCTGTCTCCGTGTAAGTATGTAGTTGGAAAGTTTGACACCAGAACAAAAAACTGTGTTCCAGGCTGATGCAATAACCAGGAATAATGATCACAAAACTCCTGATGGTGAAACTGGTTGTTGATAGATGTGGATGGTACTGACTTTGAGTCATGAGCATGGTACTGACTTTGAGTCATGAGCAAGTTGTTAGCTTTTTCCACTTAAATCAGAGTGGTCATTAGATTCTTCAATGGTGTGTATAGTTTCTCAAACAGCTGATGAAAATAAAATGCCTGAAGGCTGGCAAAAGATATACTTCTCACAGATAGCTGCTGTAAAACTAATTAACCAAGGAGTCCAAAATTCTCTCTGTGTCAAAACCAGAATGTCTATGATCTGGTTTGGGAAATCATCTTCCTGACTCAGTAAAGGGAGGATGGGGAGCTCTTTTTGATGCTATCCATGTGTAATAATGGCTCCTTTCTGGAAACTGGGGATAATTAGGCCAAAATTGTTTTTATTCTCTTGAGGGAAGCTAGCACAGTGATTGCAAGAGCGTAAGCCATTTAAGGAAATATGCATGCCCCATTCTGAACCCCTGGGAGGTGATATCTGGTGAATCAAGTAATTACTATAAATAATGTGCAGAAGTTTACATATTTTGACCGGAAGTTAACTAACTTAAGAACTGTGTTCTGAATACCTACTACATGCCAAGATCTAGAAATACAAGTGTAAATAATTACTATCTCAATAATCAATCAACCTGGAACCAATTGTGTTGACTTTATGTCCCAGATCTCACACCCAATATCTTATCATTGGGCTGATCCTTCATCTTCTCTCACCTAGACACATGCTATAGAATCTCTCTGGGTGGGGGGGGGGGCAGGCGGTGGTGCACCCAGTTAAGCACACAAATTAAAGTGTAAAGGACCCAGGTTCAAACCCCCAGTCCCCACCTGCAGAGGGAAGCTTCATGAGTGGTGAAGCAAGGCTGCATGTGTCACTCTGTGTCTCTCACTCTCCATTTTCCCCTCCCCTCTCAATTTCTCTCTGTAATAGATAAATATATTTTTAAAAAATAGAATTCCCTTTGGTATTTTTCGCAACTGTTTGTTTCCATGTCTATTATTAATGATTTTCTCTCCAGAAGTCATTGCCTCTAGAACAGTGAACTCTTCTTGTTTAGTCTTTTCAAAGGCATTTACTTACTTACTAACTTATTTATGCTAGAATAACAGCATCACTCTAACTCATGTGGCACCAAGGACTGAACTCAGGACCTCACACCTATAGTCCAGCACTCTGCCTACAGTAACACCTGTAGGTCCCTTTTCTTGGCATTTTCCTCTGCCCTACCATCCCCACTCTCATTTTTTCCCATCATTTGTCCTGCAATTCTCAAAGCTCTCCCTTTAGTTATTCGCTCATATGTGTTGCTGTTTATACCCTATTATATCATTCTTTTGGTCTCATGGGTGTGTCCTTGATTTTCTCTTTGTTTGGATGATTCTTTCTTGCACCCCAAAATCCCCTGTATTGATATTTTTTAATGGTCTGTATTTCTGAGACTTTAAAACATGGTTGGGGGGGGTTGTTTGTGACCCTGGACAGACTACTTCTCAGAGAGGACTAGCCAAAGAGAGAATTCACCAGGCTGGACTCTGGCAATTAAAGCAAAGCATGTTCAAAGCTCAGCACCACATGGGAGATATCAAGGCACTAGAAGAAGCTCTAGCATTGTGATGTCTCTTCTGGGCTGTCTCCCCTCTCTTGCTCTCTGCATGTACAACTGACCCAAAGTGAAATCTCCCATTACTTAAGCCAGGCTCTGCAAAATAGCAACAAATAAAATTCATTTCCATAAAATTATCTTGCAAGAAACTTGCCCAAACCCTTCCTTCTATTCTAAATGTGATCCAATCTCTTTTAAAATTTTATCTGCTTGATGTCTTCCCCTGACGCCCACTGGATCCCTTCTTCCCTTGTATCGGAATCCTCATCGCCCCCCTCCCACTCCTCCTCCCCCCTCCCCACCTACACCTTCCCCATCTTTTTGAGAGATAGTAAGATTTTTTTTGGGGGGAGGGGGTAGAGCTCAGTGACTGCAGTACAAATCCACTGCTCCTAGTGGCAATTTTTTCCATTTTATTGCCCTTGTTATTATTGTTGTTGGATAGGACAGAAAGAAATCAAGAGAGATGGGGAAGACAAAGATGGGAAGAGAAAGACAGACACCTGAAGACCTGTTTCTCCACTTGTGAAGTGACCTCCCTGCAGGTGGGGAGCCAGGGGTTTAACCTGAGATCCATACACAGGTCCTTGTCCTTTGTACCATGTGCACTTAACCCACTGCCTGGCCTTTATCCCAGTTTTACAGCTGGAATCCATATTTCCATTCTCCTTTTAAATCTTATTCCAGAGTGTTTAAAATGAAATCCAGACTTTTCAATACAACACTAAAATCTCCAAAGATAAGCCTTTTCTGGACAGCTTGAAATTCTGCTCAGAGCTACTGAATGCATCCCAGAGCTACTGAATAGTCAACTGCTTCGTTTATATCCTGGCTCAGTGGGTGTCCCTCATTGCTCATACCCCTTCCTCCCAGTGAGAACTGTCAGCATTTCTATATGACATTCCCCACTAGTCTTCATGATAACACCTTTGCCATGTACTGTACTGATTTATGCACACATCTGTCTTTTTCCAGTAAACTATAAGCTTCCTGAGATGAGGAACCTGCCTTGTCCAGCCTTCAACCAGCAGATTCTGAAATATCACTGTAACTCATTAAATTCTGTTAGAATTAATAAATAACTCAGAATAGTAAGACCTATGAAATCTCCTGTGTGATTTTTTTTACTTACTCTACTAACTGTCCGATGCCTAAGGGACAGTAGAGTTCTTATCATCGATCAAGACTAGGCCTACAGAAAGAAGAGGATATACCCTCTTTCACTCACTGTGATCCATGACTAAGTACTAAGGCTCTAATCTTCCAAGGCCTTCCCTCCCACAATTTCCATTGCTACACACAGGCTAGTAGCATTGATGAATGGACTCTTCAAATTTCTTGGCTATACTATTCTTTCTTCATCACATAACTTTAAAAAAAATACCTGGTTCAACCAACTATGAATTTGCAGATTCTGTTTACCTATTGAGTTAAATATTTATTATCTGTATCAGCAATCTGTTACCCCCTTTTATGTTACTTCAAGATTTTCACCACAGTTTATCAGAGTTTGATAAGCTGATTCACTGGCATATCAATTTTAAAGATACATTTAAAGCCTATGATTTAATAATTCATTGTACTCTATCTAAATACATAGCCATTATGTCTTGAAAGCATTTTATATTTCATTGTAATTTTCCATAATATTGCAAATGATTGTAAGCTATGACACCAATTCTGGTCAGAGCCAATTGTAAAGGCTAGATGGAGTCATGCAGTGCTTCAAATAAGTAACCCTAAACCAGGGAGGAAATACTTGGCCTAATTGGATTGTGTTCAGTTATATCTCCAAGCTGAGCAGCTAGTTTATAATAGCAGGCGTGCAATGGAATTTTCCATTCTCATTACAATATTGTTATTACTTATTTTAGATAAAACTGTAGCTGATATAGTTGTTGGTCAAAAAAAATGTTTTAATATCCTTCATATCTTTGAGATTATGTGCTTAGTGAGATGACCATTTCAATAAGACTCTTTACTAAAAGTAACTCTTATATAGTCTCATTAACATTGATTTTGTGAGGGAAGAGAAAATTTCAAGCAAGGCACAGGTCCAATTTCTGAGTAAGTTATTAAATTATTTACTTGGATAATCACCAAAATTTCTTATGCAACAGTCTAACTCAGAATAAAACAATACAAGCACTTTGATGAGTCTAGGGATTCTGACTGAAATAAGAACAATTGCTAAGACATCTATTTCCCTCAATAAAATTTTTGATGTGAAACCTTTTGGTGTCTCTCACTTAAAGTGATAAGATTATTACAAGTGTCTCTTGCTTGCTTGGTTTGTTGGTTTTAGTCCTATAATAAAATCAACATAAGAATATAATAATTCATAGATCCCAGTATCTCACTGTAATATTACCTTCAGTTTTGACCACTTGATAGTCTCAAATTCTGAAAGTCTACCCTTTCTTCAGGAAAAAAAAAAATCAAATACGTGGGAATGTTCAAATTTATTTTGAGACTGTATATAACTTCTCTTTTCTCTAGATTTATTGACACAAACTGACACAAAACACTGTTGAATGCAATATGTTGAGTTTTATACTATTATATTACAAAATTATTACCACCACATCTTTTAAAAAAGTTATTATCATGGGAGTCAGGCAGTAGCACAGCGGGTCAAGCACAAGTTGCACAAAGTACAAGGACTGGCGTAAGGATCCCAGTTCAAGCCCCCAGTTCCCTACCTTCAGAGGAGTCCCTTCACAAGCAGTGAAGCAGGTCTGCAGGTGTCTATCTCTCTCTCTCTCCCCTTCTCTGTCTTTCTCTCCTCTCTCCATTTCTCTCTATCCTACCCAACAACAATGACATCAATAACTACAACAATAAAACAGCAAAAGCAACAAAAAGGAATAAATAAATATTTTAAAATTATTATCTTTATTTAT